>NW_006921852.1:3919933-3942011 GCF_000298275.1 Orycteropus afer afer
TATTGCCTCAGAAATCCAAGGATTGGTTGCTATGAATCAGATCCTACTCTATGGCAGTGAGGTGTTTTTTTTTTTTTAGGTTTAACAATAAACTAATAATATATCTGACTACCAAATGGATTCCTATTTCTCATTTCAGAAGTTTCTTAATATTGTAGACATACAGGATACTCATATTCTTTGAATAATCCCTACACATGTGTTTATTTATTTAATATCTCTGTCATTTTAAGGCCTTGTGTTAGAAGCTAGAGTTGCATTAGTGAACAAGAAAGATATAAACCCTGAACTCATATGCTTTCCTTAATTTCTCCTTCAAATTCTATACAAACATTAACAACTTGATAATCATTAATGGCATTATTTTCAAGGTTCATATACTACACCACATATTTATTTTCCTACTCCAAAACCAAAAAATACTAAAAACCTCGGAAGCTATCTGGTTAATATCTTATCTCCACTATCTCACTTTACCCCATGCTTTTGTTCAGAGCATCCCCCTGGTCTTGCTTATCATCTTTTCCTTCTTCTCTCTACAGTCTATTCGGTTCCTCACTTCTACACATTAGTGAAACCATGTACACTTTATTTATGAATATCACTTGACTGCTAAGCAGAAGGCTGGTTCAAACCCACCAGCCACTCCTTGGAAAGAAGGTGGGGCAATCTACTTCCATAGTGATACTGCCTCGGAAACTCAAGGAGAGGTCGCTATGAGTCTGGTCCGACTCAACAGCACATAACAACAACAACAACACCATTTCTTACACATCATATAGTCTAACCCACCATCATCTCTAGTCTCAACTGGCTTTTCTGCCTCCATTCCTTTCCAACTGACCTTTCAGAGTTTAGTTACAATAATCTTTCTAAAATAAAATAGCCAAACTAATCTTAAAACTCTTAAATGGATTTTGCTCCTGAAAGTATTACTTTTAAAATGTAGATTACAGGGGACAGACTTGTTGGCAGTGAGTTTGGTTTTTTTGGTTTCTTTATGATCTGAAACATTGGCTTCATCTGCTACTTTGTTCCACAATACAGCCCATCACACTCTAACTTACAGGTCTATTGACTATATTTCAGTTTCTTGAATTCATTAGTGTTTCAATTTTTTGCTCGATATTTTATTTGCCTGAAATATATTACACCCATACTATTTTGATACATTCAGTCATGATAAGAAAGTTGTGAGGAAAACAAGAGTAAATAACTACACCAAATCACAAAAGCAAAATAAACATCAAAATCTGAATGTGACAAATTCAGCTCCCGAGTGGATATCAGGTCAATGAAAGGACAGTGTCAGGAAAATTTTAGGGGTGATATCATAGATAAATTAAACATGTAGGAAAAGACTCCAATTGAAGTGGGAAAACAGGAATGCCTGCTTGCAAACTTTGTTCTGCTGAATGCATCATTTGTTTGTAATTGACACTGAAATTATGTTTTTTCTCATGCATTTGTGTTTGCGTAAATTGATCCAAGTCCTCCACTGTACTAATTTGATTTGAAAGTATTCTAAAACTTGAGCTCATTATATCATAGTTCCACTCTTTCCATAAATTGTGTCTTCTGTCTAACTATTTTGACACATTGTTGTTGTTGTTGTTATGTGCCGTCGAGTCAAACCCGACTCATAGCGACCCCTCCTTGGGTTTCGAGGCAGTATCACTATGGAAGTAGGATTGCCCAACCTTCCTTCCGAGGAGTGGCTGGTGGGTTTGAACCGCCAGCCATCTGGTTAGCAGGCAAGTGTCTTAGCCACTATGCTACCAGAGCTCCCATAGAGACTGATAAATGATTTGTCAGTGATAGTACTGGACTTGCTCCAAAGAAATAATGAGTGAAATGCTGGATTTTAAAATGCAAAGTTTACAATGATTTGAAATGCTGTTGAGGAAATTACTGGAGGTAACCAAATAGTTATCAGCAGGTGATAATAGACTGGTCTTTGTGCTTTGCTGTTTTTGGGGCTTTAGAATGTCATTGTAGTCAGGAGGGTTAATAAAAAAATTGCAAGACCACAGGCATGCTTTGATTTCAGGGGATATGAAGAGATTTTAGCATAAAATTTGAAATTTCAATACTAGAATGTTAAAAAAAGAAGTCTGTGACAGGTTAAGATTTTTCTGTTCTTTTTCTTTGAGATGTCCTTTAATTCCTTTATGTTGTTTATGATTCTCAAAAATGAACTAATGGCTCATGGAAGTACCTTAAAAGCTCAAAGCTTTTTTCTCTACATTTGTAATTTTTATGTATTATTTAAGTGAACAATTGACATTTGTTTTATGATTAATACTATCTCTTAGAAAAAAATAAAAAGATAACCATGTTTCCTGACTTCAAACCATTTTTCAGATTTAATGGTTAAACTTTATATTACAGTTGTTAAAAATATTAAAATACTTAGATAAATACAAACTTTATTTTTACTTACATTTAACTGAACAAAATCCCAGTTATACTGAGCTACATCAAGGCCTTGCCTACATATAAGAGCCTATAGATCACACCATTTGAACAAAATGGATTTACTTTCAGAAGACATTTTTTGGATTGTTCATCAGTTTCTTGGTGGTAGTGGCATGTGCGTGGACTCACTTCATTGTTTACCTTTAATCAAGGCAGGACCAAAAGAGTCATAGTTATATGTTTCATTCCTTACTATTTCCAGAGCACAACATATCATTTCCCCAAATTCCTATCACATATATGAGTTATCCTTGAATATTTTGAAAACTAAGGAAAATTCTCAGATAGTAATGACAGGGAAAGTACAACAGGGCTACTGAAGGAGCATGTTTCCCAGTGATGATGTAGGGCAACACTTGGTTTGGGAAGATGGCTTTTCAATATTATTGATTTGGTTAGGAATCAATCCAGAACTTGGAAATTTTCATACCAATTGATATTTTTTAAATATCAATTTAACATTGAAGATCTCTGTCACCTGTTGCTATGCCAGTCTGGGGCTGATAAGAGTAGTCTTTGAAGTTTGGAATAGTTTATGCAATATCTAATTGAAGTAAAAGTTAGACATAAAATTCTACCATGGAAGACAACATTTCCTTTCTTCCTCCCATCCTCCTTTACTTTTGTCTTTCTTCCCTCCCTCCCTCTTTCCCTTTCTCTTTTCTTCATTTTCCTTCCTTCCTTTCCTTCTTTTGGAAAGTGCCTAAATGGGAAGTGTAATTATTGCTTTACATCAAGTTAAGTAGATAATTGGTTTCCTAGCTATTTGAGTCTTCATTATATTTATTATATATTTTTCAAAATAAGCCTTTTTTATTTCATTTTGCATGAAAATATTGAATAATAATGATGTAATCATTGTCCAAAGAAAAGTATAATTAAAAATTTTGTTAAACATAAATTGCTTTTGTTCAATAAGACTTCTTAATGAATGGTACATTCTGATGAGAATTAGAAGTGAGAGTTATAGAGATATATGAAGACACAAATAACTATTTTTTAAAAGGTAGTGGGATGAAATTTTAATAGAATGTAAAGAAGATGTTATTTTCTGTTTTCTAGGAAGATTAATTATAGGAAGCAGCCAATGGAGTTTTTGGTTAATTATTATTTTTTAATCAGCACACACATGTAGGCACACAGAAAAATGATTTTACTATTTTATATTTACATGGAGGACTTTTAATGATCAGTGCTATAATTTTGGTTTTGCTCTTTAAATTTGTATTATATTTCAATTTCCTCATAGTTTATTCTGTGTGAATAGATATTTTATGATTAACACACTGTTGAATTTTCATGGTTATATAAAGAAAATTATAAACAATGAGAGAGAATGTTTTGAAATTCTGGCCAGTATTTCATCCTGATATAATCAAAAGCAAAAAAATCTTTTTATTGGCTTTGAAATAGTTAACAAATTCAGGTTCATTTACTAATGAATGAAAAATCAGAAAACTTTACGTATTTCTCCTAGTTTGTTTAAGAAAGCATAAATTATTGAGGAAAATCTTTACATCAAAACCTTTTCCTTTATAAGGGGGACACTAGCATACATTAAGAGATGCAGAGTGAATGCTGCTTCACTCTCTCTTCATCAAGGATGTCATACATTGTTCATGAAAAAAAATGAATTCCAAAAGCCTAACTCCTTGAGTTGGAGGTGGTTTTGCTCTCTATGGATATCAGTCAAGAGACCACAGATACTAGGAAGTATTGTGGTGACATGAACTCAACAAATGGAGTGATGGATTGCTCATTTTTCCTTCCATGGAATGGCTGGTGGGTTCAAACTGCCAGCCTTCTGGTTAGCAGTCAAGTGCCTTAGGCGTTATGCCACCAGTGCTCCTTGGGAAGAGGGAAGGTGTCTTTCTAATTTATTTGACCAGTTTACTTTCTCCTTTCACACTTCCCTTTAAAATATATGTTCAGTGAAGGTAGATGCTATCTATTCATATAAGAATCTTTATTTCCTAGATCACTGTATCACTGTCTGGCATATCTACTGTTGTTGTTATGTGCTGTCAAGTCGGACCCGACTCATAGCGACCCCTCCTTAGGTTTCCGAGGCAGTATCGCTACAGAAGTACATTGCCCCATCTTCTTTCTGAGGAGTGGCTGGTGGGTTTGAACAGTCAGCTTTCTGGTTAGCAGTCAAGTGCCTTAGGCACTATGCTACCAGAGGCACTCAATAAATATCTGTGACTGATTAACTAAGGGATATACATACGCACATACATATGCACACACATATCTATATATCTATATATCTATGTACACACATATACCAAACTCCCTGCCCTCCAGTCGGATCAGAATCATAGTGACCTTTACTTGGGTTTCTAAGGTGGTATCATTATGGAAGTAGATTACCCAATCTCCAAGGAGTGGCTGGCAGCCTTCTGGTTAGCAGTCTTAGGCTTATTGGTTCCCACCAAGTCAAATCCAACTCATGGCAATCCTAGGTGTGCAGAGTAGAACTATTTCATAAGGTTTTCAAGGCTGTGATCTTTCAAAAGAAGATCACAAACACCATCTTTAGATACCTCTCTGAATGAGTTCAAACTGCCAATTTTTCAATTAGTAGTCAAGCATTTAACCTTTTGTGCCTCCCATGAATATATATTGAATTATGGTGTTGACAAAGAATATTAATTATATCATGGACTTCCAGAAGAATGAACACATCAGTCTTGGAAGAAGTACAGCCAGAATACTCCTTAGAAGCGAGGATGTGGAGACGTCGTCTCATGTATTTTGCACATATTGTCAGGAGGGGCCTATCCCTGAAGGATATCATACCTGGAAAAGTAGAAGGTCAGCAAAAAATGGAAGAATATCAACGAGATAGATTGACACAATGGCTGCAACAATAAGCTCAAACATGCAAAGGAAGGGTTGTACAAGACTGGGTAGAGTTTCATCTGTTGTATGTAGGGTTGCTATGAGTCAGAACTAGCTAGGAGGCACTTAATCACAGCATATCACACACACACACACACACACACAATTTCTTGATTCTTTGGAATTTTTTTGTTTTTTTCCTAATTGTCAATGGTCTATGAATATATCTGAGTTAGCTAGTTTCCCTGGAGTATAGCTGCTTTCTCCAGTATAATAAAGTGGTTCAGTGATATGGTGATTGGCATATTCTATAAAATAAGTCACTTGTTTTGTCCTTATATTATTTCATGATATAGCTGAAAGATGCAAATGTGTCTGGTTTAAAAGAGATGCCCACCTTTCCTCATATGATTAAGTAGAACGGTCAAATCAAATTTGATTTTTGTCTTTAAGTTAAACATCACCAGCACAAAACAGTTAATTGAATTATATTAATTTTAATGGCAATCCGCAGGGTATGTGGAATTAAATTATCTTCTGGTGGCATTTAAGATGGGAAAGATTTGTTGAAATCATGTACAATTGTTGCAGAAATAGGTAATTTAGAATCATAGTGAATTTCAGCAAATGATGGAGTGCTTGTGGTCACATTTTCGTAGGATGTATAATGATATCTATTGACATTGTTTGGTGTGGATGTCTACAGGGATTAAATCACTAGATTGCTTATGGTCTATTTACAGAAAGAACTGAAACTTGATTTTAGGATTTTGGATGCTCAATCCACTATTATTTACAAAATGATGTTTCATAAGGAAGGTTAATTTTCACCTATAACTTGAAAGAACCAGTATTTAGAACACAAATCATGTATTTTTTTCTAGATACTACATAATTATTGGTTAAGGGCCTAGACTAGGAAGTGAGATTCCTAGGATGAAAATCCAGCTGCTGCTTAATAACAGAGATATTGGATGAATAAATTAAACACGTCAGATTTTCCTTTTCTAATCCATAAAATGGGCACTATAATACCACTTACTTTGAAGGTGTGATCCAGTACCTGGCATGTAATAAGTGTGCAATAACTATCAGTCTCTTTATTTTTATTTTTGCTATTTTCAGAGCAGGACAAAAGCAGAAACTAAACCATATAAAGAAGTAAAAAATGAAGTTAAAATATTGATATATTTACATTGTTACACTCACCAATTTAACTCTTTGTGTTAACAAATATGAACATAAATGTCTAAATTCCATACCTTTTATACATGTCATAAGGACATCTGGTGGTTCAGTGGTCAAAATATGGAATGGCTAATCAAAAGGCCAATGGTTCAAACCCATCAGCTACTTGGCAGGAGAAAGATGAGGCAGTCTGTTTCCAAAAAGATTTACAGAAACTCTATGGGGAAGTTCTATTCTGTTCTATAAGGTCACTAAGAGTCAGAATTAACTTGATGGCAGTTGGTTTGTTTTTCATTTTAGGTGTATGTGATCCTAGGCCAAAGCCCTTTTAATTCCAAAAGGAATTTGAAACAATTTTAAAAAATACAAAATAAACAAGAAAAACATAAACAGATGAAAAATTCAAACAAAAAGAAAATAATACTAAGCAATGAAAGTAAATCTAGGGTTAAGGTTAATGTAATATATATATATATATATATATATATATATATATATATATATAACATTTAAAAATATCTCAAGATAACAGCCTGTTCTTGTTTTATAATGGAACTGCCATTCTGTGAAAACAGCCTTTATTTTAACCTTATATCCTTTAAATAAGATGGTCTCTCTTTGGGATGTTTTGTCTTAGGATCTTCCATATTGAGAACTCTTATTTAGACTTTATAATTACTCCAATGTTAGCTCCTCTTCTGTTTATTTCTTTGGATGGAGGTACCTCTATTTTTGATCTCAGGGAAAAAGTTACTATCTCTTCTGTATCCCCTGTATAGTGTGTGTATTATGCCTATTATCATTATACAATGTATTAAATTTGAATTCTTTGTCACTACATTACCTATATGAGTTTAATGGTGGAGAAGAAGAATTTATCATACAAAGTTTTATCCTCAAATCTGGTATACAATAGCTTTCAATAAATATTGATTAAGCAAAATGAATATTGAATGAATAAATTAACTAGAACATGCAGACATTGGAGCTAATGATAGATTAGAGACAAATGATTATAGATATAAAGTGATATTTAAGGAGAGATATTATTGTTGTGAAGAAAGATGGCAGAGCAGAAATGTATTAATCCCTTCCTGAAACTAAAATTAGCAAGATGAACAAAGAGTAGAGAAGACCATTCTATCTTAAAATATAAAATGGCTGTAACCCACAATGATACACAATGAATAATCACTGCCAATATCAGTCAAATTTGGTCAAATATCATAAATGAATTCAAGAGCTTTTGTTTTGTTTTTTATACTTCTCTAGAAGTGCAAGTGGGTTGCATTTCTATGCAAGGGGTTGCTGAGTTGAATCAACTTCACAGCAGTGAGTTTGGGTTTTGGAGATATACACCTGCAGGTATATCAATTGATTACAAGGAATCTAACAAAATAACCATTACAACCAAGAAAATGATTTGCTTGGGACAATATTTCACTCTAAATTTTCATTTATTTTATTTACTTCCATCTACTGTTATTTATTTTTATGCTGGAATGTAAGATTTATAAGGCTAAGAGCCATTATTTCTTCTTCAGTGTATGTAGCCCAAGTATAGTACATAGTAAGCAACCAACAAATATTTGCTAAATTGATATTGAATAAATGACCAGTGAGGCTTAGCAGCTTCATTTCTCCCTGGGAACAGGAGAAATATCCATGGAATGCATGCTCAACTTCACAGAGTGGCAGAAATGGCTCATAAAGAACCTGTGAACATATAAATATTCACATTTCAACCCTCATCCAATTACTAACTTGAGAAAATTACTGAAAATGAATCCAGAAGGAACATAAGGGATACACAAAGATCAGTTCTCATCTACATGCCAGAAGTAAGTATGACATCACAAAGATCTCTCAGAAACTCTTACTTACATGCTTTCTTTAATTTACTCACTAGAAATAGCACAACACTCAATTAAATTTTAGGATGCTGTATTAGATTCTTAGCACTGCTCTGTCACAAATGAATGGCTTTAACAAAATTTATTTTCTTACAATTAGAATTCTTGTTGTTAGGTGTGGTCAAGTCGGTTCTATTTCATCTTGGCCCTACATACAACAGAAGGAAACACTGTCTGGTCCTGTGCTACCCTCACAATAATTCCTATGTTAAGCTCATTGTTGAAGCCGTGTGTCAATCCATCTCATTGAGGATCGTCTTCTTTTCCACTGATGACTTACTTTACAAAACATGATGATCTTCTCCAGGGACTAGTCCTTGCAGATGACACATCCAAAGTACGTGAGAAAGCTTGCCATCCTCACTTTTAAGGAACATTCTGGATGTAATGCTTCCAAGACAGATGTGTTTGCTCTTCTGGCAGTCCATAGTATGCATATTCAATATTCTTCATAAACAACATAATTAAAAGGCATCAATTCCTCTTCACCTTCCTAATTCATTGTCCAGTTTTCACATGTATATGAGGTGCAAAATGTCATCTTTTCTTTTAAACAGTTTAAAGAGGTCTTTTGTAGCAGATTTTTCAAATGCAAGAAGTTGTTTCATTTCTTGACTTCTGCTTCCATGGGTGTTGATTGTGGATACAAGTAAAATGAAATCTTTGACAATGTCTATCTTTTCTCCTTTTAGCATACTGTTGCTTATTGGTCCAGTTGTGAAAGTTTTTCTTTATGTTAAGACATAATTTGTGCTGAAAATAGTCTTTGATATTCATTAGCAAGTGCTTTAAGCCATTTTCACTTTCAGCAAGCAAGATTGTGTCATCTGCATATCACAGGTTCTTAATGAGTCTTCCTCCTATCCTGATGTTATATTTTTCTTCATACAGTCTAGAATATCTGGTGATTTCTTCAGCATATAGATTAAATAAGTATGGTGAAAGGATGCAACCCTAACACATGCCTTTCCTGAGTTTAAACCATGCAGTATCCTCTTTTTTCTCTCAGAATGACTATGTCTTGGTATATGTATGGGTTCTCCATGAACACAAGAGTTCTGTAGTTCCCATTAGTTGCAACATTATCCATCATTTGTTATGATCCACACAGTCTTTGCATAGACAATCTATCATTTGTTATGATCCATACAGCCTTTGCATGGTCAATAAAATACAGGTAAACATCTTTCTGTTATTTTCTGTTTTCAGACAAGCTCCATCTGATATCAGCAGTGATATCCCTCATTCCATATCCTCTTCTGAATACAGGTTGAATTTCTGGTAGTTCCTTGTTGATGTACTGCTACTCTTGCTTTTAAATGATCTTCAGGAAAAATTTACTTTTGTGTAACATTCATGATATTTTTTGAAAATCTCCACATACCATTGGCTTACTTTTCTCAGTAATGGGAATATAGTCCAGGATCTCTTCCAGTCTGATGGCTAGATAGTAGTTTTCTAAATTTCTTGGTGCATATGAATAAGTGCTTTCAGTATTGTGTCTGCTCGATGAAACATCTCAAATGGTATTTCCTTCAGCTTCTGGAACCTTGTTGTCACCAATTCCTTCAGTGCAGCTTGGAGTTCTTTAATCAGTAATATCAATTATCGATCATATGCTACCCCCTGAAATGGTTGAACATTGATTAATTCATTTTGGTGCAGTGACTTTGTATATTTCTTCTATCTTCTTTTGATGCTTCCTACATCATTCCATTTTTGCCCATAGAATCCTTCAGTATTGCCCTCTAAGACTTGATTGACATGGTAGTCCAGTCCCCTCATATTGGGGTATGGGCTCCATTCTCCTGATCTTTGCACATGGCAGACACACTCCATCAGGTTTGGGTGGCAGTCACATCTTCTTGGCCTACCTGAACTGCACCTCCTTCCTCTGTAACTTTGGTGGTCATGATTTGACTCTTTTAAACCTTAGAGATAGTTTTCTATCATTTGAAACAAAGGCAGCAGTTCCACCTTTTGATATGGAGGCAGCCTGTATTCCATGTTGCTTCTATCTGAACTGTTCCTGAGATCGTGTTCTTTTTTCTTGGAGAATAACCAATGCTTGCAACCAAGAAGCTCCATTGGCCTGTTTTCTGCCTGTGTATTTCCAGGAGGCAAATGGCTTTCCATCATTTCATCCTATCTCTGCCCCTATCAATCTAAGTTAATGGGATCTTTCCAGTGATTGATTTGATACATAAGTTACAGGCTTAATTTTTTAACAGAAAATTGTGTAGCCACTTCTGTGAGTGAAAGTAAGGACATATGTCCTTAGCTTATATGATAGAATTTTCCAAATCTTTAAGATTCTTTTCATTTTGCATAGTTCATTTTTTAGTCGATAGCTTCCCTTTCGTATTTTACTATTAGCAGCAATGACACACACCTCTTTAAAGATTTTGCTTAGACTTTGGTCAAATACCCAAGATCATCATTTACAGGTTTTACCTCCCATCAAACAGAACATAATTCATTTTGGTTAAGAAAATTCTTGGCTTCCCTCACTTGCCTCTATTGCCTCTGACACAAAAAAGAAAGATGAATGATAAGCAGAGCTAAAGGAAAAAAAAAAAAAAAAACCTGGCAACAATTAAACCATTACAAAAATGCAATATAAATTTATAATAGCAAGAGCTAAAAAGAATGTATGTCATGTTTTGGAGAACTGTCTAGTGAAAGTCACACAAGATAATACACGTGTTCTATAAACGAAACTCAAACCAAGGAGATACAATATGCTCACAGGATGTTCTTGAATAAATTAACAGAAAAGTGGAGCAGAGATCTAGTAAAGACATTATAGAGTTATCTTTTATAAGACAACTTACCTACATAAAATAAAACCATGAATCTACACCAATGTAATAAATATAATGTTCCAAGAAAAATTGATGCAAAATGGTATACACAGAGGTATATCCTTATCAAACACATCTTTTCCTTTGTTCTTTGCTTTTGGTTGTTGTTCTTTTTCAGTTTTTGTTTGATGCAAATCAATTCCATACCATGCTACTAAAAATCAAATCATAAATATACAACTAAAAAGTACATTGCAAGACTGAAATGAATTGTTCAGATGTGAACCAAAAAGAAATGTTCATTTATACCCACAGTAGCATGAGACCTGTCGCATCTGCTGTGCTTGTACCACTGACATTTCTAAAGATAGCAAAAATTGACTTTAGTTATGACATAAGTGACTGTATGAATGTCTACTTCTAAAAAGGTTTCTACATTTCAAAGAAATTGCAAAATACTTACTTTCCAGATTATGCCCACTTTAAGATAAGGGTCAGTTTCCATCTATCTAAAAATGTTGACTGATACTGAAAGTAATGCAAATATAGCCATGCTGATTCATAAAGTTAAAAGCAAAAGTCTAAGAGGGTATTTTTGTATGTGAATTTCATGTAGGTGAGCTTCTTGTCTTCATTTCCCAAACACTTGAGTTACATTATTTTTGGAAATTGCTCTTAATTTCAAGATTTGTCAAATATACCTTGAAAAAATATTTCAAATATTTTAATTTAATTGTAAAAATATTGAACATATGCAGAAATGAAAAGCATTTTAAAATTTAGTTGCTGTCCATATGTCATGGTAAGTGCCTACTTCATGCCTTTTTAAGTGAATCAACAAAAAGAATCATGGACATTTTTCATATTACAGAATTGTTTTATGGCCTTATTAACTCAATGAAACAAAATGAAACTCGAATGGCCCCTCCAGCTTTTTTTTTTTTTTTTTTAAGATCAACGTGAAATCATACTTTAAAGATAGATTTCAGTGTTCGTATTTCCAAAGCCATATTTCATGAAATGCGTCTAACTTTTGGGATGGTGTTTCTCCAGTCTTATATGTGAAACCCCAGATGATTTAATGTTGACTTGCACCATGAGTCGATTCTTCAGATGTTCTTTAAACTTGTCAAAGTTGGGATTCTCAACGTGTTCTGTTTCAAAAATATAAGGGGAGAAATTAGCAGCTTTGATGAAAACCAGTTTTTACCTTGCCACAATGGACTTCAAACATCTTTCAGACTAAGTTTAAGTAATGGGATAAAAAAAAAAAAAAGGAGATGTTTCTTCACCTGAGTCTCTTAACAGCGGAAATGTAGAGATAGCAGAGTAGCAAGGAAGACCACCAGAAGACTAATTGTAAAATTCAGGATGCTGCTCTCGGAGGCTGAGGTGGTGAATGTTTCGTAAGTCGTTTTTACATTTGGAATTAGCGATCTTGCGAGTGGGAGGAGCGTCAGAAGCAGCAACCCAATCCCGAGTTTAATCACCATTCCAATGGCCATATCGACTCAATCTGTGAGTCCCACCGGTTCACTGAGTGCGCTGCAAGATCTTGTGCTCAAGGCCAGGGCTGGCCAGGTGGTCATCGTGGTGAAGGAGATGCTGTCACAATGGGCCCAGTAGCGGTGACAGAGTGTTTCAAGCCACCATCAGAGGGCCCTCTCCCTCCCAGAGACTCTCTTCTTCCCTAACCTGGGCACCTTGCCAGGCACAAATATATTGAATTTTAGAAAGAGTCCTCCAAGCTGCTAGACAGAAAAACATGTAAGCCAACTTAAGTAAATAAACAAACAAAAAATCACTGCCTGGCAGTCGATGTACTCATAGAACCCCCTCTTTGGGTTTCTGAGGCTCTGGTGGCCTAGTGCCTAAGGCATTTGACTGCTAACCAAAAAGCAGTGGTTCAAACCCACCAGCCACTACTGGGAAGAAAGATGGGGCAATCTACTTCCATAGAGATACTGCCATGGAAACCTAAGGAGGCTCTATGAGTCTGGATGAACACCGGTGGTGAGTTTTTTTGTTTTGTTTTGTTTTTGGTTTATCTCCAAAGAAGTAGATTGCTCAATCTTCCTTATGAGGAGACTAAAAAATTAAATCTGACTCAGCTGTCTCAATAGCAACAGTTCATTACAATCCATAGTATTGTAATGACAATTGAATTGTAAGCAATGCAAAAGATGATTAAAAATGTTAAAAAATTATTCACATATAATTGTAGAAGGAAAACCTCAAAAACAAAGAGCTCAAAGAATTTAGCACCCATAAGATTCTCTGGAAAGGTAAGCCTTGAAGAAGAAATAGTGCCAACAAATAAATGTAGCAGAATAAAGAATCTGAAATAATAGAAGCCATGTTCTGGAATAGCAGCTGATGAGAAATGAACCCATTTAAATGCAGAAAAATACTACTATAATTGTGAGAACTATGGTACACAAGGGAGTAAAAATGTTATAAGCTGTGCCAATACAAATAATGTTGTGGCATTATATAACATTAAAACTAACAAATATATTGAGATAAAGTGGGAGAAAGAAGGTGGAAAAAATATCAATATTCACAGTAATTAAATTATAAGCTTAAATTTTATGAAAACTTTTAAAAGAATTAAAAAAGAAATCTATATACTTTATAGATGGCAAAATACACCCATGCATATATACAAAACAAAACAAACAAAATACAGATTGTATAGCCAAAGAAGCAAAGGAAATATCAAAAATAATTTTATATTGTCTTTTCCATTACTATAAAAAACATGTACATGTATGTTTAATATTAAGATATAGCTTTAAGAATGGCTTAATAAATGTGTTGAACTCAGAATGCTATAGTTGGGAAACGGGCTATCCCATAATATCCCTTTAAACACTTCATTGGATTTTCTGATTTCCCATCATTGTCAATCCCTTTGCCTCTGGCAACTTCCATAGCTTTGTAGACATTTTGAGGTATCAAAATATTTTACTCAGTTGGAGTCAGTCTTTAATTTCACATCCAATGTCTATTCTTCCCTTGCAGGAGATCACTGGGGAAGAAGGAAAGAATTGCTTTTTTCACCCTCTTTCCTCTGTGCCCTCCTTCACTTGCTCCTATGATTTCAGGAACAAAAAAAGGAGAAAATTTCCACAGGGAAAGGTGTTTTTTTGTTTTTGTTTTTTAATTTATTCTGTTGTGCTCTTAGTAAATCTATCTTGTTTCTTTTTTTTTTAAATTTTATTATTATTTTGGTGAAAGTCTATCTTGTATTTTAATTCACTCTTTAACTTTACCTCTTTCATGAAAAGTATCTCAGTCTGTATAATGAGGGTACATTAACGGTGCATTAGTTTGCAATGGCTGCCAGAGCAAAGTATCATAAACTGGATGCTTTAAGCAACAGAACTTGACAATGTCACAGTATTGGAAGCTGGGAGTCACAATTCAGCATGTAAGCCGGACTACACTGTTCCTGAGCCTCTAGGGGAAGATTCTCGCTTTGCCTGTCTCCTAATAGTCCCGGGTGTTTCTTGGCTTGTCACAACAGAACCTTTTCTCTGTTTTAACACAGCTATCTTCCCTCTGTGTCTATCTTCTCTTTTTAAAAGAACACTGCTCATATTGAATTAAGTCCCACCCTACTTCGAAATGACCTCTTTTTAGCTAATAACATCTTCAAAGATCCTATTTCTAAATAATCATATTCACAGGTACTGGCCCAGTGCCTAAAGCATTTGACTGGTAATGAGAAGGTTGGTGGTACAAATCCATGAGCCACTCTTCAGAAGGAAGCCTGGGAAATCTACTTCCATAGAGATACCACTTTGGAAACCCAAGGGGGGGTCTCTACGAGTCGGATTCGACTCAAGGCCAGTGAGTTTGGTTTGCTTTTTGGTAGGTTAGGACTTCTTGAGGACACAACTTAATCTGTAATAGATGGATTCTTTAGAGGACTGCATCATCACTTAAACTCCAGTGTTCACCAATTCCTGTGTGTTGCCTTCTCTGTGTGACTTCTTGGGAAATGTTTCTTTGTGTTGGCTTCCCTTATTACTTGTTTGAGATCTATTTTTCCTAGCACATAGCCTTTCAAGATAACAGCCACATGGGCAACCATCAAAGTCTGGAAGGAGAGGTTGCTGTCTTTATTGCCCTCTATCTGTTTGCTTTTTCATTGAAGATTATTTCCTCAGTCCTCCTGCCTTTAGATTTCTCCAGGTGTGTGTCAGGCACCCTACTTTTCAAGACCCCAAACCCAAGAAGGCTCTGGTGCTGTGCCCCAACAGTATGGGGCTGGCCCATTAGCTTTGAGATTCAGTAAGCACTTGACCTGAGGTTGAGATGTCTGTTTTTTATCATGCAAGCATCCATATTTTTTTATAGCACTAAACAATTGTCTTGGGGTGAAAAGCACCTTCCTTCCCTACAAGTGTTAGGAGTGCATTACAATACTCTCTAGGACAATAAGTCTCTTTCCAAAAAATTTCTTGTACTGACTGGACTTTGGTGTTGCATGGAGATATTAAGAGGCTCAACTTTAATATCCCTTTGTCGTGAGGGGAGGCTCAATCTTTGCGATTTGACACTATTTCTCACTCCTTGTCTATATATGCGAACACAGACAGGCATGCACATATGATTGTATGTTCACAAAAGATATCTGGAAAATTGAAAAAAAAAAAAAAGTCATCTGTGGTTGCCTCAAAGCAATGAAGGTGAATTGGTTATTAGAAACACAGTATTAGGGAAAAGCAGTCCTGGTTGTAAAATGGTTAAGCACTAGGCTACTAACCAAAAGGTCAAGAGTTCTCAACTACCAGTTCCTCTGAGGAAGAAAAATGTGGCTCTAAACAATATAGCCTTTGGAGCAATTTTCCTCTGTCCTAGATGGTCACTATGAGTCAAAATTGAGTTAATGACAATTTTTTTTCTTTTTAATTACAGGAAATCTGCATAGATTATTGTTTACTTTTTAATGTAATGTATATTTATTTTAAGTAGACTATATTCATTTGTAAGTCAAAGGAAACAAAAATACATGCAGTGAAAATATTAATTTCCTTCTTTCTCTTTCCAGCAATTCAATTTCAATCCCCAGCTTATTTATTTCTTATACACTGTTTCAAAGATATCTAACAGATATGAGCAATGAATATATTTCTACTACATACATTACTAGGAGCTCTGGGAACATAGTGCCTAAAGCACTCGACTGCTAACCAGAAGGCTGGCAGTTCAAACCCACCAGCTGCTCCTCAGAAGGCAGATGGGACAATCCACTTCCGTGGTGATACTGCCTCAGAAACCCAAGGAGGGGTCACTATGAGTTGGGTCCGACTCGATGGCATATAACAACACATACATTACTATGTTATTTACTTTTTCCACTTAACATTATATCATACTAGCATATAAAACCTAATCCCTTACTTTTACAAATATGCATTTGTATTTGTTCCTTCTGTTTTGGAAGCAGTTTGATAGTTTTCCCTTATTTCTTTCTACTGTTCTTTCATACACTTCAGGAAAAATTCTTTGAGTAAAAGTTTAATCTTTTTCTTAACTTTGCTTTTTACATATATATGTATGTGTATGTGTGTGTATATTTATATTTATATACATATAAGAGTACTAGTGGCCCTGTGGTCAAGCACTCAGCTGCTAACCAAAAGATTAGAAGTTCGAATCCACCAGGTGCTATGTGGGAAAAACATGTGACAATCTGCTTCTGTAAAGATTTCAGCCTTGGAAATCCTATAGGGCAGTTCTACTCTGTCTTATATAGGGTTACTATGAGTTGGAATGGACTAGACAGCAACAGGTTAATATATATACATTTATATAATATTTGCAAATATATATATTTACATTTATATATAATATTTACAATATATATAATTTTACATTAATATATAACATTAGCTATTTATGTATACTTTTTCATATTTATATATAACATTTACAAAATTATTCTGTATTTTATTTCTTCTTTTTTACTGGCCTTTACCAGTAATATAAAATACAAAAACCAAACCCACTGCCATCGAGTCGATTCTGACTCATAATGATCCCCATTGTGTTTCCAAGGCGGTAAATCTTTAAGGAAGTAGATTGCCCAGTCTTCCTTCCTCGGAGTAGCTGGTGGGTTTGAACTGCCAACCTACTGGTTAGCAGTCAAGTGCTTTAGGCAATGCACCATCAGAGCTCCTTTACCAGTAATATATAGATTATGTATTGAGAGATCTGAAAAAAGCATTCACTAATGACAATAAATCTTACCTATATTCAATTTCATGAGTGGAGAAATCCCAATCAGCATCTAATCTAGACTCAATATTTTATGATCCTTCCTGACCTCCTCTAAGTGTCTCCCTTTGTTATTTCCTTTTAGAGAATTAATTTCAGAAATTATTTTGGCTATTCCTTTAGGAAATAGGCACTTTCTGTGTTGATTTAAATACCTGCACAGCCTTGGGAACTTCCACTCAATTCTTTGAGTTTCTTCTCACTTTTTTGCATGTGAGTAAGTGACAGGGTTTAGATAGAGAATAGATAGTTGGTGCTACCAATCTGGAACTGCCCAGAGAGGCATGAGGTTAATCATTTAAACATACTCTTAAATATACTATAGTATACTCACAACATAAAAAGCTACCAAACTCACTGCCATTGAGTCAAATCTGACTCATAGCAACCACCATTGGTATTCTGAGGGGTTAATCTTTACAGAAGTAGATTCCCCATCTTCCTTCCATGGAGGGGCTGGTGGATTTGAACTGCCAACCTTCTGGTTAGCAGTCATATGCCTTAGGCACTGTGCCACCAGAGCTCCTTATTCATAACCTAGGTGTCTCAAAATTTATCAACAAATATTTTTCAGCTTCTGCTATTTGGAAGGCCTAAGAGCTCTGGTAGCATAGTGCCTAAGGCACTTGGTTACTAACCAGAAGCCTGGTGGATCAAACCTATTACCCACTCCTCAGAAGGAAGGTTGTGCAATTTACTTCCGTATTGATACAGCCTCGGAAACCCAAGGAGGGGTTGCTATGAGTCCAGTCCGACTCAACAGCACATAACAACAACATGTTTTGAAATATTCTGCTCCCTAGAAGCTCTGATGGCGTGGTGCCTAAGGCATTTGACTGCTAACCAAAAGGCTGGTGGTTCAAACCCACCAGCCACTCATCACAAGGAGAATTGGGCAATCTATTTCCATAGTGATACCACCTCAAAAACTCAAGGAGGGGGTCGCTATGAGTCGGATCCAACTTGATGGCACTGAGTTTGCTTTTTAAAGTTAAAACAGGAAAAAGCTATAATTGCATAGTTAATTCATAGCTGAACACCTGTGGTCTGTATCCTGGAGCTGCTTGAACCTGTTGAGGCCCAACCCTTAGTTGAGACATTAGCTTGCCAAACTTCTTGTGGTTGATATTTGCTTAGGTCACACTTGTGGTTGGAATTTCACCAAACTACTTCATAGCCTCATTCAGACATTCCTTATGCTTAATGTCTTTGTTGAGGCCTATAAGTTCCTGTGATTGCTGAGGCCCATAGTCATTTATTTAAGATCTGGCACATGCATGCTATCTATTAAGAAACTGCTGATCACACATAGGAACAGGCACTCACTCACCTGGGGATATAGCAACAATAAACTGCAGTGACCTGCCAAGATAAAATATTAAGAAGCCCAAGGCTTCATACTTCTTTCCCAAACCAGTAAGTAAAAGCCAATTTGTAACAACTGTAAATTTATACAACTGTGAAAAACAGCTTTATGGCCCAACAGAGGCATTTTAAAACATCTAATTCAAAATGCCCTGCCCGTACAAAAAAGTTCCAGCCTTCAAACATGCACCCTCTTTGTAATGTACATTTTGCTTCTCCATATTCTACTCCCTATATATTTATTACCACTTTCAACCATAGACCATATGTTGGAGTAAGAAGAATGCTCAATAGCAGTTTTTTTTCCATACTCAAATACTAAAGTAGTTGAGAAATAAGGGAAAATATGTATATGTATGTATATATATATATATATATATATATAAAAGACAAAGCCAATATTGGGCCAATGGTTTCCTTAGTACTGAGCCCTAGGTCTATGACTCACATTTCTAAGAGGATTAGGTTGATACATGTTTCCTTTTTTTTTTTTTTTAAAGAACAGAACATACATCTGGAAGAACAAAGCAGAATCTTGTTCCTTATATGTGCAAATGTATTGAATTTTAAAAATGAAGAAAGAGTCCATTAAGCTGTCAGAAAAACATGTAAGCCAACTAGAAAAGAGTAAAAGAGTCAACTTGGGTTCACATGTCTCAATAGCAACTGTCAATTCCAATCCAGGGTCTGTAATGGCAACTGAATTCTAAATGATGCAAAGGGTGAAGCAGAAATGTTAAAGTCAAGCAAATTTGCATGTATGCATAATTGTAGAAGATAAATCTTTCCAAGCAATGCAAGAGTCAAAGAATTCCATACCCACAAAAAGCTTTGTAAAGGTATGACTCGAAGATGCAATACTGCCAACAGGTTACCAACTGCTAAGTGACAAGTAAGGAGCTCTGGTGGCATAGTGCCTAAGGCATTTGACTGCTAACCAGAAGGCTGGCAGTTCAAACCCATCAACCACTCAGAAGGGAGGTTGGGCAATCTACTTCCGTAGTGATACCACCTCAGAAATCCAAGGAGGGGTTGCTATGAGTCGGATCCGACTTGACTGCAGTGAGTAAGTGACAAGTAAGTGGCTGGACCAACGTCCTTTTTCTCCTTCTAGAGGCTTCAATGAAATAAATCTGTCCTGGTTACTAGTGCTGTTCTGACAAGAATATACCACAAATGGGATGGCCTTAACGAACAGGAGTTTATTCTCTTACAATTTGGAGGCATTAAGTCCAAGTTCAAAGTGCCAGGCTCTAGGGGCTGGGTGCAAGCCCCTCAGCCTTGGGCTTCAGCTCTGCCTCCAGCTCTTGGCCCACTGAAGCTAGAGGCTTTTCTTCACTCAGGCAGCTGCTGGCTGCTGAGGCTGCCAAACCCAAGGTTGACAAGTAAAAAGGCACAGTCCCAATGTTACCAAACCACATGGCAGGCCATTAATTCAAGTTCATTGTAAGTCCCCAGGTCAGCAGAGCATGGCAGGCTGCTGAACAATGACACAGCTATATGCAGGGTTCAAGGTGCCATAAGCTAGCTACTATTCCCAAAGTTTCTCCTTATATACAGGAAGCAGACTATATCCCAAAAGTAGCTACTCAGCTGCTTGTGGTAGATCTCACCATGGAGTTGATTGCCAGTGTCTTCATGGAGAATAACTACCACCAGCTGCTCAGCCACTCAACCAGGCCCAGCCAAGTTGACATACAAACTGAACTATCACAAAATCATTCCACTTTTCCTGGGTTACAGCAAGTAAAGAGATGAATCTAAGTCAGTAATGCTATACAATGTAGCTTCTGCTTCTTAAAAACAATTCAGCAGGAGTGTAGTAGAAGCATTCATATCTCCTCCAACCCTAGCACTGCCCTCCCCAGACCGCACAAAGCACTGCCTCCTAAAATACTTCAATGTATATATTCCAAAAGCTGAGTAACACAGGCCTCTCTTTACTCATGTTCTTAAAACTCCAATAGGTCTTGGCTCATATTAATTTTTTTTTTAAATGCCTTTTATTGAAATACAATTTATGTACAGTGAAATACACAAGGCTAAAGTGACATTTGTCAATGCATTTTTCTTTTTTTCTTTTTTTAGCTATGTTCCCTCTCCCTTCCCCTCCCACACCTGGTAATAACCAAAGAAAGTTCCCTTCCATATATAAACCTTTCTTTGATTTGTTATAATACTGAACTAATACTATATTTGTCCTTCTGTGATTGAATTGTGTTAGCATTTCCTTTGTTGCTATTGTTTTAGTATTCTAAATATTTGTGCTGGTCCTCTTTTTTATTTTGATATGAAGGTTTATTATTTTTCTTTGAGGTTACCCTGTGATTTATAATTTATTCCCAAATTTAGAACAGTCTATTCTTTCTTGTACTTGTCTTGACTCCTCTCCCATTTACAAGTTCTATAACTTCTAAAAACAAATTTTTCCCTCTTTTGGTTTGTAGTTTTCTTCATTTGTCAATTGATGTCTCTAGTTCCCTGTTTACAATCTTGCAGGCTTTTTTTAGTTTGGATACTTCTATAACTGGGTTGGTTTCTGGCTTATGTCATCATGTGTGTTAATGGTCAATTGTTGTTTGCTATTGCTGATTCTCTGTCCAAAAGACTCCCTTTAGCATCTCTTGTAAATTTGGTCTGGTTTTAACAAATTCCCTTAATGTCTGCTTACCTAGAAATGTCCTAATTTCACCATCATATTTGAGGGACAACTTTCTGGGTATTTAATTCTTAGGTGGAAAATTTTTCTCTTTCAGGGTTTTATATATGCCATGCTCTTGTCTTCTTACCTGCATGGTTTCCACTGAGAAATCTGAGCTTATTCTAATTGGTTGCCCCTTGTAGATAACTTTTTGTTTTTCTTGTGCTGCTTTTAGGATTCTTTCTTTGTCTTTGGTTTTGGTGAGTTTGATGATGATATATCTTGATGATTTTCTTTTGGGGTCTATTGTGTTTGGGGTTCATTAGACTTCTTGAATGGATATATTTTCATCTTTCATGATGCCATGATAATTCTCTTCCGACAAATCTCTGAAAATTTTTTCTGTGGTTTTATTTGTCTCTTTCTGTCTGGGAATTCCAATTACACATAGATTATTCCTTTTGATGGTATCTCACATGAACCTTAGGCTTTCTTTTTTTTTTTTTTTTTTTTTTTTTTTTTGACTTTTCCCTTTCCAAAGAAGTACTGAGGTATTT
>NW_006921852.1:3942111-3954640 GCF_000298275.1 Orycteropus afer afer
AGGCCTTGGTTTCCTCTGATGCTTTGTAATAAAATAAAACACAAATAACTCCATTTGAATGTGCTCCCACAAAAGGTAGTGTGTAGCCATGATGCTTCTTTTTTTTTTTTTTTTATCTTTTTTTTCTGACTTTTCCCTTTCCAAAGAAGTACTGAGGTATTTGCCTTCAATCTCACTAATTCTGTCTTCCATTGATTCAATTCTACTCTTTTGCCCATTCTATGTGTTATCTATTTCTGAAAATTTAGTATTGATCTTCTGGATTTCTGCCTGTAGATTTTGTATCATTTCTAATTTTTCATTTATTATGTCATTTTGTTCTTGTATTGTCTTTCAAAATTTTTCTAGGGTTTTCTCAGTGTTTTCCTTGATCTGTCTCTCAATTCATTAAAGGTACCTAAATGTAATTCTTTTGAATTCCTTATCAGGGAGTTGCAATGCTGTGTCTTCCTCAGGGGTGTGTTTTGGGTCTGTATTGTGGTCCCTTGTTTCTCATTCTTTATCTTGCTTCTTTGTGTGGACTGTGATGCTATGTTGTCTTTGAGCCATTGTGCTATTTTTGTGTTTATATTTAATTGATGATTGTATGTTGGAGTGACTTGCCCACAATTTTTGTCTTCTTGGTTTTGTTGTATGTTATCTACATAAGCAGGATACCATGCTATGCTTCTTTATTCATTAGTTGGCAGCACTTATACACTCACCAACTGTCTGTTTTCTTATTGTCTGCTTTCCATATGTCCCTGCCATCCTTGGTAAATGGAGCCTCTTCTTAGGTCCTGTTTTCATTCAGGTTTTTCCAGTCAAACTCACTGCCATTGAGTTGGTTCTAACTCATAGCAATCCTTTCTTGGGTTTCTGAAGTGGTACCACTACGGAAGTAGATTGCCCAAGCTTCCTTCAGAGGAGTGGCTGGTGGGTTTGAACTTCCAGACTTTTGGTTAGTGATTAGGCACCAACAGTGGTGTTTTCACTAGTTGACACCTAATCCCCTTCTGTATACCTCCCTTCACAGCTCAGGGCTCCAGGATTATCCTCTGTATCTCTGTCAATTGGTTTCTCCTTTCTTTGTTGAAGAGGGTCTGTGGAGCTTGTCTGCCTATTCCACCATCTTACCAGAAGTCCTATCATATTGATTTTTTAATAAATAAAAAAAAAAAAAACCTTTCATTTAATTGGGTTCCACTTAAGAAGTAGACATGGGTACTTCCCTAAGTTACTTAGGGACTTTTGGAAAAATCAGTTTCAGCAGGGAATGAAAGAATGTTTGTAATGCCTACATCTGGGTCATTCTTTTTGTTGGGAGGAAATATTAAAGTGTTATTTCCTCCTGTGGTTATTAAATATGTATTCCAGTCTGTATTCTATATCCATGAAACACTTTTAAAACATTTAATATTGATTTGTCTATTTTTTTTTCCATTTTCTCAGTAAAAATTTTATTTAAGATGGAAACAACAATAGATTCCAATATTTAACTATTTTTTCACAGATATGTCTCATATTTTTTGTTATGAATAACAGAGGAACAGGCAGTGTTCCAATGAAATTTTCTCCTATAACAAAACAGCATATATCATTCAAGAAAAAAATAATTTTCTAAATTTCAGAAAAGAAAAAAAAATCTATAAATTAGTTAATTTATTGTAAATAGAAAGCCAATGAGAAAAGGAGATGGCTAGCCATTTCTAGAATGCATACATCTAGATATATCTATATATCTATAGCTATAGCTCTATCTATGTGTATCTATCATCTATGCATGTATGTGTCTATTTTATCTAGTTATATATATGACCTTTTCCCTGGAAAACATCCTCTCAATATCACTCTCTTTTACCAAACAAACAATGCATAGTCCAAACAATTTCACAATAAGATATTAATAACTTTATGTATCATCAATAAATATTTTCTCTTACCATGAGAAGATTACTTCTGATACTAGAATTATTAATCTACTTTCCTCTTCCTTCATCCTCTTAATAGTATCTAAAGAGCTCTTGACCAGCATAATAACATTGGAGAAAGGGAGGACACTGAATTGTGTACATAAGATACAGACAACAGAAGTTAATACCAGTATATGCACAATATTGCATGAACATTAACACCAAACACCAGGCTACAGATAAATGCATAGACAACTGAGAAGATCAAATGGGGCTTGGTGAACAGGAATATACTCTAGACCAATAATAGATTCAGCTGAGGATAATCCTGCACAGATAGTAATGATAAAAATAACCACAATCATTACAGAGGCAACAGAAGAGAGATTTGGGGTTATCCCTCAGAGACAGCCAAACACCTTGGGAGAGAGAACCACTGGGTCTGCTGACTCAGGACCATAATATTGGGGAATATCAGGTTCAGTTGGCACAACATAATACATAAAAATCTAGTCCTACAACCTACTTTGATGAGTAGTGACTGGGGTCTTAAAATCTTTTGAGAGGCCATCAAAGCTGCAGCTAATGGTATCTTCTCATCTGAAACAAAGAATGAAGAAAACCAAGCACATTTGGAAACAATCAGCCCTAGAATATTATAGACCTCGAGATCAGAAAAATTAGATAGTGCCCAGCTACCAATGCCAGCTACTCGGGAAGGGATCAAAACTGGACATCCTGGATAGAGTGGGAGGAAAAACATGGAACAAAATTCAGAAACACAATAACAACCAAAACTACTGGTTGAATGGAGTCTGGTGGGACACCCAAGACTATAGCCCTGGAATGCACTTCGGGCCTGGGATAAGACTCACTCCCAAGGATTGGCTCTCAACCCAACAGTAGAAAGACTGCCATGCAGAACCTCCAACCCAGGGTGATATACCCACCTACTCTACAGAGATATACCCCTTGGAGCAATTGGCCATGGGGCACCAGAGAGGCAGCATTCATATGGCGCGAAAGCTGGACAGAGAGGAGTGCATAACTAAGAAGGGCACAGGGATGCGGGGGGGCCGGGGGTCACAGGGAAGGGAGAGGAGGAGAGTGGATTAGGGTTGGGAATGGTAATCGGGGCATGAAACCAAATGTACATGAACTGTTAAGTGTAAAACAAATTTTGCTCGTAAATTTGCACCCAAAGCACAATTAAAAACAAACAAACAAACAAAAACCTGTGAGATCCTTAAAAGTAAGGACCATAGTATACTTCTCTTTATATCCAATGTACCTAGCTTAGTGTCTGACTCATAGGAGGTGCTTGGTAAAAATGTGTCAAATGAATGGGGTGAATGGGGTTGTATAAGAGAGAAGATCCAAACAAGTGAAATGAGAACTATTACAGAGGTACAAGGTTTAGGATTGCCACAAAGCTGGGTCAAGAAACACTTTACAGGGAGAAAGAATTTGTGCTGAGTCTTAAACAATTAAACAAACAAACAAACAAACAAACAAAAAAGATTACTTTTGATACCAGAATTAGTTATCTGCTTTCCTCTCCCTTCAACCTCTTAACCAGTGCTTAGTTTCTGAATAATCTCAAAATAACAGGGTCTGTGAATGAAACAAATCAAGCCACTAGAATATTATTTGTTTCTTTGCCTTGGGATTTAAATAATGCCACTTTTCTTCATTTTCTTACACTTAAGTAGTATAAGGTTTTAGCACTAACATGTCTAGATTGGTTAAAAGCGTGCTTTCTGTCTTTTGGATTTTTGAGTAGAAGCTGAACAGGATGGCTGATTAGAAACGCTAGAAAGAGGCTAGAATTCCAGCTGTTAAATAAAGAATTCAAAATTAGTGCTGCTCCCCCTAGTCTCTTATTCTTTCATTCATGTAGTCATGCAATCTCCTGATCCAGTCCTCTGTCTAGAGAAGAAAGGGCAAGATACTTCCACAGAGAGTGTCCCTATAGTGATTCCAGTCCTTCTGCTCTAAATATATGTCCCAGGACTCCTCTTAACCCAGTTTTTCCCGATGCTTGTATAACAAGGAAAGCAAATCTATCATAAACATAAGCACATCATAACTTCCCGATAAGTCAAATCCAAACCCACTGCCATCAAGTTGATTCAGATTTATGGCAAATCTGTAGGACAGAGTAGAACAACTCCATAAGTTTCCAAGGTTGTAAATCTTTACAGAAGCAGACAGCCTCATCTTTCTCTCTTGAAATAGTTGAGGGGTTTGAACCGCCAACCTTATGGTTAGCAACCAGATGTCTTACTGACTACAGACCCAGAGCTCCTTAACTTTCTAATAGGTTATTAAATCCTATGTAAATTTATGTATTGATTCATCTTTTTCTCATATATTGAGACTAAATCTATTTGGTGTGTCAAAAATCTACGATAATAAGTCTAAACACATTAAATTTTCTGAGTTATTGGTAAACTTTAGTTTGGAAGACATTATTGTATTTTTTATTTATTTATTTTTTCTTCTTGTCTATCCTTACTGTCACTCCTCAGAAGGAAGATGGAGCAATCTACTTCTGTAGTGATACTCCCTCGGAAACCCAAGGAGGGGTCACTATGAGTTGGGTCCAACTCAACAGCATAACAACAACAACAACATCCTTACTGTGAGAATATTTTTTAGACCACTGTCTCCTCTATTTCACACAGGAGATCCAGGCAGAAGAAAAAATAATTCCACCGGTTCATTTTCCTTTGCAATTTTTATATCTGTATTTTTATTAAGTGATAACCGTGTCATTTTAATTTAAATAATTAACTGTTATTTATCCCTGATTTAACTAGTTAAACCTTATTCAGATTTATTAAAAAAAAAAAAAAGAAGAACTGAAATCCAATAGCCTTTCCAATTAACATTGAATAATGAAAGAAAAAAAACTATACTGAGAAAACACTGCTTACATATGTGTATGAAATGATATTTTAGCCTTTTTCAATATCACTAGTGAAGATTAATTTCCTATAAAATGGCATATTTTCTTTCATGTTATGGGTCATCTTCCAACAATAATTAACTAGATTGGGTTTTGCCATATTATTGGATACATACATATATATCATATTTTCAGATTTCAGGTTTGTATAATTGTACTAGTAACAAATGACAACTAATAGACATTTAATTACACTGTATCTTAAAGGCTAAACTTTCCTCATTAAATAATATACCTCTAAATTACAGTCCCATACTGAGTTATTTCTATTATATATGTTCCTTGTGAATGTGTCAACAAAATTTTCATTCCCTAGTCACCTGAAAGAAAATTTTCAAATAAGAAGAAATTGCCCCCAATGGTATAGAGCAATAACTGTTATGTTGATGCAAGCTTTGATATGAAGTTTGGTGAACCCCTGGGACCACTTACTAAGGTTGCTGATTTAACAGAGTCTGCAAGGTTAGACTTTTCTCAAATGTAATTGGAATTGGCCTTCAGGGCTCCACGTGGACTCATAAATGGTATAAAATGGAATATACAAGCTAAAGCCATTATCAAATATTCTCTTCAAAGAGTACAATATTTTTGTTCTTGTGTGTTGATGATTAACAATATTAGTTTTCCCCAGGAGAGAAAAGCTTCTGTTTCCTTCTTGTAAAACACAACAATCCTGTGGACTACCTTCCTCTATTTTTGAGAAAACATTTCCAACGTCTTGCTGGAGTGGATCAGCAAAGTGAGGGCTCTTGAGATAAAGTGGCCCTTCACAGCTCTTGAGGGTATGATTCTATCAGATATCAAGTTCCATTAAACTGAGACATAAAGTAAATTTTGAATTTATAGTGTGTTAAAACAATTTTCATATAAAAATGATATGAGGAAAATTGTTTTATAGTATGTTATAAATATCTCATCACATATATGATGCAATTATATTGCAGCCACTTTTTTTTTTTTTTCTTCTCCTTATGTTTCAGTTTATGGAGGAATGCACTTAGACCTAAGTGACTGTTTTTCAGATTCCTGGCTCATATCCACAAGACGTGCTGTGTTGTACCCAAGATAAAAGAATATGTGCCAGAATCGGCATGGAATCCCTCTCCATCTGCTGCCCAGAGGCTCTGTTCCAGGTAGAACCTTATTACCTTTAGCTCTCTGCCAGCATTAGCACCTGGATATAGTTTAACTTCCATCATTAGGTTGTATTTTAGGCAGAAACTTGACAGGAAGAAAAAACATATTGTGGAGAAGTGCAAAGTATTTTGCTTCTTCTTTTATGCTTGAGAGGGTGGTAACTAAAAGCTTACTTGCTGAGAATTTGACCTTCAGTAAAAACTCAGGATTTCTGTAGTATTTGCAATAGCCAACCTCCAGAATAAAATCTCCTCATTACATGGTATTTGCAGGATACTGCTTAGCTCTGTGTAGTTGATAGTTGAGCAATACAATGACTCCCTGACAGCCATTTGCAGTCTTGAGTGGGTCAGTCATGACACTGACCTTGGTGAGCTGAGTCAGGGTGATCTTGCTGGTACTCCATTATAAACAGCATCAGTTTTGGGAGGCTTAAACTTCTGACATAACTCCTTTCAAGATACACATGCTCAAAGTCTTTTATTTGACTTGAACAGTTTTCCTCTTGGTTAAATATTCACACATATTTGATCTAAGCATTTGATTTGAAGCTCTTATGGAGGTATATTAGTGTGATTCAACATTGAATGAGCTCTTAACATGTGGAGTGACTATTTTGAGAGTCTTTTTACTCCATACTTCTTCCCTCATGTAATAGTACATTTTTTCCCTTATTTTCTTGCATCAAATTAAATTTCACAGTGGAGACTAATAGTACATGTTTAGTATTTCATCTTTTTTTTTGAAAAAAATGTTGTCTATTAGTTTTTATTGCTGTTGTAACAAATTACCACAAACTGAGTAATTTAAAACAACATAAAATTATTTTACAGTTCTGTAGGGCAGAAGTCTGACATGAGTCTCACTGAGATCAAATTCTTTTCATGACTGTATGTAGACTCATTTCCTTGACTTTTCCAACATCTAGAAATTTCTGGTATTTCTTCATTCACAGCCCTCTTCTTTCATTTCCAAAACTAGAAAAATCAGGTTGAATTCTTCTCATGTCACTTCACTCTGACTTCCTTTTTTGTGTCCCTGATTCAGCTTTTTAGGACCCTTGTGATAATCCAAGACAATCTCTTTACTTTAAGATGAGGTGAATAGCAAATAATAACTCCAGTTGTAAGTGTAATTTTTTTTTTTTTTTTTTTTTTGCTTGTAAGGTGACATATCCTCAGGTCCTAGGGAGCTGAAGCCATTTGGATGCAAACCAAAAGGTCAATGTTTCGAACACAGCCGCTGCACGAAAGAATTATGAGGTGCTCTGCTTCTGTAAAGATGTACAACTTTGGAAACTCAATGAGGGTTACTAAGAGTCAGAATCCACTTGAAGGCAGTGATTTTTTTTTTTTTTTTTTGAGGGATCAAAATATAGAAATGCTTGGAGAGGGAGGCATTATTCTGCTTATCACAAGGTATATGGAATATCAGGTTCTTCTGCAGATGAAAAGGCCTAGTATTATGATTTATGTGTTTGCTTTTATCACTTATGCTGCTTTTACCACTTAAGAATATTTCCTATCTTTCAGGTATTGTGCTTTCCACTTGTTCCTTTACAGAGATACCCGTCATCACTGTGCTTCACGAACTGCTTCCAAGGATATGCACATCCTCTTTCCTATGAGAGGTTCCACCTTTGGGCACTTTGTGGTAACAAGTCTCAGTGCCTAACAATGGCAGTAGAGTCCTGATTATTCTTGTCAGTCTTGGAATTGTCCTGTCCTATAGTGGCCAGTCTGGGAAATCCTCTTCTGAGCGTTTGTCACTCCTCCTCTTTCACTCAAGTCACCAGCCTGTTATCTCACTCTCATCCTGGCACATCACCTTAATTCCTTAATGGAGTTAATCTTAAAAGTCAAAGGCCAGCATTCCAAGAAGATGGCAGAAAAGGCAGACAGACTGCACAGACCCTCTTCAACAAAGAATAGGGGAACCAATTAACACAGATATAGAAGATAATCCTGGGGCCCTGAGCTTTGAAAGGAAGAGTATAAAAGTGGACTAACTAACTAATTGAAGAACCAGTGTGAAAACACCAAAAAAGGAGACATATGGAGCTGCAGTCTGTCAGTGATCCTGATGGCACAGACAGGTTGGATATTGCTGAGTAGTGCTAGGATGTAAGAATTAACCTAAAAATTGGCCCTGCTAACCAGGGGCTCCAAGGAGGACTACACTGGTGGCTGGTGAATAAAAGGAGAAGCAGCAAAGAGGAAAGCGGCCTGAGCTGTGGGCGTTTGCCTGTCTGGAGGGCACAGCCATTTTGAATGTTTACAAGCAGCTTGACCATTATGAATATTTAAAGCAACAGTGTTCTCCCAGATTCCAGGGACTTAAAAATAGGCTCTGTTTTCCAGGAACTGCAAAGACATTCTGGACACCAATGACTGGAAAGTTCTGATATTTGTCATGTTAATCTTATAATCCACACCATCTTGGTGAATGGAGGTGTGGCCATCCCTCACTCCCACCCACATTTTGGGCCAAAAGGAATTCCATCCAAGTTTGTGTGCTTGGATGGAGCCTGAATGCCCTGCCCCACCCTACCCAGATTTTTTTTCTTTCTTTTTTAGTTTGTTTTTGTATGTTTTAAGATTACTATTATTACAATTATTCATTGTTCTTTTTATTATTCTTCTTTAGTCTTCCCTTCCCAGGTTCTTGTTCTTTAGCTTTCTCTCTCTTCCCTATTCCTGGTTCCCATTTTGTTCTTTCTCTTGATTAATCCCATTCTTTGTTTTTCTTTTTGCATTGTTCACGTTTTTCTTTCTTCATTATTCTTTTTTTTTTTTTTTTCTCTTATTGTCCTTTCTTCAGATATTGTGGTTTTTGTTTTTTTCTTTCTTTCTTTCTTTGGTTATTGTTCCTGTGTGTTTGCATGGTGTATGTTTTGTCCACTTGCCTTTACTTTTTTCATGGTTATTCAATTGTTTTTGTCTAACTGAGTGGGAGACAGAAACAGTGAGCATACAATGCAACTACAGGAGGTGAGGACTTCCTGCAGGTTTACATACTGAGTGAGAACCACCACATTTTTCTCTACCAACTGGCCAACTACAGACAACCACCAAGAAGAGCCTGACTCACCCTTAACTGCTCTTTGCAAACAGTTAACAGAGATCTAGATATAACAATGTCACAAGGTTTCAGAGACAACAGACCATCACACTCCACAGAAAGAAGCAAGATAAAGTGGTGGAAACAAGGGAGCAGGATGCAGAACCAGAACATACTCCTGAGGAAGAAGCAGCATTGGAACTCCCTGAAAAGGAATTCAAAAGAATTATATTTAGGCACCTTCAAAGGATTGAGAGACATATCAAGGAAAACACTGACAAAATTAAGGAAAACACAGACAAAACCCTAGATCAATTTTGGAAAAAAATATAAGAACGAAATGACAAAATAAATGAAAAATTAGAAATGACACAAAATTTACAGCTAGAAATCCAGAAGATTAATACTAAATTTTCAGAAATAGATAGCACATTGAAAGGACAAAAGAATAGAATTGATGCAATGGAAGATAGAATTAATGAGATTGAAGACAAACCTAGATACTTCTTTGGAAAGAGATCAATCAGAAAAAAAAAATCAAAACCAATTGGTATCATGTGGGATACTATCAAAAGGAATAATCTACATGTAGTCGGAATTCCAGGACAGGAAGAGAAAAAGAAAAATAGTGAGATTATTGCCCAATATTTGTTGGAAGAGTACTTCCTTGATAAGAGGAAAGATGAAATATATGCATTCAGGACGTCCAATGAACCCCAAACAGGATAGAACCCAAAAGCAATCACCAAGACATATCATCATCAAACACATCAAAACCAATGACAAAGAAAGAATCCTGGAAGCAGCATTTAGGTAACAAAAAAGTTACTTACAAAGGACAACCAATAAAAATAAGCTCTGATTTCTCAGCAGAAACAATGCAAGTAAGAAAGTAATGGGATGGTATATATACAACTCTGAAAGGGAAAACTTCTCAACCAAGAATTATATACCTGGTAAAACTGTCTCTCAAATATGATGGTGAAATTAAGAGATTTTCAGATAAGCAGAAATTAAAGGAATTTGTTAAAACCAGACCAACCTTACAAAAGATACTAAAGGGAATCCTTTGAACAGAGAACCAATAATAGCAAACAACAAACACAAGATGACGTAACCCAGAAACCAACACAGCTATGGACATATCCAAAGTAAAACAAGCTTACAAGATTGTAAACAGGGAACCAGAGACATCAATTGGCAAATGAAGACAACTGCAAACCAAAAAGAGAGGGAAAATAGTGTAGTTACAGAACTTCTAATTGGTGAGGAAGTCAAGAGAGTTGCAAGACAAAATGGACTGTCCTAAACTTGGGGAGAAAATTATAAATCACAGGGTAACATCAAATGAAAATGATAAATCTTCACATCAAAATAAAAAAGAAGACAAGCACAAATATTTAGCAAATACTAAAACAGTGGCAACAAAAGAAATGATAATACGATTCTAAAACATATTGAACTCAGCACAGAAAATTATATGGAACAAAAATATCGGGAACACCATGAAAAACCACATAACAAAATGACAGCAAGTGATTCATACTTGTTGATAATTATACTGAATGTCAATGGATTAAATGTACCCCTCAAGAGATGGGAAGTTGCAGACTGGATAAGAAAACATCACCCATCAATATACTGCCTACAAGAGAAACGTCTTAGAGACAAACACAAAAATAAACTACAAATGAAAGGTTGGAAAAAGAGATATCAAGCAAATGGCAACCAAAAAAGAGCAAGAGTGGCAAAATTAATTTCTGATAAAATTGACTTTAAGATGAAAACCACCATATGAGACATGGAAGGACATTATATAATGATTAAAAGTTCAATTGAACAAGAAGATACAACATTAATAAATATCTATGAACCCAATGAAAGAGCCCCAAAATACATAAATCAGATTTTAAAAGGCAAATATGACTCCACAGTCATAGTGGGGGACTTTAATACACCACTTTCAATGAAAGATAGACCAGCTGGAAAGAAACTCAACAAAGATGCATAAAAGCTAAAGAATACAATCCAACAATTTGACCTTTTAGACATCTACAGAGCACTTCACTCAACACAGCATAATATACATTCTTTTCCAGTGCATATGGAACATTGTCTATGATGGACCATATGTTTGGCCATAAAGCAAGCCTTAATAAATTAAAAAAAAAAAAAAACACTGAAATACTACAATGCATCTTCTCAGATCACAATATTATCAAATTACAGATCAATAATAGGAAGATCAACAGAAAAAGAGCAAATGTTTGGAAACTGAACAACACCCTTATGAAGAAAGACTGGGTAAGAGAAGAAATAAAAAAATGAAATTCAAAAATTTCTTGAATCAAATGAGAATGAAAATACAACATACCAAAATCTTTGTGACACAGCAAAAGCAGTGATCAGAGGCTAATTTATAGTAATATATGCACACATCAAAAAAGAAGAAAGAGCCAAAATCAAAACATTAAACTGACATCTCCAACAATTAGAAAAAGAACAGCAAGAAAAGCCGACAGTCACCAGAAGAAAGGATATGATAAAGATTCTAGCAGAAATCAATGAAACAAAATAGAAAGACAAGTTGGTTTTTTTAAAAGATTAATAAATTTGACAAACCACTGGCAAATTAACATAAGAAAAAGGAGGGAATACAAATAACATGAATAAGAAATGAAATGAGTGACATCACAACAGAATCAACTGAAATAAAAAGGATAATATCAGATACTATGAAGAACTATACTCCGAAAATCTGGAAGAAATGGACAGATTTCTAAACACACATCACTTACCTAAACTAACACTGATTGACATGGAAAAGTTGAACAGATCCATAATAAAAGAGCAGGTCATAAAAAAAAACTACCAACAAAAAATAAGTCCTGGCCCAGATTTTCACCAGAGAATTCTACCAAACATTTAGAGAAGAACTAATATCAATCCTACTCAAACTATTGCAAAACATAGAAACAGATGAAATCCCCCAAATTCATTTTATGAAGCAAGCTTAACCTTGATATAAAACCAGGCAAAGAGATTTCCAGATAAGCAGAAATTAAAGGAATTTGTTAAAACTAGACCAACCTTACAAGAGATACTAAAGGGAGTCCTTTTAACAGAGAACCAATAATAGCAAACAATAACTCACCATTAATACACAAGATGATATAACCTAGAAACCAACACAGCTATGGAAGTATCCAAAGTAAAATAAGCTTACAAGATTGTAAACAAGTAACCAGAGACATCAATTGGCAAATGAAGACTACTGCAAACCAAAATGAGGAGAAAAATAGTGTAGTTACAGAACTTCTAAATTGTGAGTGGAGGAAACTGGGTTAGGGTTGGGGATGGTAATCGAGGAGTGAAACTAAATATACATGAAATGTTGAATGTGAAACAAACTGTTTTGTAAACCTGCACCTAAAGCACAATTTAAAAAAAAAAAAAAAAAAAGATTTAC
>NW_006921852.1:3955349-3968201 GCF_000298275.1 Orycteropus afer afer
CAAAACCAACAGCCAACATTATTCTCAATGGAGAGAGACTGAAACCATTCCTCTTGAGAACAGGAACAGAAAAGGATGCCTGCTATCACCACTTCTATTCAACATTGTACTGGATGTCCTAGCCAGGGCCATAAGGCAAGAAAGGGAAATCAAAGGCATCCAAATTGGTAAGGAAGAAGTCAAACTAACCTTATTTGCTGATGATATGATTCTATACCTTGAAAACCCAAGAGACTCAGTAAAAATCTACTGGAACTAATTGAGAGATATAGCATAGTGGAAAGATACAAGATCAACTTCCAAAAATCAGTGGGATTCCTCTACACCAGCAAAGAGATTGCTGAAAAAGAAATAAGGAAATCAATACCATTTCCAAGAGCTATCCAAAAAAAAAAAAAAAAAAATACTTGGGAGTAAATCTTACCAGGGACACAAAAGATCTGTACAAAGAAAATTAGAGTAGATTACTTGAAGAAACTATAAGACATCTTGAAGAACATGCTCGTGGATAGGAAGATTGAAGGTTGTGAAAATGTCAATTCTACCCAAACCAGTCTGTACATTCAGTGCAATTCCAATTCAGATCCCATCAACATTCTTTAAGGATATGGAAAAATCAATCACTAACTTTTTATGGAAATGAAAGAGACCTTGTATAAGCAAAGCATTATTGAAGAAGAACAGAGTAGGAGGTCTCACACTGTTGGATCTCAAAACCCACTATATAGCCACAGTAGTCAAGACTGCCTAGTATTGGTACAATGACAGACACATCGACCAAGGGAATAGAATTGAGAACCCAGAAATAGATTCATTGACCTACGGTCAGCTGATCTTCAATAAAGGGCCGAAATCCATTAAATGGGGAAGAGAATTGATAAATGGTGCTGGTAAACTGGATATCCATTTGCATAAAAATGAAAAAAGATTTGTACCTCACACCATACACAAAAACTAACTACAGATGGATCAAAGACTGAAATGTGAAATCTAAAACTTTAAAGTTCCTCAAGGAAAAATTAGGGACAAATTAGGTCCCCTAATATATGGCATAAATAGATTATCATGCATTACTCAAAATTCACAAACAGCAGAAGAGAAACTTGATGTAGATGAGACTTTCTAAAAATAAATTTTTTTATGTGCTTCCAAAGGCTTCTCCAAAAACGTCAAAAGAGAACCTATAGATTGGGAAAAAATATTTGACAATGACCTATCTGACAAGGGACTTATCTCCAGAATTTATAGAAAACTCCAACACCTCAACAGCAAAAAGACAAATAATCCAATTAAATAATGGACAGAAGACATGAATATACACTTCACTAAAGAGGACATTCAGGCAGCCAACAAGCATATGAAGAAATGCTTATAATCATTAGCTATTAGAGAGACACAAATTAAAGCAATAATGAGATACTGTCCTGCCCCAGCACTAGTAGTGAAGTTCAGTAAGAAAGAAAATAACAAATGCTGGCGAGGATGCAGAGATTGGGTCTCCCACACACTGCTGGTGGGACTGTAAAATGATACAACCACTGTGAAAAGCAGTACAGTGGTTACTTAAAAAGTTGGAATTAGAAATATTGTTTGATCCAGCAATTCCATTACTAGGTGTATATTCTAAAGGTATGAGAGCCAGGAGAAGAACAGATATATGCACACCCATGTTCATTGCAGCCCTGTTTACAATAGCCTAAAGATGGAAACAATCTAGGTGTCCATCAACTGAAGAATGGATAATCAAACAATGGTACATACAAACAATGGAATACTATGCAACCCTAAAGAATAACAGAAGCTGCAAAATACCACATAACATGGATGAACTTGGAGGAAATTATACTGAGTGAAAGAAGTCAATCATAGAAGGACAAATATTGTATTAGTCCATTGTTATCAAAAGTCAAAAAACAAAAAACAAACTCACTGCCCTCGAGTTGGTCCAAATGCATAGTGACCCCTCCTTGGGTTTCCAAGGCAGTATCTCACGGAAGTAGATAGCCCAGTCTTCCTTCTGAGGAGTGGCTGGTTGGTTTGAACTGCCAGCCTTCTTGTTAACAGTTAAATGCCTTAAGCACTACACCACCAGAGCTCCTTATCAAAAGTCAAGGAAGGGTTACATATGGAAGGAAATATTCTTTGTTGGCTACCAGGAGTTGGAGAGGAGGAGGGAACACTGTTAGATAGGTAGAGACAAGCATTGATTTGGGTGAAGAGAAGGGCAATGTACCAAATGTGAATCATCAACATAGTGGCATTGAAGAAGAGGAAGACATGGAGAGGTGCATGGGAGGTAGAGACAACAAAGATGAATCCTTTTGCGTATAAAGTACTGCGTTGTCAGTGAAGGCAAACATGGATATACATGTGGATAAATGAGTGGACAGGAGCTCTGGTGGCATAATGCCTAAGGCATTTGGCTGCAAACCAGAAGCCTGGTGGTTCAAACCCACCAGACACTCCTTGGAAAGAAGGTTGGGCAATTTAATTCCATAGTGATACTGCCTCAGAAAACCAAGTAGGGGTCCAGATGAGTTGGATCCGACTCAACGGCTGTGCATTTGGTTTGTTTTTGGTTTAGCTGGTGGGCAGATTGAACTATGCAGATGGGAAGGGAGCTTTGGTGGTGTAGTGCCTAAGGCATTTGACTGCTAATCAGAAGGATGGAGGTTCAAACTCACCAGCCACTCCTCGGAAGGAAGGTTGAACAATCTCTTTCCATAGTGATACAGCCTCAGAAACCCAAGGAAGGGTTGCTATGAGTCGGATCTGATTCCAGAGCAGTAGTTGCCTCGTGTTTGCATTATGCAGGTGGGAGTGTGCCCAAGACCACGTATAGGGTTGGCAAACAATGTTTCTAGAAGTATATTGGTATATTCTGTAAGAATTCCCAGGTATATAGTAGGACTGACAAGGGCAAAGTTTGTAGTCACTTCTTGAGCACAGGCAGCTACCAAGAGGGAGTGAGTAGTTGGACCTGTGGGCTCGGGACCATAATTGCAGGGGACATCAAACTCAATTGGCATAACATGCCACACAAAACATTGTTCCATATCTTACTTTGGCAGGCAGCAACTGGGATCTTAAAAGTTTGCCAGTTGTCATCTAGATGCAACAATGGGTCTTTCCTCATCCAGAGCAAAGAAGAATGAAGGAAACCAGAGACTCATGGAAACAATTAGTTCTAGTGACTGGTACACCATGCAATCCTCATCCTATATGACTTTGAGACTAGAAGAAATAGATGGTGCCTAGCTACCACTGTCAACTACTCAAAAGGAGATCTATGTAGGAGATCTTGGGTAGAGTGGGAGAACAATGTGGAACAAAACTCAAAATCATTAAAAAAAGAGACCAGGTTTACCAGTCTGATTGAGCCTGATGGAACCACTGAGACTATGGCCCCCAGCTGCCCTTCAGGTCTGGAATTGAACCCACTCATGTGGCTTCCAGCCAAACAAAAGACAGACATATGAGCTGAACATTTACATTAGGTGGATACACTCCTTGGAGAGATCAATCATGGGAGAATAGAAGGGCTGTGTATGCACAGGGAGATAGCTCAGGGTGCAGAAGTGCATGGGAAGGAAGGACACAGGGAGGAGAGGTAACTATGTGGAGGAAGTGGGAGGGAAGCTGTTGCATTGTGGTAAATTATAGTCAATAGCATGAGAAAAAGTGTATGTGAGCTTCTGTATGGAAAGTGAATTTGTTCTGTAAACTTTCATCCAAATCACAATTAAAAAAAATATATGTGTATATATATATATATATATATATATATATATAAAGAGCACAGGGAATGGGTAGTCACAAGGTCACAAGGAAGGGAGGGGGAGAGTTGTTTATGGCTGGGAATGGTAATCAAGGCTGTGAAATCAAATGTGCATGAACTATAGAATGTAAATCAAATTTGCTTTGTCAATTTGCACCCACAGCACAATTAAGATAAAAAAAAAATGGGAAAAAGCAAAAAAAAAAAAAGAGGGAAAAAGATTTTTGAAGGCCAAATGTGGGGATGGGGAGTACACCACCTATGATTCCCTGACCTCACTGATTTGAATATTTTGGTTGTTCTAAGAAGGAAAATATGTGAGTGCAGTATTTCCAATCTTTCTTTACTGGAATCTCCTTTAGGTACTCACTCTCCCCGCTTTTGCCTCCTTCCATTTTCTTTCTCATCTCCTATTTTCTTCTGCTATAAATAGAGGAGAGGAGTTCTGGTAGTATAATGCTTGAAGCATTTGACTACTATTCAGAAGGTTGGAGGCTCAAACCCATCAGCCACTCCTCAGAAGGAACACTGGACAATCTACTTTCACAGTGATACTGCCTTGGAAAGCCAAGGGGGGGTCACTATGAGTCAAAAATGACTCCACAGCAGTGAGTTTGTTTGTTTGTTTTTTGGTATAAATAGAGGGGTAGGAAGATATCCTAGGATTGGAGACTTATTTCTGTTGCGTGTCTTATATTAATGACAAGGAACTCTGTAGCATAATGCCTAAGGCATTTGTCTGATAACCAGAAGGCGGTTCAAACCAGCTACTCCTTGTAAGGAAGACTGGGCAATCTACTTCCACAGAGATACCACCTTGGAACCCAAGGGAGGTGATTGTTACGAGTCAGATTTGACTGGACGGCAATGAAATTTTTTTTTTTTTTTGGTATACTTTTGAAGCTAAATCTTTACCTTCATATACTATTTCATTTAACTGGGAGCTAATATTTATTTATTTAAGAGAAGACCATTAAAATCTAAAACACAAAAGATGCTTTGTTTTTGTAGGAAATAGACTTTGTCACCTGAATCATACTAGACTATGGCAGGTATCTAATCCTTCATGAGTGGAGGTATATAAAAAAGAATGGAAACACAGAGGGATACCTACACAGGGGAAAAGATCATAGGAGTATCTGTCTACAAGGCAAGAAATGCCAAGAAATGTACAGGGCTGCTGACATGAAAGGATCCTCCCTTAGAGCCAATTCTCTCATTTGAACTTTTAGCCTCCCAAACTGTGAAACAATAAATTTCTGTTCTTTAAAGCCACCCATTTGTGATATTTTTGTTATAACAACAGTAGGAAACTAAGACATAAAGTAAATATAGGGTAGAAATTATATATATTATATATATTTACATATATATGTTTACTACTAACTGAAAGGTTGGTAATTTGAATTCACCAGCTGCTCCATGGGAGAAAGAAGTGGCAGTTTATTTTGGAATAGATTTGCAGCTTTTGTAATCCTCTGAGGCAGTTGTACACTGTCCTGTAGGATTGCAATAGGTCAGAATCAACTCATTGGCAATGAATTTTGTTTTTGTTTATTTATGGAATACAAATAGAGAACTTATATAGTAATACAGCAATAGACAAGGTAAAGTGGAAAATCCTTGGGAGCATATTGTAACAACTCTAAACTGTAAATGAGCTGTGAAAATCAGGATAACGTGATACTGACCATTTAGAATGACAATGAAAGAGAGAGGGAAATGAAAGAAGGCAGGAAGGAAGGGGAGTGGAAGGAAAAAAAGAAGAGAAATAGAAAGGAAAAAGAAGAAAGAAAAATGGGTGAGATGAAAGGAAACAGTCTAAAGTTAAATGATTTCTCATATGAATATGATTATCTTTAAGAAAGCCACACATTTGTTTTAAATAACAAAATTAACTCTTTGTGCCTTCAGCTATCACTGGCACGTGCACATTCTAGAATAAGTTTAGAGAAATAATACCAAATAGGAAACTGACAATACTAAGCAAAGTAACTCCAGTGGCATCCATAGAAACTGATTAAGGCACAGCCTGAGTAATTGCTATACCACTCAGCATAAGAAAATCTACTGTGCAGTCACTGCACTGCATATACATTTAAAATTGGGCAGAGATTTGGTTTTGAGGTATCGAAGCTGCTTTCAGTAGTGATTTGCATTAGTAGTATTGCTGTAAGATACTATATGTTAAATATGATAATGCTCTGCCAAATGTATAGCTAAGATATATTATTTTTTCTTTTTCTTTTTTACCTTTTTCTTTTCTCACTGATCTGCAATTCTTTTTGTAGTAGTTCAACCTGAAATATTCTTTATTAGGTAATGAAAGAAATTTTGATATTTTCATTGCTTCCCTGGGATCAAAGAAGCATAGTAACTTAGCATTCTATCTCCTGGGTATTGCCAAAACTTGAATTACACCTTTTTGCAATGTCATTAAAAACTAATGACCCTGTGGGGAATGAAACTAAATGTACATGTAATGTTGAATATAAAACAAGCTTTAAAATAATTAAAAATTAAAACAAAACAAAATAATAAAGAAAAAAATAATGACCCTGCTGTCTGAAAATCCTGTTAGTATGCTGCTTGCAGAAAAGTAAAAATAGTTGACAGCATTTTAAATATTCTTTTACTGAATGTATGTTGTAGTAACCTCATGATGTTCTAGCAGAAAAATACCACAAATGGGATAGCTGTAACAAACAGGAGTTTATTTTCTGACAGTTTTGGAGGCTAGTTTTAAAGTGCCAGCCTCTAGGGGGTGGGTGAAAGCCCTTCAACCTTGGGCTTCAGTTCTGCCTCCTGCTCACAGCCCGCTGAAACTGGGGCCTTTTCTTCACTCAGGCAGCTGCAGACCGCTGAGACTGACAAACCCGAGGTCAACAGGTAAAAAGGCACAGTTCTAATATTACCAAACATGGCAGGCCACTAATACAAGTCCAGAAAAATTTCCAAGATCGGTAGGGCATGGCAGGTGGCTGAACAATGACTTGGCTACGTGCAGGGTTCAAGCATGCCAAAAAGCTAAAGACCTCCCTCATAGTTGTTTCTTATGTACTGGAAGCAGCCCATATCCCCAAAGCAGTTACTCAGCTGCTTTAGTAGATTCCACCATGGAGTTAATTACCAATCTCACCGTGAGGAATAACTACATCCAGCTGCCCAGCCACTCAAAATTAGGCCCAGCCAAGTTGACACACAACCTTAAGTACCCCACTGCATCTTGAAAATAAAATTTTAAAGTTTATATGTATAAAACTTGACAAAACAATATTCTCAACTTAAACAAAAAGTATAATAGTTAGAGTGTCTATGGTTTTGCTCCATCTTTAGAGCAGAAACTTATTCTTTTTACTGCTTTTTGCCCAAACTTCCTAGAATATTACCAGGTGCATATTATGCTGTCAAAAATATTTGTTGAATGTATGAATATATAATATTTCATAGTGGCTCCAAGTTGATCTATCACTAGTATATATTTTTCTTTATGCAAATGTAAAAATAATGGTGTACAAGTAAGATGTGATGAGTTTGTCTTACTAATATTATTAGATTTACTCTTGGCTTATAAGTAAGTATGTTTATGAGTCCTGGAAGAATACAGATTGAAATTTATAATCATGCCATCTCTGAAATGATGAGAAGGAAAAGTCTTGCACACTTGTAAGTGGGAACAGTGAACTGACCCACAGGAGTAAAATCCCTCAGAGTCAGCAGCTGACAATCAGATCTGAGCAGGCATCTAGCAATGGTGATTTTGTACCCAGGAAATCTCATGAGTAGCCAAGAGTCTCTGAACACAGACTAAATCACACACTTGTTTCAGAATCTATTATGGGATTTCTTACCTTTCATTTATAAAACTCCAAGCATTTGATAGGGTATAGTCCTTGATTTTGGTAAGTGTATGTTCTAGTGGGTAACAGAGGGAAAACACACACACAGACACATTAGGTCTGCATTGAGCTGTTGCTGTTAGGTGCCATCTAGTCAATTCTGATTCATAATAACTCTATGCACAGCACAACAAAACACTGCCCGGTCCTGAGCCATGCTCACAATCTTTGCTATCTTTGAGCTGGTCATTGCAGCTGCTGTGTCTGTCCATTTCCTTGAAAAAGGGTCTTACCCTTTTTCACTGACCACCTGCTTTACCGAGAATGATATCCTTATCCAGCAATAGGTCCCTTCCGACAACATGACCAAAATACCAAAGGTGACGTCTGGCCATTCTTACTTCTAAAGAGCACTCCAGTTGTATTTCTACTCATGATTTTTTCATTCTTCTGGCAGTCCATGGTATATTATATTCTTCTCCAATACCATAAGTCAAATGCACAAATTCTTTGGTTTTCCTTATTCATTATCCAGCTTTCACCTGCATATAAAGTGATTGAAAATACCATGATTTGGGTCAGGCATACCTTAGTCTTTAAAGTGATATTTTTGATCTTTAACAGTTTAAACAGTTTTTGTGCAGAGGATTTGCTCAGTGCAACAAATCGTCTGATTACTTGACCTCTGCTTCTCTGGTAGCATAGTGCCTAAGGCACTTGACTGCTAGCCAGAAGCCTGGTGGTTCAAACCCACCAGCCACTCCTCAGAAGGAAGATGGGGCAATCTACTTCCGTAGTGATACTGCCTTGGAAACCTAAGAAGGGGTCGCTATGAGTCATGTCCGACTCAACGGCACATAACAACAACAACAAGCTTCCCTGATAGCTGATTATGGAACCAAGTAAAATGAAAGCCTTGACAATTTGGATATTTGCTCCATTTATTATGATGTTGCTCATTGGTCTAGTTCTGAAGATTTTAGTTTTCTTTATGTTGAGGTGTCATCCATACTGAGGCTGTAGTCTTTGATCTTCATCAGTAAGTGCTTCAATCATCTTCACTTTCAGCAAGCAAGGTTGCATCATCGCCGGTTGTTAACCAGTCTTCCTCCAATCCTGATGCCATATATTTTTTTTTCATATTATTCAGCTTCTGGGATTATTTGCTTAACATAGAGATTGGATAAGTATGGTGAAAGGATACAACCCTGATGCAGACCTTTCCTGATTGCGCACCTATATTGAACTAAAGTTGTTATATGCCATTGAGTCGGCCCCGACTCCTAGAGACCCCTCCTTGGGTTTCTGAGGCAGTTATCATTATGGAAGTAGGATTGCCCAACCTTCCTTCCGAGGCGTGGCTGGTGGGTTTGAACCACCAGCCTCCTGGTTAGCAGTCAAGTGCCTTAGGCACTATGCTACCAGAGCTCCTTGAACTAAAGTGGACCTAAGGAAAATATCTTGAGGAACACAGAAATGGCACCATGCCTCTGTGGAGGTAAAATTCCTCAGCTGTCTTAGCTTTGCTGTGTGAAACATATCTGATTCAATTCAAAATTGAATACTACAACTTCACACTTAAATAAAACCAGTAACCTAGTCACCATTGAGTTGATTCTGACCCCATGTGTGTCAGAGTGAAAATTCCTCCACAGGATTTTCAATGGCTGAATTTTCAGAAGTAGATGGCCAGGCCTTTCTTCTGACATGCCTCAGGGTAGACTAGAACCTCCAATCTTTAATTGATAGGCAAGAGTCTTAATTTTTTCTACCATTCAGAGACTCCCATATATAAATACTGGGAAAAAATTAAGTTTTTCTGGTTTCTATAACACTTTTCCAATGTTCAATGTGATTGGAAATGAAGAAAGAGAGAGTAAAATATTATTTTTTGTTTTGGTGTTTCCTACTTTCAAAATTATATTTCATGAGGATTTCTTTATGATTAAATAGATTATTCTTATCACAAAAAAGGATTTTTTTTTTCAGTTGAAAAGCTATGCACTTCCTAAGTTACATTTTCTTTCTATTCTTGTCTCCTCTATCTAGAACATATTTATGTTCTTTCTTCACCTTATTTCCTTTCCTGTCTACTTTCTACTTGTGCTGCCATGCACATATACTCCTTTGCTGACATCTGCAACCCTATTCTCCCAGGCACCTTGTCTGTCATACCCTTATTCTCTCTGACATACAATTTCTTGTCACTCACACTGCCTCATACATCCAAGTCTCTTTTTTAAACAGCTTTTCTCTTACAGTTCCTCTCTTCTATATATTCTTTCTCTGTCACTGCATACACATCCTGACTTATCATCTGCCACTGACATATATTCCCTGGCTAATGTCTAAATCAACGAAGCCAAATATCATATGCAAAAAAATCAGTAGTGCCAATCCACCAGATCTCTAAAACACAGCTACATAACTAAGCAGTGACTTAGAAACAGTCATGTTAGCTTTCTATATCATTAAAATAGCAGTTGATGAACTACAACCCTGAATTCCTGTCTCTTACCTGAGCATACACACTCATAAACCTCCACCACATACAAAGAAATGTACCCATGCACAGACTTCCCCTGCTACTCCTCAATGCTTCATTCTTCTCTGAAGGCTCGTGACTTAAATTGGGTACATAAAGGACAAAGGGATAATGGGAGCTCTGGTAGCATAGTGGCTAAGGCACTTGACTGCTAACCAGAAGGCTGGCGGTTCAAATCCACCAGCCACTCCTCAGAAGGAAGGTTGGGCAATCCTACTTCCGTAGTGGTACTGCCTCGGAAACCCAAGGAGGGGTCGCTATGAGTTGGGGCCGACTCGACGGCAAATAACAACAACAACAACAAAGGACAAAGTGAAAAGCCTAGATGGAGGTGCACAGTGCATGGAAAAGAAAGAACAAAACTGGAAGAAATACTGAAGCTTGTGAGTTGAAGATCTTTGAGGAGAAGATGAGTAAACACAATATCTACGTGGCAATGACATGTGAGGGCTAAAGGGACGTGAGATGGAAACTGTCTATGCACATATTTTATAACTGTCTTTTAAAAAGTAAAGAAAATATCATCAAACTATATATGTAAGCATCCTTATTCAAGTAAGATTGTAAGAATGTTTTTTGGAGGCAAAATTTAGCATGTGATGACTAATTTAAAACAAAGTACTGTTATTTCCACATATGAAGACAAAGTTTAAAATATTATTGTGCTTGATTATTTTTCATTGGATAATACAATACTCTCTAGTATGTGTCCTTGTCAATAAAATGGAAGTAAACACATATTTCACCAAGTTCTTCTTAGACAAGAGAATTACCTATTAAAAGAAGCAAGATACACATTTCAGCAACACATATATGAAAATTACAGTGATACAAAGAGGTTAGCATGCCTCAGAAAGAAGACTGGGCAATCTACTTCTGTAGAGATACCACCTTGGAAACCTAAGGAAGGGTAGCTATGAGTAGGATTCAACTCAATGGCAGTGAGTTTGGTTTTAGTCTGGTATATAGACGACATGCAAATTCCTGAAACATTCCATATGATTTTGCTGTGAATATTATCAACAGCAATGAAATAGAAAAAAAAAAAAAAATTGAGGCACTGATTTGGGCCAAACTTTTACCAGATTAATCCAATAAAAGTGAAACCAGAGGAATTAAAAAAAATAAAAATAAAATCCAGATTGATAACATAAATTAAATTTAAATTAATTATATCTTTCTAGTTCTTACTTAAAACATCTCAATGGAAACTTTTTTACTTTTTCTAATTTTCAAAAATTTGGAGTAAATTTGTATCACAATGTTTACTACATGGCAGACAAAGATGACCGAAAGCATGTGGTATTGTTCAAAAACAGCTCAGAAGCGTAATCAAAACAGATTTTGTAACTTCAGGCCTGAAAAAGTATTAGATTCTTCTTGTATGTTTTCCCAAATTTAAATTTGGGAAATTTATATTTCTTACCTCACCTTGAATTGACATAAGTGATAAAGAACTACATATTTACTATTGTTGTCCCTGTGCTGAGGACATTGCATATATTATTTTTTCTCACTTAAATAAATTATATGTGGAATTAATAAATTTTCATTGTTTTAAACTACTTATATTCTAGATTTACACTTACAATCTAATATTCCTGAATTACAGTATTTTTTCTATCTCAAAATTTTCTTTCTTAAAATATTTTTCTGACATTTAAAGATTATTTGTTCATTTAATGGTACAAATACATTTTAGACAAGGTTGGCCATGTGAAAACAATGAGCTAAAACGAGATCCTTCATTGATTTGGATCTTAAAAGTGTTCCACAACTGTAAGGTAAAGTGACCATAAATCGAAGTTTTCCAAGGACAAATTGCAGTTTATGCCTATTTCATAATTAGTTACCTCAGTTTGCCATCCACTTCATAAGGAGATAGAAAAACTGTATTCATTGGTCCAGAGAAGCAAGTAATCTTGTCTTATTTTTCTGGAATTTGGGGAAGGAAAACAAATCCATATAAGAAATCGGCACTTTCAGATTGCCAGTTTGGAGGTATATTTACACTTCTTGAGAATCCTTAGTAAGTCCATGGGTGATGAGAGTTATTTGCAGTCAAATACTAACCTAAAGTTTGATGATTCAAACCCACTTTGTGGCACCAGAGCATAAAAGTCTAGCAATAACGGCCATAAATATTGCAGCCAAGAAAATCCTATGGAACACGGTTACTCTGTTACATATCGGATTACCATGAGTTGTTGGTATAGATTTTGTGGAAATTGATGTAGGATTGTTAGTAGTAGCAAAGCAGAACTCCTTTAGGTATGCTTTCATAACACAGAGTGCCAAGGATCTCCATTGTTGTTGTTGTTATATGCCATCGAGTCGGCCCCGACTCATAGCGACCCCTCCTTGGGTTTCCGAGGCAGTGGAAGGTTAAAAAAAAGAAAATATTGCTAAATTTGAAAATACAATAAAAATAATTGTAACACAAGAAAATAATATACATGTGAAGTATATATATATATATATATATTACTGTGTGTTTACATATATATCATATATATATGCAACCTAAGAACTTTAGATGATTGAACAAACTGTACACAGTATAGCAGAGATTGCTACTTCCCACTCTGTTCATTTTTTCATTTTTCTTGTAACAAAAGTACCACTCCAACACATACACAATGATTTTTATTTGGGTAAATAGTTACCATTCTGAAAAAAATAAATTTTCA
>NW_006921852.1:3968626-3979357 GCF_000298275.1 Orycteropus afer afer
ACATAGCAAAAAGAAAACCAAAAAAAAAAAAAAAACCTTGAATAGAAATAAAAGTAGAAAATTTAGAAAATCACCTTGAATACAAAATAGAAAAAGAAATAAGAAAAGAGAATGGCAAAGTCAACACACTGTGAATAGCAATTCTATCAGGAAAGACTAGAAATAATAGAACAGGCAGTAATTTAAAGGATGAGTAACAATTTTCCAAAACTGAATAGAAACAAGCTTCTTCAGATTGCAAAATCCACCTTATTCCAGTGTACACCTAGGCACTGTGTTGAACCTGCTGAACTACAAAGGTAAAGTTACATTCATATAGAAACTAGAGAGAATGATTTATTTGTAGAATAATAGAAGACTTCAAAGCAGTAACAGTAAATACTAGAGATTAGAAATAGAATTTTCCAGTAGGACAGAGAAATAATTGTTAATTTATAATTCTATACCAAGTTAAACTATTAATTAAGGGTGAATTAAAATAAGGTCATTTTCAAATAAAAAAGAATGAATGATTTCATGTTAAATTGTCTGGAAAAATTATCTTAAAATATTTTTAAGTAAATAAGAAATAAAATTCAGGAAGATGGAATTTAAGAGAAGGAGCAAGGTGAAGGAAAATAACTAAATAAATATAATAGTAATGGAATTAACTAAAGCCAAAAAAACAGACACACTGCCCTAGAGTGGATTCAACTCATAACAACCCTTCCTTGGGATTTCGAGGTAATATTTCTACAGAAGTAGATTGCCCAATCTTCCTTCTGAGGAGTGGCTGGTGGGTTTAAACTGCCAGCCTTCTGATTAGCAGTCAAGTGCCTCAGACACTACACCGTCAGAGCTCCCAATTAACTTGTTATTGTTGTTACATGCCGTCGAGTCGGACCCGACTCATAGTGACCCCTCTTTGGGTTTCCTAGGCAGTATCACTATCGAAGTAGATTGCCCCATCTTCCTTCTGAGAAGTGGCTGGTGGGTTTGAACCACTAGCCTTCTGGTTAGCAGTCAAGTGCCTTAGCCACTATGCTACCAGAGCTCCCTCCCAATTAACTAGTGAGTACAGAGTCAATAACTTATATTAACTAATATTAAGAAATTAAGAAAACGGAATACAGAAGATGGCCACAAACTGGTTAATTTATTAATGAACTTTAAGATTCTTACATTGTTTAGGAAGAGAATAGCTACACTGATAACTTTAAAATTATTGATTGAAATAATCAGAACTATTGTCTGCAACCATTGTCACTAATTTCTCTCTTGTGAATCTGTCTATCCTCATGAAAATCATACTTATAATCCCACCTCTTTTCCAGAATTTTTCTCAGCAAGGTCAGCAATAATCTACATTTTATTTAATTGAATGTTTATTGCTATGTCTACATCTTACTTTATGGATCTATACTATTTTACATGAGTGATTGATTCTTTAAAACACATGCTTCACCTATCCTCAACACCAGTTTTCATCCTATTTGCTGTATCTTTTTAGTTTCCTTTCTATGTCCCTCTTCATCTTTCCAACATATGCTGGTCCAAGAGTTTGGTTTTTAGAGCTCTGCTCTTTCCTATCTGGGAGCTCTGGTGCCATAGTGCCCAAGACTCACCTATCTATTCTAGCTGTTAGGTGCTGTGGAGTCTGCTCTGATTCACCGTGACCCCATGTACAAATGAAGCACTCCCCAGTCCTGTGCTACACTCATAATTTTTGCTATGTTTGAGCTCATTCTTACAGCCACTATATTAATCCATCACCTTCAGGGTCTTCCTGTTTTTCATTAATCCTCTACAAAACTTAATGTCTTCTCCAGAGACTAGTCCTTCTTGACAATATGTCCAAAGCATGTGAGAGAAAGTCATGCCATCCTCTCACACTCACCACCCGCACTTCCTATAACCATTTTCTGCTTTTTTTTTTTTTATCCTAAGCACCTATCAATATCATCGTAAATAATTTTGTACAGTTTGTTGTAAGATAGTGTATGGTTTGTTAGTCAGATTTTTGTGTGTTTCATTTCCTATTAGATGCTTAGCATCTATAATATTATCTAGCAAATAATAACAGCTTAATAAATATTTTTGGATGATATTATTGAATTGGTGATACATGGGGATTTAAAGATAAGATTGAATGTGGGAATACAATGGCAACTTCATAACCAATAGAAGAAAAAACTACACTCTTAAAAAAAGGAGTATTTAACATATTCAATATTAAAACTATAAAACAAATAATACAAAACAAAAGCCATTTGTCTGCAGTTTTGCTTATTAAGAGAAACATGTAAAACACTGTAAAATAGAAGAGTTCAAGTTAATGGAATAAAAAAACGTACTGGGCAGCTACAACTTAAAAATAGCTATTGTAACATTATCAACAACAAATTCAATTGATTTTAATGACAAGAAACACTACGAAATATTTCAGATTGTCATGCAGTAAAAAAGTAATAACTTAAAAATGATATTAATATATCTTAATTCTCTAGTGCTACTACAACAGAAATACCATGAGTGGAGGACTTTAACAAACAGAAATTTGTACTTGTACAATTTAGGAGGCTAGAAGTTCAATTTCAGAGTGCCAGTTCCAGAGGAGGGTAGGTGAGAAGTCTAGAGTGTTGGCTGTAGGGGCTGTGTGGAGGCCCCTTGACCTTGGTCTTCCTCTTGTTCCAACCCCACTGGAGCAAGTTGGAGGCTTCTCCAGACTCATGCAGCTGCAGGCTACTGAGGTTGACAAATCCAAGACTAGCAGGTAAAATGGCAAACTGTTGGCTCCCAGGCAGCAACGACAATAATCCAAGATTGACATGTAACACAATAACCCACTTGTTCAGGTCCAGGAACTGGAGATGATGACAGGCCAAATGCAGGATCCCAAAATGGACAAAAAGCTAGAGACTTTTCCCAAAGCTTAGCTATATATACTAGAAGCAGGCCACACCCTGAAGGAAACTGCCTTTAAACTAATTAGCTGCTCACACCAGATTGCACCATGGAGGTGGTAACACCAATCCAATCTCATCATGGGGAATAACTACATTTAGCTGCCAACCCACTCAAAATCACAGCCCAGCCAAGGTGACACACAACTTTAACACAAAATGCAAAAGTTCTGAAATGTTCCTGAAATAAAGCTTCATTTTTGTGTTTTATTTATTTATTTGTTTGTTTGTTTTTACTGTGATTTGGGTGAAAGTTTACAGAGCAAATTCACTTTCTATACAGCAGTTCACACACATATTGTCCCAGGACATTGACTACAATTTACCCCAATGCAACAGCTCCCCTCCCACTTCTTCCCGATAGTTACCTCTTCCCTGTGTCCATCCCTCCATTCACTCCGCCCTCCTGAGCTGTCTCCTTGTGCATAAACAGCCCTTCTTTCTCCCATGATTATTCTCTCCAAGGAGTGTATCTACCTCAGGTACATGTTCAACTCTTATGCCTGTCTTTTGTTTGGCTAGAAACTGCAGATGTGAGTTCAATTCCAGACCTGAAGGGCAGCTAGGGACCATAGTCTCAGTGGTTCCACCAGGCTCTATCAGACCAGCAAATATGGTCTCACCCCCCTTTTTTGTTTATTTTCCTAAATGATTTTGAGTTTTGTTCCACATTGTTCTCCCTGTCTATCCAAGATCTCCTACATAGATCTCCCTCCAAGTGGTTGACAGTGGTAGCCAGGCACCATCTAATTCTTCTGGTCTCAAAGTCGTACAGGCTGAGGATTGCATGGTGTACCAGTCATGAGGACTAATTGTTTCCATGAATCTTTGGTTTTCTTCATTTTTCTTTCCTCTGGATGAGAAGACACCCATTGTTGCATCTAGATGGCTGCTTGCAAGCTTCTACAATCCCAGTCGGTACTAGCCTGAGTAGGAGGTGGAACAAAGTTTTATGAAGTATATTATGCCAATTGAGCTTGATGTCCCCTGTGGCTATGTTCCTGAGCCCACAGGTTCAACTACTTTGTCCCTCCGAGTAGCTAAGCCTCATTTTTTTTAATAATTTATGATTTTCTTCAGCAGTCGAAGCGTCATCTTGCTCATATTTTAAAATCTCATAGAGAATTACGAGATTTGTTTTATATTTGCATTTATTTCATTGGCCTATTAAGTTATATGGCTGTGCCACACTGCTTTATGTATTTGACCTTCATAATATGCTTCAATATCTTGATTATTCTTAGCACTCTTCCTTTTTTTTCTATCTTTTTATTCTTTTATTTTTCATAGAAACTTATCTACTTATAAAAATACCATATTTGTTTTCTTGAGATAATGATAATTTACTAGTTTTACATTAGAAGAATGGAAATCATTGTAATATTTAATTGCCTATTCAAGAATATGGTACATATTTGCACTTATTCATGTCCTATCATCCTGATACAGGAGTATATAGTTTCTTCACATAGAATTCACTTATTTTTGGTTAATATTAAGATAGTTTATATTTAGGGTCATTATTGTAATGGGAATGCTTTTTTTTTCCCAAAAAATATATGAAAGTTACTATCTTTTATTAGTTAATTCATAAATAACCAATGATTGATTTTTTTTATAAATAGTTTTGTGGCAACTGAGTGGATTTCTGGAAAACTAAATGTAGTGAGATCATAGTCTTCAACTTTATATTGGGATTTATTCTGTAAAGGCCAAACATTCCATTTTCAAAAACAAAAAAAACATGAGAAAACCTGTGGGAAAATTAATCCTTTTAAATAATGTAATGCAAGAAGTCTTTTGAACTTTAATACAATCCCAAAGACATAAAAATTATATCTTAAACTATACAAACACAACTATTGTGCAATACAAAACTATTACAATTAAAGATAATGATCTCTTGAGGGGAAAAAAGCACAATTTTTATCACAGAAAATAAGGCTAGTTTTCTATCAGTCATGATAGAATAGAAGGGCTGTGTATGCACAGGGAGACAGCTCGGGTGGCAGGAGTTGATGGGAGGGAAAGGCACATGGAAGAGGTAACTATGGGGAGAAAGTGGGAGGGAAGCTGTGGCATTGTGGTAAATTGTAGTCAATGTCATGAGACAAAGTGTATGTGAAGTGTTATATGGAAAGTGAATTTGCTCTGTACTCTTTCACCCAAATCACGATAATTCTTTTTTTTTTTTTTAAAGAAGGTTAGTTTTCCTAATCCATTATATTTCTTCAAATCAATGAAAATAAAAATTTTACCTATCTACCTAACAAAATTATCAAAGAGTATGAATAAATAAACCACAGAAAAAGTAATTTAATAATAAATCCTAAATATATGATGAAGGCACCCAATATCACTTTAATCTATCCAAAGCTGAAAATAAACATTTTAGTGAGCTATCATTTCTTTATAAGATTGGCAAAGATCAAGAAGTTTGATAACAATTTTCTTTGATGAGTTTGTGGGGAAAAATACCCCTCAAATATTATTGGTGCAAGTATAAATTAGTACAATTTCTTTAAAAAGTATTTTGGAAAATCTACCTAAATTATAAAAGTGCATTCCTGTGTTCTAGAATTCCACTTCTGTAAATTGTCATATATTTTATACTCACTGCAACGTTATTTGTTGTTATTAGCTGTCATTGTGTCAATTTTCTACTCATATTGATCACATAGGTCAGAGAGAACTGCCCTTTAGGGTTTTCTAGGCTGCAATCTTTATGGGAACAGATCACCAGGTCTTTCTTCCGCTGAATTCCTGGGTAACTTCGAACCTCCAACCTTTCGGTTAACAGCTGCTGGGCACTAAGCCACTGCAGCACCATGACGTGGTTCTAAATAGCTAAACTTTAGAAGCAGTGTAAATATTCCATAGTAGGGATTAACTTAATAAATTAGGGATCAAAAATATAATTTTATGCAGTTTGGTAAAAAGTTATATTATATGTATTAGTATGGCCTTATCTCCATGATACATTGTTATTGAAAAAGGGTTCAGGACATGGAACATGCTAGCACATGTGAAAAAAGAAGTGAAATACAGAATATCAGTAAAATTAGATTTCTTTCTGTCATCTGGCTGTTAAAACATGGAGAAGTTAGATATGAAAAGCTCTTACTTAACTGTAATTTGCTCATTTTGAACAGGCTTGTGTAATTCATTGATTCCTTTCTCTAATTGCAGCATTTCATTCTCTTTCCAGTTTAAATTGTTTAACCACCATGAAAAACAGGATATTATCAAGAAGTCAATTTTTTTTTTAATTCCTTAAAGATTACTCTTTATTGATTTCAAAAAATAATTTGAGAACTGGTTCTTGTTAGCTACTGTCAAGTTAGTTCCAATTCATTATATACAACTTTTGTACAACAGAATGGAATGGCGCTTGGTCCTGTGCCATCTCTGCTAAGACTGCTATGTCTCAGCCCATTGTTGCAGCCACTATGTCAATCCTGTGGAAGGTCTTTCTCTTTCTCACTGACCTACTTTACCAAGGAGAATACCCTTCTCCGGGGATTGGTCCTCAGGAAGAAGTCAGTTTATTTCACTACAAACTTGTCCCTGTTTCAGAGATACTTGTCCTGGTATTCTTCTGGATATTTTAACCTGAGATGTACTCAGAGTTTGTGATATTTAGGATGGCAACTTGACTTTTGTGCAGAAAAAAGCCCAAGTATTAACACCTAAGTATTAACCAAAAAGAGTACTAATAACATAAAATCATGTAACTCTATACTTTGTAACTGAATATGTAACACTATTTAAGGTGGTGAAATAATGAGAACATGAACCAAGCAGATTTGCCTCCAGAACACTGCTGCTTAAGGTAGAGTCCAAAATATCCTCTAAATTCTGTTGAGTACCCCTATAAAATACTTTTCTTCATGATATTTTAGAAATTTGATTAAGCAAATAATAAAAATGATTGCTTCTTCCTTTCTTTCTCTCCTACTGCTCATCATAATTATGATAGTGTAGGTGACTGATTTCCCCAATTTTTCCTCCCATTATGAATGGCCAAGTACTTCCCTTCAGTATCCTTCAGTAAATAGAAAAGTGATTATCTCTCGTCTGGAATGCTTTGATCAATTACAGTAAAAAAAAAAAAAAAAAAAAGGAAAAACCTACCACCAAATCGATTCAGACTCATAGCAACCCTATATTATGAGTAGACTGCCTCCCTCAGGCTTTCAAGATTGTAAATATTTATGAAAGCAGACTTTTTCCCACACATAGGTTGATGTGCTGGAACCACTGACATTTAGGTTAGCAGCCAACTGCTTTAACCACTGCACCACTAGAGCTCCTTAATTAAACTAATGTTGTTGTTAGATGCTGTCTGGTAGTTCCAACACACAGCAACTCTATGTACAGAATATATATACAACTTTATATAACAGAAAGACACACTGCCCAGTCAAGTGTCATCCTCACAATCTCTGCTGTACTTGAGCACATCATTGCAGCCACTGTGTCTGTCCATGTTGTTAAGGGTTTCCCCTTGTTTAACTGACCCTATACTTTGTTGTTGTTGTTGTTGTTTGCCTTCGAGTCGGCCCCGACTCATAGCGACCCCTCCTTGGGTTTCCGAGGCAGTATCACTACGGAAGTAGGATTGCCCAACCTTCCTTCCGAGGACCCTATACTTTAGCAAGAATGATATTCTGATCTAGGAACCGGTCCCTGCTGACAACATGACCAGACTACTGATAAAAAGTCTAGTCATTCTTGGCTCTAAGGAGAATCCCAGCTGTACCTCTTCCAAGATCGATTTGTTCTTCTTACTGCATGATATTTTTAATATTCTTCACTAACACCAAAATTCAAATACATTAATTTTTCTCCAGTCTTCCTTATTCATTATCCAGTCTTCCCAAGCTACTGAAAATATCGTGACTTGGGCTGAGCACACCTTAATCTTCAAAGTGACATCTTTGCTCATTAACACTTGAAAGAGATTTGTTAAATGTAGTACATTATTTGATTTCTTGACTACTGCTTCTATGAGCATTGATTGTGGATTCAAGTAAAAATAAAATACTTGACAACTTCAATATATTCTCTCTATATCATGATGTTCTTGTTGGTCCATTTGTGAGGATTTTTGTTTTCTTTATGTTGAGATGTAATGTATACAGAAGACTTTATAGTCTTTGATCTTCCTCAGTAAGTGCTTTAAGCCTTCTTCACTTTCAGTAACTAAAGTTGTGTCATATGCATATCCCAGATTGTTACTGAATCTTCCTCCAATCCTGATGGCATGTTCTTTTTCATATAATCCAGGTTCTCAGACAATTTAAATAAGTATGGTGAAACTATGCAACCCTGACACACACTTTTCCTTATTTTAAACTGTGAAGTATCCCTTTGTTTTGTTCAATCAATTGCCTCTTGGTCTATGGATAGCTTCCTCATGAGCAAAATTAAGTGTCCTGGAATTCCCACTCTTTGCAATGTTGAACGTAATTTGTTATGATCTACATAGTCAAATATGCTTGCATAGTCAATAAAACACAGGTAAACATCTTTCTGGTATTCTTTGCTTTCAGTCAAGATCCATATGACATATACAAGGATACCTCTTGCTCCATGTCCTCTCCTGAATCTAACTTGAATATCTGGCAGTTCCCTGTCAGTATACTTCTACAATTATTTTTTTTTTTTAATTTTCTTCAACAAAATTTTACTTACATGTGATGTTAATGAAATTGTTCCATAATTCCACATTCTGTTGGATCACCTTTCTTTGGAATGGGCACACTTATGGAACTTTTTTGGTTAATTGGCCAAATAGCTATCTTCCAAATTTCTTGGCATAAATAAGCAGTGCTGCCAGCACTGCATCCATTTATTGAAACATATCAATGGGTACTCTGTCAATTCCTGAAGGCTTAAACTAATAATAAAACTAAAGGAAAACAAACTCACTGCCGTCAAGTCAATTCCATCTCATAGGGATCCCCTTTGGATTTCTGAGTTGGTAAATCTTTACCGAAGTAGATCACCCAGTTCTCTTTCCATGGAGTGGCTGGTGGGTTTGAACCTCCAGCCTTTTGGTTAGAAGTCAAATGCCTTGGGCACTATGATACCAGAGCTCCTTAAACTCATAGGTAGGTCTAATTATGTCAGAATATACAAATAAGGCAAAAATTGCAAAACTGATTTATGGGAGTGATGTCCCTATTTGGTCTGAAAAGGATGAGAATGTTTCATCTGGTTTACAAGGATTCCAGAACAAGTTGTGAGCTTATGCACTCTGGTTTGTATGCCCAGACTGAGTATTTCCTATCAAATAAAGAAAAAGCACAAAGTAGAAAAAAGATGTGGTATTGATCCTCATTGTAATGAAGATTAAGAAAAAAAAAAAAACTCAACACAATTTAATCTGAGGAATTGTGGAAATGTGTCTCTTATCACCCCCAAACCACCTAATGTGCTGTAAGAAAGAAAATCAAAGGTATATGGGATCTAAAGAATGTTATCAATCCCCAGCTGTGTGGTTTAGACATAAAACCCTGAGTCCTGAGTGGTTTTAAATGAGAAATAGGATCTTTGATACTAAGATTATGCTGGGGAAAAAAAAAAAAAAACAACTCACTGCCATGGAGTAGATCCCAACTCGTAGTGACCCCTCCCTAGGTTTCTGAGGCAGTATCTCTATGGAAGTAGATTGCCCAATCTTTCTTCTGACGAGTGGCTGGTGGGTTTAAACTGCCAGCCTTCTGGTTAGCAGTAAAATGTCTTAGGCACTACGCCACCAGAGCTCCTTATGACTTGTTAAGTGATATTTTAGTAAGTATAATTTATAAAAATCTCTGGCTAAGAATGCCCAGGGCACAAATAAGATGTTCATTTTAGAGTGTAGGTAGTCTTATAGGATTCATTACTAAGAAGAAAGAGTTAATGCATTTGGCTGCTAACCAGAAGGCCGGCAGTTCAAACTCACCAGCTGCTCCATGGAAAGAAGATGGGGCGATCTACTTCTGTAAAGTTTTACAGCCTTGGAAACCCAATGAGGTTGCTATGAGTTGGATTCCATTTGAACGCAGTAGGGTTTTTTGTTTGTTTGTTTGTTTGTTTTGGTATAATCAATTCATCACCTAAAATTAGATTTCTTTTTTTCTTCTTATTTAAGTAACAACAATGGTTATGCACAAATCACATGCTTTCTAGATTAAATTATAACCCTGTTCTGGAAGATAATTTTAAGCTTCTATCACATATTTTCCCGTATTAGAGCCAGCCACCTAAGAGTGTGACTCAGAAGAAGATACTGGCTCTGGTCATACTTTCTATGCAGATCTTTTTTGTAATGGTTAGGTACTTTCTTTTAATCAAAAGATCATTACTACAGTCAATTTTAAGTGGTCAGAAAATAGCAATTTGTTTATAAATAGCTGAAAATATTTTTTTTTTTTTTTTTGTCATTTACATCTATAGCTGATCAGATCAGCAGAGAGACAGAAGAGTGGTAGGACTGTATCTTCCTTGGCAAAAAAAAAAAAAAAAAAAAAATCTGTACATGAATATTTACTGAAATATAAGTCATCAGAATCTGTCTATGTATCTAATTAGAAAAAAAAATCAAGAATAACAGAATTGGAAAAAGAGAAAAATTGTTTAAAAAGTGAAGAAATAATTATATAGGCTTAAATTCACTCAAATGACAAGAATTTATTTATGTTTTCCACATTTATACAGTCATGGCAAATTGCCAAGACTTATTTGTCTTTTTCAGAAGTCTAATTATGCTATCAATTATATTCTGATTTTATTTAAAATG
>NW_006921852.1:3979762-4000199 GCF_000298275.1 Orycteropus afer afer
GTCTTAGGCACTACACCACCAGAGCTCCTAATTAGAAGACAGAGGGGGCATTATTTTCTTGGAGCAGCCCTGGATAGGAAACCATTTGGAAAATGTCATAGTTTATGAACCTATCCACTGATGCTTGTGGAGATTTCAGAAAAAATATCTTAATTATCATTACTACTTGCTACTTAAAAAGGTAACAAATAAAAAGGCAAGTCTAGAAAAGAAGAAATATAGTTATCTTAAAGTAGTCACATTTGATTAAAATAAAGAGAATCAGGGTGGAATTTTTTTTTAAAAAAAACATGATATCAAGCGTTTTTGATTCACTGATTCACTTATTTTTCTCTCATTTTGAAATAATTTAGTTATTGGAAAATTTATATTCCAGGAGGCATCAGAATATGTAGTACAATTTATCTACTTTAACAATTCTTTGCTAATGATATAGTTTCTGTGGAACAACAGGGGCTATTGTGACCCAATAAAAATAATTTTTCAGCAATTCTCATGATAATCCTTAAGTGTTAAATTATAATAACCACATTCATTTTGAAACAAAGAAACTGAAGAAGGGAGTCTAGTGATTCAAATGTGATTACGGATTATGAGTTTATTTGAATTATGTGGTGATCTCTTACAGTTAGAGCAACACAATAACAAAGATATATTTGCCTGATTTTAATTAAAATATTGAATATGATGGTATGGTCTGTTCTCATATTTTAAAATGTGTCATTATTTAAATTCTTTACCTATGTTTTAAAATCCTATAACCTGCCTAAGTCAAACTAATTACATCTTATTATTATAGCAGTAAATTCTCTGATAAAGTCCCATGAGAATGGAACACCTCTAGGTGCAATGTCCGTAATCTCATAGTTTCACACTATCACATTAGGATGAGACACGTTCTGAAAGTATGAAATAGAAATTAAATATATAATTCAGACTGAGGTCTCTTTAAAGCTGCTTTTAAAGAAAACAAATTAAATAATTGTAATTGCAGTTATTTAAGAGTTTCAGGTTCTTCTATTTTTGTGTTGGTTGTAGCACATAATTCTCCATTGCCAAAATTATCCTAAAAGAGATAAATACATCAATGGTATAAATGGAATGGAATGTGATTACACACTGGGTAGAATGGCTTTATATAATTCAGCAATGTTTTTAATGTCTCCTTTGGTATTTTTTCCTAAAGTTAAAAAAGTTGTACTATGTGTTTTATGTTGTCTGAAGGGTGCATTGGGTTTTGAAATGCTGATACCTAGACTTGTTCTTTTTTTTCCACTTCTGTTCTCTAATTTCTTACTGCCCCCTCCTCCGCTTGAGAATAGCATGGAGGACGGTAATTTTATTTATTTTCAACAAGTCACAGAATGACATCTCAGCAATTGTTAGAAAAAAATATTTATTGATTTGACAGTCTCTTATGTGAGCTGTTTTACAAACCCTTTTCAATTTTTAATGCTCCTTGGATATACCTGAGTTTGTCAATGTTAATTTATACTCTCCTTACATATGAGCTCTGGTAGCATAGTGCCTAAGGCATTTGATTGCTAACCAGAAGGCTGGCAGTTCAAACCTACCAGCCACTCCTCGGAAGAAAGGTGAGGCAATCTACTTCCATAGGGATACTGCCTCAGAAACCCAAGGAGGGGTCTCTATGAGTCAGCTTCGCCTCGAGGGCAGTGAGTTTGGTTTTGGGTTTACATAGGGATAGGGTTGATAACAGTAGGACTGGTAGATAAAGAAATATAAGATAAAGGGCACTATAAAATTTGAGAAAACTCAAAAGTGTAGAAAATATTGTGTGTGAGAGAGAGTGAGAGAGAGAATTTAAAGAAGGGAGGGGAAAAGACAAGTTAATTAATTCATATTTTTGCATTTCTAATACTATGAAGCACAACAATTCTTTAGGGAAGACATTTTTTTTTTTTTTTTTTTTTTTACCATGAACTCTGTCAGAGTAATGTATTTTGATATGTGAATTTACCTTTGACATTTATTCCTTTATTCTGCATATATTGATTGAATACCTTTACTGTGATGCAGGTTCTTTAAAAATTGGAACAAACTTAAACATCTTCAATGATTTTAAGCTTTGTATGTAGATAAATTACAGAGTGGTAGAACACAATTTTATTAGGTATTGTGTGTACATCTGCATCTTCTTTTGATGCCTCCTCTTTCATTCAATAGTATGCCCATATTATATAATATATAATATTATGCCCTTCAGTATTGCAACTCAAGGCTTGAATTTTTCCTTCAGTTCTTTTAGCTTGAGAAATACAAAGTGTGTTTATCCCTTCTGGTTTTATATCTCCAGGTCTTTGCACATTTCATTATAATAATTTGCAGTCTTCTTCAGCTACCTTTTGAAACCTTCTGTTCTTCTCTTTACGCCACTGTTTCTTCCATTTGCTTAACTACTCTACATTCAGGAGCAATTTTCAGAGTCTCTAATGACATCTATTTTTGTCTTTTATTTATTTCCTGTCTTTTTAATGACCTTTTGCTTTCTTCATGTATGGCATTCTTGATCTCATTCTATAACTCGCCTGGTCTTCAGTCATTGGTGTTCTATTGTGTGAAGTCTGTCCTTCTGATGGTCTCTCAATTCAGGTGGAATAAAACCAAGGCTGTATTTTGAGTGTTGTAGATTTTTAAAAGGTTCTTCAGTTTCAACTTAAACTTGCCTATGAGCAATTGAAGTTCTGTTCCACAGTAAGGCTTGTTCTGACTGATGATATTGAACTCTCCATTGTCTCTTGACGTAGATGTATTTGGCTTGATTCTTATGTATTCCATCTGGCAAAGTCCATGTGTATAGTTGCCACTTATGTTGTTGAAAAATAATGTGGAAGGAATAAATTGTTGGTCTTGGAATAGTATATGCAATCTTCAGCATCATTCTGTCACCAAGGTCCTATTTTCTAACTACTGATGATTTTTCTTTGTTTTCAACTTTCACATTTCAATCACCAGTAATAATCAGTACATTTTGATTCCATCTTTGGTCAACTAAAGACTGCAGAAGTTGGCAAAGATCTTCAATTTCTTCATCTTTGGCTTTAGTGGTTGGTGCATAAATTTACATAATAGTAGTATTAACCAGTCTTCTCAGACATATGCGTATTATTCTATCACTAACAGCATTGTACTTTAGAATAGATATTGAAGTGTTCTTTTGGATAATGAATGTGAAGTAGACCATATGATTGTCTGATTCATAATGGCCAGTGCCAGTCCATTTCAGGTAACTAATGCCTAAGATATTGATCTTTATCTATTCCATTTCAATTTTGACAACTTCCAATCTAGGTTCATACTTCTTACATTCCATGTTACAATTATTAATGAATATTTGCAGGTGTTTCTTCCCTGTTTGAATTATGCCACATCAGCAAATGAAGGTGCCAAAATCTTTACTCTACCCATGTCATTAAGATTGCCTCTCATTTGAGGAGGCAGACTTCCCCTGTCATATTTTGAGTGCCTTCTAACCTAAGGGGTTCATCTTCTGGCACTATATCAGACAATATTTCAGGGCTATTCATAAAATTTTTCAATAATATATTAGACAGTGTTTCACAGCTATTTATAAGATTTTCAGTGGCCAATTTTTTCATAAGTCAATGGCCCTGTCCTTCTTAATCTGTCTTAGTCAAGTCCTTCTTCCTAGACTAGACCACCACTTTTCCGTTAGTTTTCCATACTGTGGTGTCTTGCAGGTTGCTGTGATGGTGGAAGCTATGCTACAAGTATTTCAGAAACTGGCAGGGTTACCAAAGGTGGATAGGTTTCAGCGGGGTTTACTGACTAAGGCAGATTAGAGTCCTTCTTGATAATCTCCAAAAAAAAAAGATACTTTAAAGTTACATAGTTTTCTCCCAGTTTGTATAAAATACATTTATATTATCCCAACACATGGATAATACACAGAGATTCAAACTAACCAGAAATACATAACAGATTTTCCTAGGTAGTAACATATTGAGCATGAGCCAGGAATGATTAGAAGTAATAAAAATAATACAAGGATAATAATTACAATTATTGTAGTGAAAAAACCAACTAAGTCCTTAAAATGAAACTAAGAGTATTTATTCAGGGGGAAAAAAAAAGAGAGAGAGAGAGAGAGAGGAAAATATACATTCAAATGCAGGGAGACAACAGCCTACATAAATTAGCACTAATGACTCCAACTAAAGAACTTCTAACAAAGACAGGGAACAAAGAAATTATAATGCAGTTGTTTGATTAGTTCTTCTTTAGTTGAGGTCACAAGGAGGATGGGTTAGTGATGAGGTGTAGGATGCTATTGGATAATTAAGTGTAGGGGCTTGCAATGAATGACATCTGGAACTAATTATAGAGGTTTTTAATTATAGCTACATATACTTCATGTGGGATAATAAAGCATCATTGGTGGATATTTAAACATCTTTAACCAAATGTCTCAGTGAAAATGTCTTGGTATCCGGACTTCATTTTTCTGAAACAGCTTGTTAAACAAAAACCCTTTTAAGTTGTCTGGGAAACTTCAGGTAAAGCAGGTTCCAAGACTATTTTAATTGATTCTTGATTACATCCTTGTCATGAAGAAATATTTCCTGGGCCCATTTTATACAAAAGATAGCAGTTCTAAGATTTCCCTCCTTAGAGTATATTCCTTTCACATTCTCATTTGACCACAGAGAGAAATTACTTCTTAGTTTGTATGGCTTCCAGCAACTAAAATAGCCAGATAAGAGGACCATGTGAGAGGTTTGCATTGACTTTGCAGCTAAGTATACATAATGTCCCAGGCAACCAGTCAAGTAAAAGAGCTGTTTAGTTCATTGAGAACTGGCTTTAATCCAATCATTTAGTTTTGTCCAAAAAAGGCTTTTTGAATTTCTTCTTTCTACAATAAACTCTCTTCCAAACACTTATAGGTAGTTTGTATAGATTACTTCATATTTTCAAAATCACTTATGATATAATAATGTATTCTATGTAATATGTATAAATTAATGATAATATTTTATATAAGTTAGTAATCATAAATATATATATATATATATATATAAGAAAAATAAGTATGTTTTTATTACTCAATTATGTAACCCTCGTCTACAGATAGTAATGACATCACATTAAAATAAATTCCCAAAGTTTACATCCATATGAGTTCCTATCTGTATATAAACCAAACTCACTGCCGTGGAGTCAGGTCTGACTCATAGAGACCCTTTCTTGGGTTTCCAAGGCAGTATAACTACAGAAGTAGATTGCCCGACCTTCCTTACAAGGAGTGGCTGGTGGATTTGAATTGTTAGCCTTTTGGTTAGCAGTCAAGTGCCTTAGGCACTACGCTACCAGAGCCCCCTATCTGTATATAAGATCTCAATAATCATGCTCAATACCACATTGTCCCAGTTGATCTTCGCACCAAGAGATGCTAAATAATATATATGGAAGAATAGCCACTGAGATTGGGTCTCTGAATGAGGGTGTGGTGGTGGTGTTGGTGGTGATCATGTAGCACATTGTAATCTGTTATCACCAGATAATGATTCCCATTATATAAATAAATGTAATTAGAAGGGAAACAATATGCATAGGTATTGATGATTTTGCAAATGATCCTGATGTAATCTTATTTGTGAGTTTATGTTCTTTACACTTGTTCTTTTTATCTTTGAATATTGAGAAAATCAGATATCAGATATTATTGGGATAATAACTTTTTCATGTAATCATTCTTTCTGGAGAGTTAAACTAAATGTTCAACTTCTATAAAACATTCTTTAAAATCTAATAGATTCACTTTTTGTTTAATTTCAAGGTCATAAAGAAAATAAACATTTAAAATGTAAAGTCACAATGATAATTTTTGAAATATCTGATCTCAGATCACAGTTCAAAAGGAATAATAGGTTATATTTAAAGAGTTTGTTCTGGCAGTTTTATTTGCTAATTTCTTTTGTTATTTTTCCTCAAAATAGTCTAATGAAAAATAAGAATTTTGCTATCCTGCCTGAAGTGAAAACATAAAATTAAGTAAGTAAGTAATCTGCTTATCATTACCCAATAATGCAATGGCACTGCTAGGAATAGAACTCAGGTCATTTATCTCCTAATTGTATGTGTTGAGTGTCTGGTAGACACACTCAATTCTTTCATGGATGCCTTTTGTAATATAAATTGGAATGTTTAGATAAAGAATAAGACATTTCAGTGAAAACAGAGGTTAGAAGTAGGTGAAGAAAATATCATTTGCATTATCATTTTATTCTTAGTGGAAGGAAAAGGCATTTCATTTTGTTGTTAAGACAAATCTAAATTTTCTTAAAAGGACATTCACGTATGGTCAAAGTAATAACTTTCAAAGTAGATTATCTTTGAAAAAGATCATAGGTAAATCCCTGAAAATTGAAAAAGACCTGGTTCATGATATCAAATAAGCATTTGACTTTCTCTGTTCTCCATGTTATAAGAAGTATTTGAGTATTTGTATTGATAGTATCTGCATCATAAAACACAGATTTCTCTGCTATTAAAATCACCAAAATGTTCTGATATACTAACAGACGTTTCATCATCCCACAGGGCAAAACGGAAAGGCTTGATTCAATAGGGATAATCTGTCTAACTGAATTTTACTATTACCAACAACTTCCAGATTCTAGGTACCCATGGTTTGACAGTACTCCATAGTTGCATGATTACAATCAAAGATATTTTGAGTTTAAGATCTTGTCCTTTTGTTATGTATCACTCATCATGACAATTTTATTCCCAAAGTGTGCAAAAAGTAGTCCAATGTCTTTCTTTTACAACAATACATCATCATAGTGTAGGAAAGTACCAGACATGGTACAATATTCTTAAATGTACTAATATTTCTATCATCTTTTCTTGTATCTATTTCCTTCAACTCTAATCTTCTTGAAAGTCTTCTAAATCCACTGTTGTTCCTTCTAACTTGTTTACCTTTGTATGGTTTCTCTTAGTGTTCTACCTATGAGAGGCTCTATAAAAGTATACCAACCAGTTGCTATTGAGTCTATTTTAACTCATAGTGACTACATGTATTGCAAAATAGAAGTGTACTTCATAAGGTTTTCAATGTCTGTGATCTTTCAAAAGCAGGTTGCCAGGTCTCTCTTAGGAGGTATTTCTGGGTGAATTTAAACCTCCAACCTTTTGGTTAGCAGCTGAGCACTTAACCTTTTACACTACTGGCCAAAGAACCATAATTAAGAGGTAGACTCAAGCAATTATACTAAAATATTTTTTTAAAAAAGAAACCAAAATTCAGTTGAGTACTTATGTCAAAATCATTTTTCTTATCCTTTAATTATGTAAATAATTTACCCAGACTTCTTGATATAAAATTAATATATCACTATCTGACTATAAAGAAGTATGATATTAGTCTTTATGATGTATTTTCATTGTCTAAATATCCTTTTTATATGAAACTCTAGATATGGTTCCATGTCTTGGAAGAAGTATAGTCGGAATGATCCTTAGAAGTGAGCATGGCCAGACTTTGTCTCTTGTACTTTGTTCATATTATCAGAAGGGATCAGTTTCTGGAGAAGGAGAACACACTTGGTAAAGTAGAGGGTCAGCAAAAAAGGGGAAGATGTTCAACATGATGATAGCTCAATACTGGGCTCAAGCACAACCTGGATTGTCAGGATAGCTCAGGACTAGGCATTGTTTCATTTTGTTGTGTATAGGGCCTCTGTGAGTCAAAACTAACCCAACTGCACCTAACAGACATGGTTAAAATTTTCCAAGACATATGATATATAATGATGTTTTAAAATAAAAAATCTTATTGGTGCAGTGTCTTTTGAACACATCAAAGGCTTCAATTTGACCCCATTTAAGTTTTGTATATTTTTTATTATATTTAGCTGCTAACCAAAAGTTGGTGGTTCAAACCCACCAGCCATTCCATGAGAGAAAGATGAGTCAGTCTGCATTCGTAAAGATTTTCCCAGTGGGGGACACTATGAGTTGGAATGAACTCAATGTTTTTTTTTTTTTTTTTTTTTTTTGGTAACTTAGCAATGTCTGTTCCATGAAAATGATTATATAAAACCATTATCAAATATTCCTTGTTGTTCATGAAAATGTTCATAAGAGTTTGCCTTGTAAATATTTGAAAACTGGTTGAACTTAATATAATTCTATGACAGCATCAATAAAGAATACCATACACTAACAATTTTCAAATATTGTTATGCAACAGAATCATCCAAAGATTCTTTTAAAAGGACAAATCTGAATCCTACCTAACACCTATTAAAATAAAATCTTCGAGGAAAAGGTCTTGGCATCAATATTTCATAACAGATTCTAGATGGTTCTGATTGTTGTTGTTGTTATTTGCCGTCGAGTCGGCCCCGACTCATAGCGACCCCTCCTTGGGTTTCCGAGGCAGTATCACTACGGAAGTAGGATTGCCCAACCTTCCTTCCGAGGAGTGGCTGGTGGGTTTGAACCGCCAGCCTTCTGGTGAGCAGTCAAGTGCCTTAGCCACTATGCTACTGCTATAGAAAAAGTATTTCAATTTGGCCCGGTCTTAGTAATCTACTAGTGTTGTCATACAAAATGAGCACAATTACCTATATTTAAAGAACAAAAATTTATTGTCTCACGCTTTTCGAGGCTCAAAGTCCAAATTAGGTCATCATCTGTAGGGAAGGGTCCTTCTTTGTCTGTAGTTCAATATGTGTTGGCATTCCTTGGCTTGCAGATAATTCCTCCATGGTCTTTTCCCCCTATGTGTGTCTTGAGTCTAGTCTGATATTTTAAAAGTCAGCACCACAAAAGGACCCTATTAACTTTAAGTAGGACCTCATTAACATAACAAAATAAAACCGTATGTTCAAACAGGGACATATTTAGGGATTTAAAAACAAAACAAAACAAAAAAAAAACTCACTGCTGTCTAGTTGGATCCGACTCATAATGGCCCCTCCTTGAGTTTCCGAGGTGGGATCTCTTCAGAAGTAGATTGCCCAACCTTCCTTCTGAGGAGTGGCTGGTGGGTTTGAACTACTAGTCTTCTATTTAGCAATCAAATGCTTTAGGCATTTGAATACAACTTTTTGGAAGAAACAATTCAGTCCATAATGGAGCCATACCAAGCTTTAATTGTTTTGCCAGTAATATTTTACAAATAATTACGGTATATATAAGATATCCTTTTTCATGATAATGTAGACTTTAATTTTATTGTTTTGTTTCTCCTTACCTTAATTATGCTGGTTCAGGAAATTCATTTATGTAAAAGCAGTATGTACCAGTTTCATAGATAAATCATTTCCACTTCTTCACCTCTCCTTCATCTTCACCATTTGCCATGTGATTATGCATTTCCTTCAGTAAGACGTAGTGTATGTGTACTTGCCACATGGATTTTCAACTTGTCTGTGTGATGTAGTTTGGCCCACAGAATATGGCCCACAAGGATGACGTGTCAATTCCCAGACCAAGCCTTTAGAGACATTGGGTGTCCTGCCTGTACGTTGTGACTTCAGCCTCCTCCATGAGAACATAACCCTAGAAATTGCTACTTGTTCAGTCCAGGCCCCAAAATGCCATTTATGAAGAACAGCCATCCCAGTCAACCCCCAAAGCCATGAATGTACATAAAATCTTATTTTTATACATCATGAGGTTTTGTGTTTTTTCATTATGCATCATCATAATTGTCAGAAGTAATACACACACATGCATAAATACACATACACACACATACAACAAAACGGGTGAAAGTGGGAAACTGTGTAAGGCAGAAGAAGCCTGTCAGGGAAGGAAAATTCAAATAATTTCCACTCATAAAAGCAATAGAAAAATTATAAAACTACAAGGTGGAAAATTTGGGATATTTGGAAAAACAAGGCAGTCCCTTCAAATTCTAGTTCTCAAAGGTTTTGCTGTTTATATCTTGTAGTAAACTCAAGGCCTATTATCAATAAGTGTTAAATAAGAATAAAATAATCTTACTAAGATAATTTAGCCATATTATTGCATTTTTAAGTATAGCGATATTGGTAAATGTATTCAATATCAAAGGATTAGAAATGCTTGTAATTTACAATAAGCTAACCTTACGTTTCCTGTATATCTTTAAGTTCCTGGCACTTAGCATAGGCTTAGGTATAGGGTTGGTCCTCAAATATTTACTGAATGATTAAGTGAAAAGACAAATTGAATGACTTACACTGATGAATTATTTGCCTTTTATTGTTAGAAACATAAATTTTACTGCTGATACAAATTCTGAATGCACCTATGTTTTCAATAATGTGTGGTTTTGTATCATTTATTACTGGTTCTTTTGAGTTTTCATAATAAGTAATAAAAATACCTTATTAACTTTGTAATATATGACCTACTAATTCCAGAACAAAATATGTAAATGCCATTTGCAATCAGACCTATTTTCTAGCTTACAAAGAATTATATTAGGATTCATTTATTAACAATTGCAGTAAGATTTTATTTTTGTCATTTTGACAGTCAGTGAACCAAAAGTTCCAGCTGAATGGAATTTGAAGCTCATGTAACAGTACATTGAATATGATTACTTCTGTTAATGACTTACATGGTGTTGAATGTAAATACCTCATAACAACAAGATTTAGATTATTGTGATTCCAGGCAGGTTTAACCCACAAAGCTTGCTACCAATCTCATGTATTATTTTTTTGTAGACCTTTGGACTTTTTTGAGTGTGTGCAATTTTTTTCACTGTGCCAGTGGCAAAGTTCAAGTAATTGATAGTCTACAAAAAGTATGGTAGAATACTAGGTCCTTATTATCACAATGAAAACATATATTGTACGACACAGCAAGTTGCTAAATTTTAATGGCTCTTTCTATTTTTATCAACTAAATCAAAATAGAAATACAAAGTGAATTGGCATGTGATTATCTTGTACCAAAGTTTTGAAATTACTCCCAGATAACACCCATATTGGTTAAAAATTCCTTTATGTTTTACTTTTTCTCTCAAAAGAAATCTCTCATTAATTGTAATCTTTTCCACTCTTACTATGTTTGTTGAGATGCTCTCCAAAGTGAACTGCACTTCCAGTCAATCTCCCCTTACTACTCATGGCTTTGGCAAGGGAACTGAAAGCCCTTTGGCCCCTTCTTCCACCAGCTCTATCGTCTCCCAATAAACTATCTCCACATGATTTATATCCCAATATCATTTATTTCTCATTTGAGCCATTTATTGAACTCCAGGACACTCCCCCATTTCTTTCACTGAGTTCAGTTGTGGATCACAATTTTCTTATTCAACTCATATGCTACCATCATTTTCTAAGTCTTAAAAGTACATATTGAAGACCCTTCTAAAATTCAAGGGTTACTGTTTTGAACTTATTTAATAATCTTCATTGTACCTCAGGAAACAAACCATTAACATTAAAATATAGCTCTTTTCAGAAATGTCCTATTTTTCATATTTTCAATTGTGAAAACATATCTTCATATTCATGTCTTTCTACCATTCTTATTCCCATTAATTTTACTCATGGCTACCCTTACTGACATGGTGATTACAGATATTAGTAACATTGATTCTCATGGTGGCTTCCACTTATACTTTACTCAGCCTAATCTCCATAGTCATTCTCAAGAATGTTCTCATAATCTGAATTCTCTAATCTCTTTTTATTCCTATAGTTTTTATTCTCCAATTACTGGATATTGATGACCTCTATTATCTGTTTTAGAATTCAATATCAGTTTTTATGTAATTGGAGAAATATTCTAAATTGAACCTATCTCCAGTTTATGTACTATAAGGTCACCTGATTCCTCAAAATTATTTGGCAGGTTTTATGTTGTTGTTAGGTGCCGTCGAGTTGGCTCCAACTCAGTGACCACATGTACAACAGAACAAAGCATTGACTAGTCTTGTGCCCTCCTTACCATCCTTGCTATTCCTGAGTTTATTGTTGAAGCCGCTGTGTCAATCCATCTCATTGAGGGCCTTCCCCCTTTTTGCTGACACTCCACTTTACCAACCATGATATGCTTCTCCAGGGAATGATCCCGTCTAATAATATGACCAAAATAAGTGAGATGAAGTCTGTCCATTCTTATTTCCAAGGAGCATTCCATCTTCACTTCTTCCAAGACAGATTTGTTAGTTCTTGCAGTCCATGGCACTTTCAGTATTCTTCACCAACATCACAACTCAAAAGCATCAACTCTTCTTTGGTCTTGATTATTCACTGTCCAGTTTTAATGTGCACTTAATTGTGCACCTGCTTATTCTCGGTCTCATTTTCTAAAATGACTATGCCAGATTGTCACACTTCACCACCACCCAATGCTGCTACTACACTCTCTGTTGTGTTAATGACACTATCTCTTTCTTAAAATAAATTAAAGTCTACTTTTGTAAATTCCTTTCATTTCTTTCTTTCTCAAAAGGATACTTATGATGCACTGGTTAAAACATTCAGATGTTGTAATAATTGGAGCTGTGTGTCAACTTGCCTGGACTACAGTTCTGTGTGGTTTAAGCAATTGTGATGTGGGTTGTTCCCGTGATGGGATCAGACGTACATTTTGAGCAGCCAATCCTTTGAAAGGGAGTTTCCCTAGGAGTGTAGACTGTTCCAGTATATTTATGGACATCCTGAGAAAAGAGACATTCTTCTGTGGGTTGGAATTCTGTTGTGCAGTTGTACAACTGTCTGTGAGTGAACAATCCACCAATCAGCCTGGAGCTCTTAGATTCATCATTCATTGGAGTTAACAGCCAGTATACTGCCTGCCAAACTTGAGCTTGTCAGCCTCTCCAGCTGCTCGAGTCAGGAAAAGTCTCCAGCTTGACATTTGATCCAAGAACTTGGGACTTGATAGCTTCTATAAGTGTGTGAGCCATTTTACTGAGTTAAATTTCTCTTTCTTTCTCTCTCTCTATAAGCTTTACTGGTTTTGCTTTTCTAGAGAACCCAGTCTACCACAGATGTTAACTGAAAGGTAAATGGTTCAAATCCACCAGCGGCTCTATGAGAGAAAAGACCTGGTGATCTGCTCCTGTAAATGTTGTTATTGTTAATAGGTTCTATGGAGTTGGCTTTGACTTACAATGATGCTATGTACAACAGAATGAAACTTTGTCCAGCCCTGTCTCATCTTCAAAATCCTTCCTATACTTCAGTCCATCATTATAGCCACTGTGTCAAGCCATCTCATTGGGGGACTTCCCTTTTGTGATGAGTCTCTACTTTACTAAGCATGATATCCTTCTCTAGGGAATGGTACCTTCAGATAACATGACTAAGGTGAGACGGAATCTGGCCATTCTTACTTCAAGGAGCATTCCAGCTGTACTTTTTCCAGGACAGATTTACTTGTTCTTTTGGCAGTCCATGATATTTTCAGTATTCTTCACCAACACCACAATTAAAAGGCATCAGCTCTTCTTCAGTCTTCCTTATTCATTGTCCAGCTTTCATATGCATATGAGGCTGTTGAAAATACCATAGCTTTGGTTAGATGCACCTCAGTCTCCAAAGTGACATTTTTGCTTCTTAACATTTTAAAGAGGTCTTTTGCAGCAGATTTACCCAGTGTAATATGATGTCTTATTTCCTGACTGTTGCTTCCATGTGTGTTGCTTGTGATTTCAAATAAAATGGAATCCCTGGTAACTTCATTCTTTTTACCATTTATCATGATGGTGCATATTGGTCCAGTTGTGAGAATTTCCCTTTTCTTTATGTTGAGGTGTAACCCCACACTGAAGACTGTAACCTTTGATCTTTATCAGTAAGTACTTCAAGTTGTCTTCACGTTCAGCAAGCAAGGTTGTGTCATCTGCATATCATGTGTTGTTAGTGAATCTTCCTCTAATCCTGATGCTGAGTTCTCCATATAGTACAGCTTCTCAGATTATTTGCTCTGTATACAGATAGAATAAGTATGGTGAAAGATACAACCCTGATGCACATCCTTCCTGATTTTAAACCATTTAATATCCCCTGTTTCTGTTTGAATGACAACCTCTTCGTCTATGTATAGGCTCCTCAGGAGCACAGTTAAATGCTCTGGAATCCCCATTCTTTGCAATGTTATCCATATTTATCCTGATCCCAACAGGTGAATGCCTTTGCATAGTCCATAAAACACAAGAAGATATCTTTCTGGTATTCTTTGCTTTCATCAAGGATCCATCTGACATTAGCAATGATATCCCTCATTACATGTTCTCTTCCAAATCCAGCTTGAATTTCTGGAAATTCTCTGGTAATATACTGCTTGAATTATTTTAAAAATTATCTTCAGCAAAATTTTACTTGATTGTGATATTAGTAATATAGTTTGATAATTTCCATATTCTGTTGGATCACCATTCTTTGGAAGAATTTCAATCTTTACTTGTCAGTTGGCTAGTTCTTCCATATTTCTTGGCATACACAAGAAAGCACCCCATGGGCTGTATCTGTTGAAACATTAAGTGGATATTCTGTCAATTCCTGGAGCTTTATTTTTCACCAATTCCTTCAGTGCAACTGGGATGTCTTGTTTCAATATCATTGGTTCTTGAACATATGCTGCCTTCTGAAAGAGGTGAACCTCTACCAATTCTTTTGGGTACAGTGACTCTGTGTGTTCTTTCCATCTTCTTTTGATGCTTCTTGCATTATTTAATATTTTGCCCATAAAATCCTTCAATATTTCAACTCAAGCCTTGAATTTTTTCTTCAGGTCTTTCAGCTTGAAAAATTTCAAGCATATTCTTCCCATTGGGTTTTCTAATTCTAGGTCTTTGCACATTTCAAAATACTTCACTTTATATTCTCCAGCTCCCTTTGAAATCATCTATTCATCTCTTTTATTTCATCATTGCTTCCATTAGCTTTAGTTTCTCTCCATTCAAGTTTCAGGGTCTCTTCTGACATCCATTTTAGGCTTTTCTTCATTGCTTTTCTTTTTAATGACCTTATGCTTTCTTCATGTATGATGTTCTTGATGTTATCCTAAAACATGTCTAGTCTTTCTTTGGTCAATGGCATTCAATTTTCAATGCTAAACAGCCCAGGAAATCCTATGGGACAGTTCTACTCTGTCCTATAGTGTCACTATGAGTTGGAATTCACTGAACAGCATACAGTAATCTCCTTTCTCATTTAAAGCACCAGGTATGGTTTGTAATGTTTTCAATGATGATTCTAAGCCTCTTGCCTTGATTTGGAATGTGTTTCCACAAGAGCAGATGCAGAAAAGAGAGTGGAGATTTCCAAACCCATTTTTACCTTTAAAGCTCCAGGGGCCAAACCAGAAGCCCTGTTTCATACCAATGGGACTGTAAAGCCTCTTTTTCTCAGTGAAAAAACAAACAAACAAAAAAAAAACAAACCTCTGCTACCATGAAACTCTGACGGTGGGTAATGAATGACCAGTCAGCTCCAATCATTGGGAGAAAAGAAGCCAGGGCACCAGGCTCCTCCCAGTTCAATTTTCCCTCCAAACACTAAATTTCCATCTCAGCAGAGTCAGTTTTGTCATTGTAATGCTTTACCTCAGGGGCTTGACTTTAAATGTATCTTGATTGAGCAGATAGACACATTGTCTCAGTTTCACATAGTTGGGTTTACATGTCTGTATTTAAGAGTAATAGCTTATTGGCCACAACTCAACTATTTAAAATCATTTCTTCCTATTCAGTTAGGGAAATATTGGTTCTAATCCTTACTATAATAACTTCAGTTATCATTCTAGATTATGATATGGTCAGTTGTCCTCATAACACTTACCTATTTCTTCTCTGATAGGATGCTCCGTACTCATCCCCTGACTGATCACCTTCACTAAGGACAAGATAGTCCTCTAACCTCCACCATTCTTACCTTATTACCTATACAAATACTTTTCCACAGGCTAAGTGAGCTGTATCTCACATACCTGGGGGAATCTGGTTAAAATATCAGTTTTATGTGAATCTTCCCCATCGATTTTACCCTCTCTCCTCTTTTCTTCCAACTCTGAAAAATGAATTTTGCCTTGTACTTGCTAACACTAAGGTTTTGATTGCCTATAACTCCATCAAGTCCAGCCTCCTGTGAATCTTTGCCCTATTAATTGGTGGAGTCGGTCTTAGGTGGTCCTAAACCACCTCTAAGAAAATGTCTAGAGATAGATATGATGAGCATGTGCTTCTTTCTAACACACACACACACAACTCAAAATGAAGTTATCCAGGAGAAGGATTTGTACTAAAGTAAAAGGCCTATAATCCTTGAGACATCACAAGATGGTATTTGAATATTTAATCATGGTATGTAATCATTCATTCATGAGGAACCTGTACATAGACAAAGAGGCTATTGTTTGAACAGAGAGAGAGGCTACGGCATAGTTTAAAATCAGTAAAGATGTATATGTATCCTTTCATTATATTTATTCAATATTTATGCTGAACAAATAATCTGAGAAGGTGGACTGTATGTAGAAGAATGTGACATCAGGATTGGAGGAAGATCATAAACAACACGAGATATGCAGATGACACAACCTTGCTTGCTGAAAGTGAAGATGACTTGAAGCACTTATTGATGAAGATCAAATACTCCAGTTTACAGTATTGGTTACAACTCAATGTAAAACAAAAATTTTTGCAACTGGACCAATAAGCAGCATCACTATAAATGGAGAAGAGATAGAATTTGTCAAGATTCCTATTACTTGGATCTACAAGCAATATCTATGGAAGTAAAAATCAATAAATCAGACATCATGTTACATTGGGAAATTCTGCTACAAAAGACCTTTTTAAAGTGTTAAAGGGCAAAGATATCACTTTGGAGACTAGGTACACCTAAACCAGGCCATGGTATTTTCAATTGCCTCATATGCCTGTGAATGGGAGCCTGAAAAAATATTCTTACATTTGAATTGTGGTACTGGTGAACAATACTGAAAATACCATGGGTGATCAGAAGAATGAAAAAAAATTGTCATGGAAGAAGTGCATCCAGAAAGCTCCTTAGAAGGAAGAGTGACCAGACTTTATCTTTGCCATGTTGTCAGAAGGGACAATCTTTGGAGAAGGATATCATGATTGGTAAAGTGGAGGGTCAGTGAAAATGGGGAAGGCCCTCAACAAGATAGATTGACAGAATAGCTACAATGATGGGCTCAGGTAAAGCAAGGATTGTGATCCTGGTGGAGGACTGGACAATTGTTTTGTTCTGTTTTACATAGGTTGGCTATGAGTCAGAGCTGACTAGATGCCAACTAACACAACAACAAAGTAGTGGGTCAGTATCAGATATGGATAGGCAATGGCTACAACAGTGGGCTCAAGTATACCAAGGAGTGTGAGGATGGTGCAGGACTGGGTACTGCTTTATTCTGTTGTACATATGGTCCGTATCAGTTGGCACTGACTTGATGGCACCTAATAACAACAACAACAATCATTCATATAAATGGGCACTGACAAATCAGAAAAGACAACAAATAACTCCAAAGAAAACCTTGACATTGGGAAGCATTTTATAAAATATTCAATTGCAGTACACTTCTCTAAGATAGGGATACTATGTGTTATATGCACATGTTACTGAACCTATGTTATGTTGTTATGTGCCGTCGAGTCAAACCGGACTCATAGTGACCCCTCCTTGGGTTTCCGAGACAGTATCACTATGGAAGTAGGATTGCCCCACCTTCCTTCTGAGGAGTGGCTGGTGGATTTGAACCGCCAGCCGTCTGGTTAGCAGGCAAGTGTCTTAGCCACTATGCTACCAGAGCTCCCATACTGAACCTATAGTGATGGTATTTAAAATATTTAATCTTTGGTATGTAAATAATAAATTATTAATTCATAAATTCCACAGTCATCTCAGCCCAGATCAAAATGTGATCGTGAGCTTTCCTCTAAACTGTGATTCACTTCCCTCTCTCCTGGTTCAGTTCAGTGCTCAGCTCAAATGTTATTTCCTTGGAGCATTTTCTCTATCTCTATTTTATATAATCTCTGTTATTTGTTATTATTATTATTATTATTATTATTTTATCTCCATTATTTTTGAGCTTGAAATATTCTTTATTTTCTAATCCAGTCTAATCTTATTTTTATCATTTTATCATATTAATTTGATTATTTGACTACTCCATCTGTGGTCTAAAGCAGTTTGACAGAAGAAAATTTATTTTGCCATTTTATACTTTCTAAATCTTTAGAAGAAAGCTTCTGACTGGATAGAAACAGAAAACAATGTGATTGGATGGAGTAAAGAAGGCAAAAATATTTATAATAGAAATAATTGATAATGGCCTAGGGACTTCTCTGAGACCTTGTGCTATAACTCCAGCCAAAACCACCCATGCACATTTGTGGCTTTTGGGAGGACTATAACCTGCAAGAAAATGTGGTTAAAAGAATTGTCATTTTGCATGTGTGCATAATATCTAAGTACTTGACTGCTAACCAGAAGGCTGGCGGCTCAAACCCATCAGCCACTCCTCTGAAGGAAGGTTGGGCAATCTACTTCCATAGTGATACCGCCTTGGAAACCCAAGGAGGAGTCGCTATGAGTAGAGTCCAACTGGAAGACAAACAACAACAACAACATATGCTGCAGAGTAAAACTGCTGTGCAGTGTTTCCAAAGCTGTGATCTTTTGGAAGGAGATCGTCAGGACTTTATTTTGAGGCACATCTGGGTGGGTTCAGACCGTCAGCCTTTTGGTTATTAGTCAAGACCCTAACCATTTATACCACTCAGAGACTTTTTCAAAGAGCTCTGGTGGAGGTATGGTAAGAAATTGGGCTGTTAAACAAAAAGTAGGCAGTATGAATCTACAAGCCACACCATCAGAGGAAATTGAGGCAGTCTAGTTCTGTGAAGATTTACAGCCTTGGAGACCTAATGGGGGTTCTATGAGTCAGAATCAGCTCCATGACAGTGGGTTTGGTTTAGGGACTCTTCCACACATACTAACTTTCATTTATTTTATTAAATTTACACATGCATGTAATTTAAAGAGTCAAATGGTTTTATGTAGTGTATCGTGGAAATTTTCTAATTAGGGTAGCTATAACTTCTTTCAAGGAGCTTTGGTGGCCTAGTGCCTAAGGCATTTGACTGCTAGCCAGAAGGTTGGTGATTCAGACCTGCTAACCACTCTGCTAACCAGAAGGCTGGTGGTTCAAACCGACCAGCCACTCCTTGGAAGGAAAGTTGGGCAATCCTACTTCTGTAGTGATATACTACCTCGAAAACCAAGGAGAGGTCGCTATGAGTCAGGGCAGACTCGACAGCAAACAACAACAACCACTCTGCAGAAGGAAGACTGGGCAATCTACTTCAGTAAAGATTTACCACCTCCAAAATCTAAAGAGGACATCTATGAGTCACTATAGCTTCTTTCTGGTGGTATAGTGGTTAAGACATTTGGGTGCTAACCAGAGGGTCGGGATTTGGAAACCACCAGGTGCTCCATGGCAGTCTTCATCTGCATCAGGAAAGATTTACGGCTTCAGAAACCCCATGGGGGTCACTGTGAGTTGAAATCTACTCAATGGCAGTGCGGTGCTTTTTTTCCCCTTTTTTTTTTTTTAACTTGGATAATTTCTTTAGCTATCCTCTCTGGCTTTTTACCACTTTGCATCCTGAGATTATCTTCATGCTACTATCTACTGGCCCTCCATTTAAAAAGAGGGTATATGATATCCAGAATTTTGAAGTATTTGATAACAAAGATTATCTCTGAGTTTATTTCGCCTTATGGCTAAAATTTGAATTAAATTGTCTTTCTAGAAATGCTAGGTTAATAAGAATTTAAATGTGATTTTAATTTTATAGGTGTTTGTATTCTAAACATTGATCTACATATTAAAGTAAATCATTTTGATTGTTGTTGTTTTGCCGTCGAGTCGGCCCGACTCATAGCGACCCCTCCTTGGGTTTCCGAGGCAGTATCACTACGGAAGTAGGATTGCCCAACCTTCCTTCCGAGGAGTGGTTGGTGGGTTTGAACCGCCAGCCTTCTGGTTAGCAGTCAAGTGCCTTAGGCACTATGCTACCAGAGCTCCTTATTTTGATTAGAAATATAAAAATTCATTCAATCACACATTCAGCCAACAAATGTAGAAGAACAACAGAGAAATGTACTTGATGTGACTTACATGCTAGTGATACTATCTTCAATCTCTGATAGTTGAGAGTTCATATTTACAATTCACAAATGGAATTTTTATGTTTAAGTTTACAAAACTACCTAACAAGTATAAATATAAGCTTATAGATTTTTAATATTCAAGCAAGGATACATGATATATTTTTTCTTAGTCCACACCTGGTATGTTGTGAAATCCAAGAGTGATTGGTGTAGTAAAAAAAAAAAAAAATTGTATTAAATAATTAAGCATATTTCACACACACATAATACTCTATTAT
>NW_006921852.1:4001099-4004492 GCF_000298275.1 Orycteropus afer afer
ATGATTATATGCTTTATATATATAAGATATCCATGTATAGGTGTATATACATACATAACATAAAGTGTATATATAAGGTGTGTGTGCGTATGTGTGTGTGTGTGTATAACCAAAAAACAATTGCCATTGAGTTGATTTTGACTCATAGGAACCATATAGGATAGAGTAAAACAGCCCCATAGAGCTGTCAAAGGAGTAGTATTTATAGAAGTAGATTGCTACAACTCTACTAGGGCTCACTCTCTCTATCTACATGTGTGTGTGTGTGTGTGTGTGTTTCACGTATTTTGGTAAAAAAAAAAATATATATATATGTGTATACTTTTTACCAAGATATGTATATAGTATATATACTTTTTACCAAGATATGTATATAGTACATATTCTAGCACAATACGGGATAAACCACTAGTTTTCTAGCAGAATGTAGACAAGATAATATTTGAACATGATAATTTAAAAGTCAGGTAGATATAGCTGGATGAGTGTAACAGAAGATAATATTCAAGAAACCATAAGTAGTTCCTTACTGCTGTGGAGTAAAATATGAAGATCCATAACAGTAAATATGCCTGGATAGATGAAGGGGGCAATTGTTCAAAGTCTTTTTTGATGACTAAAAGAATTTTTTAAATCTAAGGTGCAAATAATTTCAATAAACTATGCTATTGCTATAATTTTATTTGACGTTATTATACTAATCCAAACCAAACAAAACTCACTGCTGTCGAGTCAATTCCAACTCATAGAGGTCCTTCCTTGGTTTCTGAGGTGGAATCTCTATGGAAGTAGATTGCCCAGTCTTATACTGATAGCAATGTGGAAAATGATTTAAAGAATTTCAGTTAAAACTGAAAACCAGAGGCAGACACTAGTAAAGAACAATGATAGACAGGTGGACCAATGGAACAGAATTGAAATCCAGAAACAGATCCATCCATCTATGGACAACTGATCTTTGAGAAAGGTCCAAAACCCATTAAATGGGGAAGAGACAACCTCTTTAACAAATGGTGCTGGCAAAAGTGGATATCCATGTGCAGAAAAATGAAACAAGACCCATACCTCACCCCATACACAAAAAAACAAACTCAAGCTGGATCAAAGACTTAAATGTAAAACCCAAAACTATACAATTCATCAAATATAAAATAAGGGCAAATCTGGGAGCTCTAATTTATGGAATACATAGACTATCAAGCATAACCCAGAATGTGCAGGAGGTAGAAGAGAAACTAGATGACTGGGACCATTTAAAAATTAAATTCTTATGTGCATTGAAAGACTTCGTCAAAAGGGTAAAAAGAGAAGCTACAGATTGGGAGAAAATATTTGCCTATGACATATCTGATAAAGGACTTATCTCCCAAATCTATAGAAAACTTCAACACCGTGACACCAAAAAGACAAATAACTTAATTCACAAATGGGCAAAAGACTTGAATAGACACTTCACTGAAGAAGATATACAGACGGCCAATAAATACACGAAAAATTGCTTATGATCATTAATCATTAGAGAAATGCAAATCAAAACAAAAATGGGATATCATCTCACCCCAGCAACAATAGCAAAGTTCAACAGGTCAAAAAATAGTAAATGCTGGTGAAGTTGTGGAGAGATTGGAACTGTTGTGCACTGCTGGTGGGGTTGTAAAATGGTACAACCATTGTGGCAAAAGGTATGGCATTTCCTTTAAAACTGAAAAAAGAAGTACCATTTGACTCAGCAATTCCATTACTAGGAATATATCCTAAAGAGGTGAGAGATAATGCACAAACAGACATATGTGCACCTATGTTCATTGCAGCACAATTCACTATAGCAAAGAGATGGAAACAACCTAAATGCCCATCAATGGGTGAGTGGATAACCAAGTGATGGTATATCCACACAATGGAATATTATGCTATATTAAAGAACAATGAGGGATACACGAATTATCTCACAACATGGATGAACCTGGAGGACATTCTGCTGAGTGAAATAAGTCAATTACAGAAAGACAAGTACTGTATGAGCGCATTACTGTAAAAAGACAAAAAAGAGTTTGCTTGGGAAAGGTAACTCACTTAGTAGCTTACTGGGATGGGGAGGGAAGGGGAGGGATTAATTTTGGTCTAGTTGGGGCATACGTGTTGCTGTGGGTAGGGGGAGGAATATACAGGAAGGATCTGTGACCACCATAATGACATTAGGAAATGGGAGGACATGGAATTGTGCACATAAGAGATAGACAACAGATGCTAATACCAACCAATGTGTCCACAATACTGCATTGCCATTAACACCAAACACCAGGCTACAGATTAACACATAAACATCTGAGATGATCAGGTAGGGGTCAGTGAACAAAAGTATACTCTAGACCAAAGATAGACTCAGTGGAGGCTAATCTTGCACAGACACCAGTGGTATGAAATAACTTCAGTCTTTACAGAAACAATAGAAGACAGACAGAGAGTAATACCTCACAGACAACCAGACACTATGGGAGAGAGATTCAATAGATTTACCATCTCAGGACCATAGTACTGGGGGACACCAGATTCAATTGGCACAACGCAATACATAAAAACATTGCTCCACATCCTACATTGGTGAGTAGCGACTGGGGTCTTAAAAGCTTTCAAGTGGCCTTCCAAGATGCAGCTAATGGTCTTCTAGTGTGGGAAGCGAAGAAGAGTGCAAAAAAAAAAAAACCAAAACAAGGTTATTTGGAAGCAATCAGCCCTAGAACACGATGACCCTCAAGACCAGAAGAACTACATACATGGGGCCCGGCTATCAATGCCAACCACTCAGGAAAGGATCAGATCTGGAGATCCTGGATAAAGTGGGAGGGAAAATGTGGAACAAAATCCCAAAACTCAATAATGACCAGAATTAGAATTACTGGTCAGATGAATTCTGGTGAGACCCCCAATACTGTGGCTCTGGAATACATTCTGTGCCTGGAATAAAATGTACTCCCAGGGGTGGACTCTCAGCCCAATAGTTAACAAGAGATACAGGCATACCACTCAACCCAGGATGACGCACCCACATACTCTATGGTAATACATATCTTAGAGCAATAGACCATGGGACACCAGAGGAACAACATTCAAATTGAGGAAATGCAGTTCAAACAGGAGTGCATAAATATGAGGGGCACAGGGGGAGGGTTACAGGCTAGGGAGGGGAGGAGACTGGGCTATGCTTGGACATGGTAAATGGGGAATGAAACTAAATGTACACATAATGTTGAATGTAAAACAAGCTCTTAAAATAAAAAAAATAAAAATAAAAAGTCTCCAAAAAAAAAAAGAAAGAAACTTCTGTACTTTAGAAGTTCCAATGAAAGGTATGATATTGACTCAGTTATCTAAAGATGAAAAGGAGTTTTTTGG
>NW_006921852.1:4005216-4006569 GCF_000298275.1 Orycteropus afer afer
GCAAATAACAACAACAAGTACTTAGCAAATATCACTGATTATTTCCAGTGGAACTGGTAATTATTTCTTTTTTCTCAACCACACATTTCATCAGTAGTTGTCAATCTTAATAATTTCTTTTGATATTCTCTTTTCCATTCATGGCTATTATTTCCCTTGCTTAATGTTTGTTTTAGATGTATTCTCCTTTGTTTTAACAAACAAAACAAAGCTTTACTAAACTTCAAGGAGAAACTCACTAATAAGTGCAAATAGGTTTTAGTTTGTGATAATTAAATCAAGAGGCTAATATTTTCATTTTGAGTTGGACTCTAGCCCAATCATAATTCATTCAATATTATTTACTCTTTATGGGAGATATTTGGAGAGAGATCAACTAATTGTAGGAGTTGGGAGGAGTTTCAGAAGGTAATTATTTATTTACACAAGGCACACACCTATATTATGGCTTCATATTTATAAATACTGGTAAAAATATTTATTTCATTTAATAGTACTGAAACACAAAATTCAGAGGAGATAGGAAAATGAGGAGTAATCCAAATCTCACACAAATTTCAGTATTTCCCTTTCTGTTGCAATTCTATTTCACTTTTATTTTTCTTATCGTACTTGATTGCTGTACACTAAAACAAAATAATATGGTATTGAGAGAAAAAAGGAAATATGCATTTGATTCTGGTTAACACTGGTGACTGCTAAGTATTAAATGAATTTTCAATGTTTTCTTTTAGCTTAGCATATACAGTTGAAAGCTTTACATTTTTCAATGTTGTTCCCCAGAAGCCAGAAATAATTTTAAATTGAAACCTGAAAAAAGAAAAGAAAAGAAAAGATTCATTCTCTCTGGTACTATGGTTGATCTTAGGGACTGTGTTTAGGATCATTAATGCCATTTTATAAATATAAAGGCTGACTTCCCAAGATGATCAATTAAACATACAAGGAATGAGAGGATTCCAAAGCACTGCCATAAACAATTCTATAGCTCTATCCCTTGCCAGCCCTCCATTGTGCAACACACTATCTTATGTGGAGTTCTTCAGAGAAAGTTGAGGAGATAATTAGGTTCCAGAAAAGTTGATTGGTATATCACCAATATGACTTCCTTCCCTGGGAAACTGCAATAGAAACTGAGAAGGAAAGAGCATCCCCTCTCCACTTCTTGGAAATACAGTGTGCAAACTCAAGGCCTGTTAATGGTTATAATTTCCAAGATGTGGAAGGTGGAATTTAAATGATCAAATTTACAATGGCAGGGAATAAAGAAATGGAGGTAAAGGGGAAAACAAATTCTGAGTTTTCTTTAGTTGAACTGAAGAAACATATTCATCTCTTTCTCAAGACACATAA
>NW_006921852.1:4012159-4021395 GCF_000298275.1 Orycteropus afer afer
GGAAGGAAGGTTGGGCAATCTACTTCCATAGTGATACTGCCTCGGCAACCCAAAGAGGTGTCGCTATGATTCGGGTCTGACTCGATGGCAAATAACAACAACAAACAATATTTTAACTTTAAAAATAAATCCATTTCATCTTTTCTTATTCATATTTAGCATCATTCTACTTCTTAATATGGTACTGAATATGTTTTTGTTTGATGTGTTTATATAAAAGGATATTGGAAACAAACAGGAGAGAGAGAGCTACAGCATTATTTCCTATTCAATTTTACTTGATGCTTACCTTCTCCCTTCTTCTTTTTTTTTTTTTTTTGTTTCCTCTATTCTGGTTATTATATCCAGAATAAACTCTATTATAAATACTTGATGGTACAGCTTCAGTGCTCATGTTTAGTGTTCATAGAATGTTCAGAGAGAGGCAAAAGAATTGGGGACTTGTGTTATCTTAGATACCGGGGAGATAGCATGACGGTGCCATCACTTTTATATGTGAAAAACTGCATGTATTCATTATGGAAAATAGCTATGATGGAACCAGTCACTTAATTACAGAACACAACTTATATATTTCATAGATAATTATTGATTAACATTGACAGTGACTTGGAAAGAATAAAATGTATAGGAAAAATAAAAACACAAATCATTACTTTGCATAGTCTTGGGCTCAAGGCTCTATTTTTTTGTTCAAAAAGAAAAGGCTACTCCATTGCCCAAAATTATATCAGAAGAAAAACTGGATTTCCTTTTTTGAGTTTAGATTTATAGTTACAAATATGTAGCAATAGAAATTATTGTTTTAATATGCCTGCAGGAAAAAATAATTTTATTAATGTCAGTCTAAATATCTCTAGCCACCAAAATTTTTGGTGTACTGTAACAATTACCTTGATAATATGAGGTTTTTTAGAACACACACACACACATATATATGTGTGTATATATAAATATGTGTGTGTATATATATATATATATGTATACACACACACACACACACATATATATATATAAGCATGTTGTTATTGTTACGTGCCATTGAGTCAGACCTGACTCAGAGCAACCCCTCTTTGGGTTTCCAAGATGGTATTACTATTGAAGTAGATTGCCCAACCAACCTTATGTATATATAATATATGTATGTGTGTGAGTATACACACACACACACACACACACACATGGAAACTGTAGCTATTGACACATTTATACATTGTCAAATTTAACTTTTATGTGATTTTGCCTTTTATACTTAAAACTTGTTTCAAGTTTTTCTTAAGTAATTTTTCTAAGTATTTTTGTTACTTCTTTTCTCTTTCCTTTTTCTATTAATCTATTTTAGGCTTCCATGCAGTTTTTACTGTAAGAAGCTTAAACATCTCAGTACCTGGACCTTCTTTCACATTCCATGTTCTTTTATTCACATTTCTGCATTAGCAGGTTTCTAAAAATTAACCTTGCACAGGCTGTGCATTTCTGCTGACACATAATGGCACTGCTGTAGAGGCAGAGCTAAACTAAATGGAAACCTGCTTGCCTGTGCCCTAAAAGCATTTCCTACAGTCTTTTCCATAAAGAGAATTCTAGAAGAAAGTGTAAGGTTGAAACTTTTGTTAAGATGAAATAATGATTGGATTTTCATCTTTAGGGGACTATAAAAATTCCTTCAGACTAATGTTGGCCTTAGCATAATTAACTAAATAAATAAACTGAAAGAAAGAAAGAAAAAGTCTAGTATTTATTTACAGTTATACTCCTAATCCTAATCTCCTTTTTTAATTGAATACCTAGGTTCCTTTTCCCATTTGGATTCGATTTCTTGCCCTGTATTTCTCTTTGAAAGGAGCCCTGATAGCATAATGGTTAAGAGCTCAGCTTCTAACTGAGAAGTTGGTGGTTTGAACCTACCAGTGCCTCTATGGCAAACAAAGACCTGATGATCTGCTCTTGTGAGGATATACAGGGTTGCCATGAGTTGGAATTTATTCAACGGCACACAAAAACATTTTTTCTTTAAGTTTAGTTGCCCAGTTCATTCTCACAAAGGAAGAAAAAAATAACAAAATGCTACCCACCTCCTTCCACATTTTCTAGAAATACCCAAACTTCAGACTTTGACTATGATGTGTTCTCAGAGCTCAGCGTTAAGTCTGATGTTTGCCATGCCTCCTCCAGCTGATGTGCTAGGAAAAATCCCAGTGACATACTGGAGACCTACTTGCAGAATAAGGTGGAAGTGAAATAATGATAGATATTAGAAGGATTTTATCAATCAATAAAATAACACAAATACAACATAAAATTTAATGAAAATTTACTCTTGTTAAATTAATAATTCTGCATGTGCTACAAATAATTTCTGCGTGCCCCACCATATCTTACAGAAAATTTTTTAGAATTGTTTTCACCGAATTTTATAGGGTACATGGTAATAAGTTTTGTTTTGCTGCAGAACTAATTTTTTGGTGCCTGAATCTTCACCCAAATATTAAATAAGTTTCAATATTAGGACTCAGAATCTCAGCCTACAGGTAGCCCTCTTAGCTCTGCTGAGGTTCCATTGTTGAAATTTGTCTAATGTAACTTCATGCTGATGCACATACCCTAAACTGCTATCACATTGCCTTTGCACCTTCCTCCTTTCAAATGCAACCTGAGTGAAATATGAAAATCTGTGTTTTTCTTGTTTACTCACCTTAGACTTTTCAAAGACTTTTTTCTTCAGGGGGAAAAAAAAGTCTCTGCTTTGTGTAATTTCAGACAAAAAAGCAAAATGAATTCTTCTAGGAGTATAAATCTGATTCATAGTTTTGCTCTTTGAGTCACCTGCTGAAGAATGTTTTGAGCATAGACAAAATCACCTACTTCCACCTCATAACCCGCAGTCCTGCTTGGATGCCTGGTGCATTCATTATCTCAATTAGGCTGAGAGACTAAAGACAAAATACTTTAAAAGTGCAATATGAAACACATGGTTACACTCGCTTCTTTCACTCTTTCCTCAAGGTTAAGAGAGTTTATGCACAAATTATGTTATCCAAGAGCTTGTAGCAATATAGGAAAAACACTACATAAAACATTTTATAGGAGGCAGATTTTGGGTGTTAAATTTCCATTGTAGTATATCTATATCATTCTTTATCGACCTAAGTAGGTTTAACCATTGTTATCTTCAGCCAAAAAACATGTTTATGACTCGATGGCACATAACAACAACAACATGGTCTATATCAAAGGACTCTATACAGTAGATCAAAATGTAACAGTGACTTTTAAAATTTTATTTGTTCTCCAGTAGGACTGAGGCTCAGTTTGGCTACCAAACCAAAACCCACTGCCTTCAAGTCAATTCTGACTCACAATGACCTTATAGGACAGAAAAGACCTGCCCTGTCTTCAAGGCTGTGAATCTCTACAGAAGCAGACTGCCACATCTTTCTTCCACACAGTAGCTGGCGGATTTGAAACATTGCTCCTTTGGTTTGCAGCTGTGCACCACCATGGCTCTTCTAAATTCTGCTAAGAAATGCTTTGAAAACTACGGATGCCTTGGAAGTCATCAGAATATCCTCTCCGCCTCTCATTAAACACTCAGGGCTCTATATACAATTTGCTTATGGAAAGCAAGCCAGATTATGTTGAAAGATTCCAGAACAATCAGGAAGACCCAGAAGAAGGGCATAAACAAGAGAATTCAGAGAATGAGGAAAGATATTTTTCATATATGGCATAATTTCACTCCATATATGCCACCTTATTAGATGATGTGCATTTCAGTGAAGATTTGGGAAGTTCTGAGAGGCTGACATCTCAGCTGGATTATGTGCTATTACTTCTCCTGCTTTGAGGATATATAAAGAAGTTGTCATATCGTTTGCCTACCTCCCAGCTCGTTATGTAGTGCCTGGGGTCTTAAAATCTTGCAAGCAGCCAACCAACGTATGAAAATTGGTCTCTATTCCTCTGGAGCAACATAAAAAGAAGAATCAGGAATAGAAGGAGGACACCGAATGAGTGGCTGGTTGCCACCATGAATAACTGTCTCCTTTGCCATGAGACCAGAATTGGAGGGTGCCCAGTAAATATTACTTAACATTTCCCTCTGATCAAAAGAGGGAGATGCAGAACACAATTTCAAATTATCATAAACTCCAGACTTTCTGGAGCCATGAGGGCTTCATGAATCCCTGATACTGTTGGCTAAAATAATCTAAAATTTAAACCAAAAATATTCCCTGAAATCTTAAAACTAAAGAATAGTTTAGCTTAACTAGTAAAAAAAAATGTCTGCATTGAGCATTGTGCTCTTTAAACAACTATTTATGTCACATGTGACATTCATGTGATAACAGCCACTTGAAAATTTACATAAGAACCTTAGGGGGCAGTGATTACAGGCTAGTGATGGAGAAGAACTTGAATAAAGAAAGTGAGACAGCTGCACAACTGTAACAATGTAATCAATGTCACTGAAATGTACATGTAGAAATGATAGGATTGACATATATTTTGCTGCATATATTCTCAACATGAGTAAAAAAACAAAAAGGTATATTCTTCACATATGTCTTTATATTGACCACATGGCCTTCTCAATTTGATGCCAATTGGCTAACTTATACTATGTTTAAAATCACTACTATACACTTCTACCTTACTTGTGGATGTTTATTCTCAGCCAGGGTGTAAAAACAGCAATATGGCCTCTCCATTATACCACCACTGTGACCTCAACAGGAGCTCTGGTAGCATAGCGTCTAAGGCATTTGACTGCTAACCAGAAGCCTGATGGTTCAAACTTACCAGCTACTCCTTGGAAGGAAGGTTAGGCAATCTACTTCTGTAGTGATACCACCTTGGAAACCCAAGGAGGGGTTGGCGTAAGTCAGGTACGACTCGACCATAGTGGGTTGAGTTTGTTTTTTGCCGACCTCAATGCAGAGAAGAAAAATGACCCCATTTCACAAATCAGCATGGGATCATGATTTACAGGAAAACAAACTGGTCTGACTAAAAAGTCCATTTAAAAATGTAGTTTGATATCACACCATTACTTCTCTACTGCTTATTTGTTGTTGTTATGTGCCATCGAGTCGGACCGGACTCATAGCGACCCCTCCTTGGGTTTCCAAGGCAGTATCACTATGGAAGTAGATTGCCCCATCTTCCTTCCAAGGAGTGGCTGGGGGGTTTGAACCACCAGCCTTCTGGTTAGCAGTCAAGTGCCTTAGGCACTAAGCTACTGCTTATAAGCCCTGTGAAAATATGAAGATATAAAGAGAAAAGGGGTTAAAGAAAAAAAAAAAAAAGAACAAAGAATAAAATGACTTACAAACTTGAAAATGAACTTAAAAAATCAATGCACCTGACATAAGGGAATTAGCAAAAAGCAAAAAGACTTGCATGTATTTACTATGCCAGAGAGCTACCATCATTTTAATTGAGGCCTCAGAGAGATTTTAGCTTATGTTTCAGGTAAAAACATTGAAACACTAAAGAATAATACTCATTAAAATATATGTCTATAAAATATCTTTAAAGAAGTCTGTGTTTTCAACAATCTATTAATTACATAAAAATATATTAATCTGCCAAGTAGTTTAACTCTAAGCTTTTCTTGTAACAATAAGTTTTAAAATATATAAAATTAGACAGTAAGAAATTGCTTGTCTTCCCTCTGGCTTCTAAAATTTTGTTTTTAGGAAGGAAAGAAATATCTTTAGTATTTTTTGCAATTCATTCTTAGAAATCAATAACTGGTTCAGAGTAAGATCTCTCATCACTGCTACTGGGATACATAGGGACGTTGCCTATTTGAATCATGTTGTTCAGCTGTATTTCATCAAGCTGTTCTAAAATTCTTTACGTACTTTTAATAAAGATAAAAGCTTTATGAATGACAATTCAAATGTATGAGATCAATTAAACATAATGTTTCATTGTAGTCAACAGAAATTGTAAACTTACTGGAAAAGCATAGATGTATTGTGTGTTGGAAGCTTGTATATGTGTTATATTTGTCTGCATTAAATTTTACACAATGAATCTGAGAAAGAAAATCATAAATAAATAGAGGATGCTTCAGTGTTGAAAAGTAGATTGAGTTTCACTTGATGCATTATTTAATTCAATGATACATTTTAATAAAAATTATTTTAACTCCAATCTATCATAGATTAACTTAATCACAATATATGAGAGAATATGAGAAATCAATGAGAATATGTGAGAGATCAATATGAACCAATGTGTATATATGAAAAATCAATCTGAACCCAAACTTTCAAATTAAAATTTTCATAGAAAAATATTTCTTATTATGGAGGGTACCAAGCCACTAATGATGTAATATCCCATCAAAGATGTATATACATTATTTTTTAAAAAAAATATATCAGTTAATAGTCATCTTTAAAAAATGATGCCAAACCAAAACCCCGTTGCTGTTGAGTCAATTCTGACTCAATAGCAGTCCTGCAGGACAGAAAAGATCTGCCCCATAGGGTTTCCTAGGCTAAAATCTTTACAGAAGCAGACTGCCATATCGTTCTCCCATGTTTCATCTGGTGGGTTGGAACTACCAAACTTTTGGTTAGCAGTCAAGGACTTAACCACTTCATTACCAGGGCTCCTCCAAAAAAAAAAAAAAAAAAAAAAAAAAAAAAAAAAAAAAAAAAAAGAAGACACTAGAATTCAAAAGCAGGCACTCTTTTTATGTTCAAAAATTAATTCTTAAGACTGTCTTTTAAACAGTGTTCTAAAAATGAAATATAAGTACATGTACCCATTTTTTGGCATACACTAAATAGTAAATATTTATTAAACATATTTGGAATATTTATACTCTATACATGTACTTAATTTTATTTAGACTTTATCTCTTAAGATTGAAAAAACAAAACAAAACCAGTTGCCATCCAGTTCATTATGACTCACAGCAACCCTATAGGACAGAGTAGAACTGGTCCATGGGGTTTCTAAGACTGTAAATCTTACAGAAGACTGTTTCATCTTTCTTCCGCAGAGAGGTAGTTGGTTTGAACTGCTGATCTTTGCTTACCAGCCAAACGTGTCAACTACTTTGTTTCCAGAGTGCTCCTTCTGATAAAATCAGAAGTTGTAAAATATGTAATTTTGATTTTTTTTTTATTTAATTCATAGTTGTAGGTGATAATTAGTGATAATTCTCAAAGGATTAAATTTCTAAATATATGTCTTAAATATCAACTACTTTCTTAGCACTAATTTAGAGTTTGATTTTGGTGGTGGTGGTAATATTTGCTAATAGATTAAATAGGAAGATAGCAATTTTTTTTTCTCTAAGTATAAGTGTTCATACTTTGTCTAGTGTAAGTAGGACCGACCAACCAGCTTCCGTATGCTCCTTATGCTGACAGAATTGCAGAAAAGTATCAAATATGTGATCACCCAGAGCCTTACTTCTGAAAAGTACTTGATCTACTGGTGGTGATATTTTGCATATTAATGTTGCCAACTCATGCCACGGATTAGCAGCGCCCTATTTACTAGCCAACCTTGAGCTCCTCAGCCCCTGCAGCTGCAAGAGTAGGGAAAAGCCTCCAGCTTGACCAGGAAAAGCCTCCAGCTTGACGTTTAATCCAGGAACTTTGGACTTGCCAGCTGCAATAAGTGTAATCATAACATCAGAACTAGAACATATCCGAGTAACACCAAGGACACTCCTGACCCGGACGACTAAAAAGGTGTGACATTCCCCTTGTTACTCTTATACCCCACACTCTCTTGGTGAACAGAGGTTCGGCCATCCCCCACTACCACCCACCTTCTGGGCCTGCAGGAACTCCATCCCACTCTGTGTGCTTGGATGGAGCCTGGGTGCCCTGTCCTACCCTCCTCCGATTTTTCTTTTTTCCTTTTTCTTTTATTTATTTATTTATTTATCTTTCTTTTTAGTTTGCTTGTTTTTGTCTGTTTTAAAACTACTACTATTATTAATACTTTTGTCCTTTTTACTATCATTCTTTATTCTTCCCCTCCCAGGTCTTAGTTTTCAACTTTTTCCTTTTCCCTGTTCCTGGTTGCAAAAAAAACTTTTTTCTTCTTCTTTTTTTCTTGTGGTTAACCCCATTCCTTGTTTTTCTTTTTTGCATTTTTCCCATTTTTTTCTTTATTATTCTCCACTTCTGCCTTTTTGTCTTATTGCCCTATCCCCAGATATTGAAGGTTTTATTGTTTTATTTTTTTTCACTGACCTTGTTATTTGTCCGGAGGGTGCAGCCATTTTGATTGTTTACATGTGGTAGCCATTTTGGATATTTAAAGTGATCAAGGGCACAGCCATTTGGAATGTTTACAAGTGGCAACCATTTTGGATTTTAAAGTGACAGCATTCTCATTTGGATTCCAGGGACCAAAGGATAGGCAGCGAGGTGGGAAGCAGGGAGAGGACAAGAAAGGCAAAGGGGATCAGAACAGATCGAGGAGTCAGCTGCAGGGACCCAGGTTAAGGCAGGGAACCTTGGAAACACCCCACAAGGAATGAGGTGGGAAGGCAGAGAGAGGAAAGAAAAGGCAAAGGGGCCACAGGGAGCCAGGTGAGCAGAGGAACCCCAGGTCATCTCCAACAAGCAGTGAGGGGGGAAGCAGGGAAATGACAGAAAAGGAAAAGGGGACTGAAACAGATCACGGAGTTAGCCACAGGGATCCAGGTAAGGGTGGATGGAAGGGTTTCCAACAGCTAAGAGAGACAAACTTTTCTGTCAGTTTGTCCTCCTGTGGTGACGTGTTGCTGTGAGTCTTGAGGCTGTGTCACTGGTGTTTCAAACCCAGTGAGGTGCACCTGTTGCACAGGTATCAAGCCCAGCTTGCGGACTGAGACAGACTAGGAAGAAGGAAGAGGCCATCCACTTCTCAAAGAATTGGTCAGGGAAAACCTTATGAATAGCAGAGATACACTGTCTGATACATTACAACCCAAATTTATGAATAGTCCAGAAACATTGTCCAGTACAGAGCAGGAAGATGAGTCACTTAGCTTAGAAAGCTCTTAAAGTAAGACTGGGAAAGAGCTGCATTATCAGAATAAAATCAGCCTTACTCATATGAATAAGCTAAAGCTTTTGAGACCTCCATTTGCTGATATGGCACCACTTAAATTGAGGAGAAACACCTGCAAACATCCATTAATAATCGGAACAAGGAATGTATGAAGTATGAATCTAGGAAAATTGGAAGTTGTCAAAAATGAAATGGAA
>NW_006921852.1:4023412-4033941 GCF_000298275.1 Orycteropus afer afer
TTTATTCTCTAGCTATTAAAAAATATCTTTGCAAATGTCCTGTTGCTAAATAATGCTGTAGACAGTGAAATACTGTTTCAATTTTTTCATTAATAATAGTAATCATAATAACACAGAACCAAACATGCTTTTTAATTATTTCTCTGGTCAAATGGGTCTGCTACTACATTTTTCATTCCACTTCTCAACATGCAAATTCAACTAGCTTAGGTACTCTGAAGTTTACCAGTACCTCTGGGGCAGCTGCACTTCTTTCTATCTCAGAAGAGGAAATTTGCAAAATGTAAAGCCATTTAAGGCATTGTTGGAGGAACAGACATTTTCACAGTCACTTGGGGGAAAATCCACTGCCATCTAGTTGATGCTGAAACACACTGACTACAAGATAGAGTAGGACTGGCCCCATATATTTTCTAAAGATGTAACTCTTATGGAAGCAGACTTCCTCAAGTTTTTCCTGCAGAGCAGCTGGTGGGTTTGAACCTTTTGGTTAGCAGCTCAATTGGGAAAGGCATGCTTAAGTAACTATGTTAAATTGGAAAACAAATTTTTAATGCCCTAAATAGCTATGCAAACATAAAGTCTGGGGTTATTTTCTCTACTCAACAGAAATCATTTGCATTTCTCCTAACAAAAATGTACATCTTAGCCTGTAACTTGAACAGATCAGCTTCTAATCAAAAGTAAATATTAAATCAGAGACCAACCAGCCACTCCTCAGAAGGAAGATTGGGCAATCTATTTCCACAGTGATATTGCCTTGGAAACCCAAGGAGGGGTCCAACTTGATGGCACATAACAACAACAACAACACTGCATAGTGAATTAAATAACACTTGGTTAGGTGTGTTAACCAGAAGGCTGGTGGTTCAAACCCACCAGCCACTCCTCAGAAGGAAGGTTGGGCACTCTACTTCCATCGAGATACTGCCTGGGAAATCCAAGGAGGGGTAGCTATGAGTCAGGCCGGCTCGAGGGCACATGACAACAACAATAGGTCTATTAGATCAGGAATCATCAAACTTTTTTTTTTTGTTGTTGTTGTTGTTAAAAGAACAGATGATAAATACTTTAGTCATTTCAGGTAATACACTTCTGAAGCAATTATTCAACTCTGGTATTTAAGTGCAAAATCACATATAGATGATACAGAAATAAATTACTGTATTTTACACAAATGATGTGCACATTACACTTGTATATTCTGCCAACTCCTCCTTCTCCCCACAAGATATTTCCTTACTCTCAGTTTTTTTTTTTTTTTTTTCCAGCATAGTTCACTTACAAAAATACCTCAAAAAGGGAGGGTCAAAAACATAGACTATATACATGATTTTTGTAAAAATACAGTATATATACCTTGGTTTCAATTAGATGTTTGCACAGTGAAATTAGAATTTCATATAATTTTTGTGTGTCACAAAATATTAAAAAGTAGGAAAGGAAGGAAAGATCAAAATGGAGGCCAGAAGAGACTCTGAAACTTGCTCTTGAACAGAGAATAGCTAAAGCACATGGAAGAAATGACAAGATAAAAGAGCTGAACAGAAAGCTTGAAAGAGCAGCTTGAGAAGACAAAGTCAATTATTATAACAAAATATGCAAAGACTTGGAGTTAGAAAACCAAAAGGGAAGAAGATGCTCAGCATTTCTCAAGCTGAAAAGACGTAAGGAAAAAATGTAGTCCTTGAGTTGAAAATTGAAAGATTCTATGGGCAAAATATTGAACGATGCAGGAAGCATCAAAAGAATATGAAAGGAATATGCAGAATCACTGTACAAAAAAGAATTGGTCAATGTTCAACTATTTCAGGAGGTGGCATATGATCAAGAACCGATGGTACTGAAGGAAGAAGTTGAAGATTCACTGAAGGAATTGGTGAAAAACAAGGCCCTAGGAATTGATGTACTGCCCATTAAGATGTTTCAACAAATGGATGCTATGCTGGAGGTACTTGTCTATGCTAAGAAATTTGGAAGGAAGCTACCTGGCCAACTGACTGGAAGAGAGCCGTGTTTGTACCCATCCCAAAGAGAGATTGACCAACAGAATGTAGAAATTGTCAAAAAATATCATTAATATCACAAGCAAGTAAAATTTTGCAATAGATAATTCAAAAACGGTTGAAGCAGCATTTTGAAAGAGACCTTCCAGAAATACAAGCTGGATTCAGAAGAGGATGTGCAATGAGGATGTGGATTACTGATGTCATATGGATCTTGAATGAAAGCAAAGAATATCAGAAACTTGTTTACTTGTGTTTAATTGACTATGAAAAATATTTTGACTGTGTGGAACATAACAAATTATGGATAACATGGAGAAAAATGGGAATTCCATACCACTTAATTGTGCTCATAATGAACCTGTACATAGACTAGGAGGTTGTCATTTGAACAGAACAAGGGGATACTGCATAGTTTAAAATCAGGAAAGGTGTGCATCAGAATTGTATCCTTTCCCTGTATTTATTCTATCTGTATGCTGAACAAATAATCCAAGACTGGATTAAATGAAGCAGAATATTGTATCAAAATTGGAGGAAGACTCATTAACAACTTGTGATATCCAGATGACACCTTACTTGCTTAAAATGAAGATAACATGAAGCACTTACCAATAAATATCAAAGATTACAGTCAGCAGTCTCAATATAAATAATATACAAACCTTCATAACTGGACCAATAAGTAGCATCACAAGAAATGGAGAAAAGGTTGAAGTTGTCAAAGATTTCATATTACTTGGATCTACAATCCATACCGATGAAAACAGCAGTCAAGAAATCAGATGTAGTAATGGATTGAGAAAATCTGCTGGAGAAGACCTCTCCAAAGTATTGAGGAACAAAGATGTCACTTTAAAGACCAAGGCATGACTATCCCAAGCCATGGAATTTTTGATAGCTTCATATGCATGTGAAAGCTGGACAATGAGTAAGGAAGATTGAAGAAGAGTTGATGCTTGTGGTAGTTAAGGTTGTAGTCAACTTGGCTGGGCCTGGTTGAGTGATGGGTGGTAGTTATTCCCCATGATGAGGCTGTCAATCAGTTCCATGGTGGAATCTACCACAAGAAGCTGAGTAGCTGCTTTAGGGCTGTGGTCTGGTTCCTATATATACAAAGAAGCTTTGAGATTGGTCTCTAGCTTATGACATGCTTGAACCCTGCATGTAGCTGAGTTGGTGTTCACCAGACTGCCATGTTCTGCCATTTTTGGGACTTTCAGTGGACTTGAATCAATGGTTTGCCTTTTTTGGTAACTTCAGGACTGTGCAACTTTATTTGTCAATCTCAAAGGGTCGGGCCACCACTGCCTCCTAGGTTTCAAAGAGTCAGACTGTCACCAACTTGATTCTGGAGTGTGGGGGTGCTTATTCATGTGGGCCAGTGGGATGGAGTCATAGCTGCTGCCCAAGAATGAGGGGGCAGGCTGCCATGCCCAAGAAGTAGAGGAACAGGGCCAACCAGCCCAAGGGGATGAGGTTTCCATTCAGAGGAACTAGAAGACTGGAGCCACCCAGTGAAGGAGATCTGTACAGATCCAACCCAATGTACAAGTTCCAAGTTGACAAAAGATGGAACTGTGGTAGTTAAGGTTATATGTCAACTTGGTTGGGCCTGGTTGAGTGGCTGGGAGCTGGTGGTATTTATTCTCCAAGATGAGACTGGCAATAAATTCCATGATGGGATCCACCACAAGCAGCTGAGTAACTGCTTTAGGGATATAGGGATATATGATCTGTTTCCCATGTATAAAGCAGCTCTGGTAGTGTAGTGCCTAAGACACTTGACTGCTAACCAGAAGGTTGGTGGTTCAAACCCACCAGCCACTCCTTGGAAGAAAGGTTGGTCAATCTACTTCCATAGTGATACCACTTTGGAAACCCATGGAGGGGTTGCTATGAGTCAGGTCCAACTCGACAGCACATAGCAACAACAACAACCCATATATAAGCAGTATTGGAAATAGTCTCTAGCTTATGACATGCTTGAACCCTGTATGTAGACAAGTTGGTGTTCAGCAGACCACCATGTTCTTCCAGTCTTGGGACTTTTGATGGACTTGAATCAATGGCCTGCCGTGTTGTTTGGTAACATCTGAACTGTGCCATTTTATTAGTTGACTTTGGGCTTGTTAGTCTCAGCAGCCTGTAGCTGCCTGAGTGAAGAGATGCCTCTAGCATCAGTGGGCTGGGTGCAAGAGGCAGAGCTGAAGCCCAAGGTTGAGGGATTATCACATAGTCCCTAGAGTTTGGCACTTGGAACTCTGACTTCCAGCTTCTAAAAATTGAAAGAATAAACTTTTTTTTAAGAGCTTGGTTTACAAGCAATGTTATGTTTACATTTTGTTTCACTCCTATTTACCATGTTCAACCCTAACCCAGTCTCCTCCCCTCCCTACACAGTGACCCTGCCCCTGTGCTCATTATATTTATGCAATCCTGTTTGTCCTGCATTTGCTCAAATTTGAATGCTGGTCCTATGGTGCCCTGTAGTCTATTGCTCTAAGGGAGGTATTACCATAGAGTATGTGAGTGGGTCATCCTGGGTTGAGTGGTCTGCATGTACATCTTGTTAACTTTTGGGCTGAGAGCCAGCCCCTGGGGGTGAGTTTTATTCTAGGCACAGAATGTATTACAGTGCCATAGTACTGGGGGTCTCATCAGACTTCATCTGGCCAGTAATTCTGGTCATTGTTGAGTTTTTGGATTTTGTTCCACATTTTTCCTCCCACTCTATCCAGGATCTCCAGATTTGATCCTTTCCTGAGTGGTTGGCATTTGTAGCCAGGTACCATATAGTTCTTCTGGTCTTGAGGGCTATCGTGTCCTAGGATTGATTGCTTCCAAATGCCTTTGTTTTTTTCTGCATTCTTCTTCACTTCTGATGCTAGGACACCATAAGCTGCATCTTACATGGCTGTGTGAAAGCTTTTAAGACCCTAGTCACTACTCACCAATGTAGGATGCGGAGAAACACTTTTATGTATTTTGTTGTGCCAATTGAGTATGGTGTCCCCCAGTACTATGGTCCTGAGGCAGTAGATTTATTAGATCTCTCTCTCATAGTGTCTGGGTGTCTAGGAGGGATTACTCTGTGTCTGCCTTCTATTGTTTCTGTAAGGATTGCAGGTATTTTGTATCACTGATGTGTGTGCAAGAATAGCCTCAGCTGAATCTATCATGGGTCTGGAGCATACTCCTGTTCGCTGACCCCCATCTGATCCTCTCAGGTGTTTATGAGTTTATCTGTAGCCTGGTGTTTGGTGTTAATGGAACTCAGTATTGTGGGCACACTGGTTAGTACTAGCATCTGTCGTCTATTCCTTATGTGCACAATTCGGTGCCCTCCCATTTCCTAATATTATCATAGTGGTCACAAACTATTTCCATGTATCCGTCCCCTTACCCACTGATTGAGTGGCTGGACAGCTGGTGGTATTTACTCCCCATGATGAGACTGGCAGTCAGTTCCATGATGGGATCTACCACAAGCAGCTGAGTACTGCTTTAGGGAGTTACTCTCCTTACCCAACTAGCCTGAAATCAATGCCTCCCCTTCCCTTCCCATCCTGGTAACCTACAAAGTGAGTTCCCTTTCCCAAGCAAATCCTTTGACTTTTTACAGTAATGGGCTCATACAGTACTTGTCTTTCTGTGATTGACTTATTTCACTCTGCATAATATCTTCCAGGTTCATCCCTGTTGCAAGATGATGCACGTATCCCTCATTGTTCTTTAATGTAGCATAGTATACCATTGTGTGGATATACCATAATTTGGTTATCCACTCATCTGTTAATAGGCATTTAAGTTGTTTCCATCTCTTTGCTATGGTGAATTGTGTTGCAATGAACATAGGTGCACATATGTCTGTGCGCTATCTCTCACCTCTCTAAGATATATTCCTAGTAATGGAATTGCTGGATCAAATGGTACTTCTATTTTCAATTTTTTAAGGAAATGCCATACCATTTGCCACAATGATTGTACCATTTAACCATCCCACCAGCAGTGTACAAGTGTTCTAATCTCTCTGCAACCTCGCCACCATTTGCTATTTTCTGACCTGTTGAACTTTGCTATTATCATTTCTGGGGTGAGATGATATCTCATTGTTGTTTTGATTTGCATCTCTCTACTGATTAATGATCACAAGCAATTTCTCATGTGTTTGTTGGCTGCCTGTATATCTTCTTTGGTGAAGTGTCTGTTCAAGTCTTTTGCCCATTTGTGAATTGGGTTTTTGATGAAGTCTTTCAGTGTGCATAGGAATTTAATTTTTAAAAGATCCCAGTCATCTAGCTTCTCTTATACTTCCTGCACATTCTGGGTTATGCTTGATAGTCTATGTATTCCATAAATTAGGCTCCCAGATTTGCCCCTATTTTATCTTTGATGAATTTTATAGTTTTGGGTTTTACATTTAAGTCTTTGATCCAGCTTTAGTTTGCTTTTGTGTATGGGGTGAAGTATGGGTCTTGTTTCATTTTTCTGCAGGTGGATATCCAGTTTTGCCAGAACATTTGTTAAAGAGGCTGTCTCTTCCCCATTTAATGATGTTGGAACTTTGTCAAAGATCACTTGTTCATAGATGGATGGTTCTATATCTGGGCTTTCGATTCTGTTCCATTGGTCTATGTGTCTATCATTGTACCAGTACCACACTGTTTTGAGTACTGTGGCTGTATAGTAGTTCTTAAGATCTGGTAGTGTGAGACCTCCCACTTTGCTTTTCTTCTTCAGAAGTGCTCTGCTTATCTGAGGTCTCTGAAAGAATAAACTCTTGTTAGTTAAAGCCATCTTGTTTGTGGTATCTTCTGTTACAGCAGCACCAGCTAATCAAAACAATGCTTTCGAGTTGTAGTCTTGATGAAGAAGACTAAAAGTGCCTAGAACTGCCAAAAGAACTAAAAAATCTGTCCTGGGGAAAGTGGAGCCAGAATGCTCCTTGGAAGAGAGAATAGCCAGACTTCATCTCACCTGTTTTGTCATGTTGTCAGAAGGGACCATTCCCTGGAAAAGGATATTATGCTTGGTGAACTGGATGGTCAGCAAAAAAGAGAGAGAACCTCAATGAGTTGAACTGATGCAGTGGCTGCAACGATGAGCTCAAGTACAGCAAGGATGGTGAGGATGGCACATGACCAGACAATGTTTTGTTCTGTTGCACATAAGGTAGCTATGATTTGGATCTGACTTGATGGCACTTAACAACAACAATAATGTAATTATTATATTGGGAATAATTTATATAGTAATATCTGGGGTATTGGTGAAGCCATGTCATAAAGTAAATCTACATTTTAATAATAAGACATTTAAAACTAGCTCAACAACTAGGTGTAAATAATGGAATTAATCTTGACAGTTTTAATGATCAAAATTTCATTTCTTTAAGTGAGGTTTCATAAGTGATAATTGAATAAACATATGACTTAAAGGTCACAAGAGCTCATAATCATTAAAATTTGGATTAATAAAATATAATTTTAAAGTACAAGTAACTAAATTTTTATATTTTGAATTATTATAAACTATCAAGATAATATTTAATAACAGAATTTTAATTTATTTCACTCAGATTTTTATATCAATTCCTTCCATGTTAATATACCTATCATATTTCACTATTCTCTATAGTTTTTCTATCTAACATATAGTACATGCAGCTTTCAGGTGTCAATTACAATTGCTTTTTTTTGTGGATAAATAATTTCTGCTTATAGGCTTATGTATAAATCTTCATTTTACAAAACCAACTATGTAATTTGAATTCAAAACTACTTTCATTTCACATATAGCTTGTCAATATTGGCATATGTGAAAATGGAATGCATATGAATTTGAATATTGCTTTCTCACTTATGTTTATGATACTTCTATGATATCTATAGAACACTTATAAGAAATTTTGTAAGACAACACATTCACTTTTTAGTTAAAACTAGGTTAAACAGTAAACTAGGAGCTCTGGTAACATAGTACTTAAGGCACTTGACTACTAACCAGGAGGCTGGTGATTCAAACTCACCAGCCACTCCTCAGAAGGAAGGTTGGGGAATCTATTTCCATAGTGATACCACCTCAGAAACCCAAGGAGGGGTCGCTATGAGTTGGGTCCAACTCGACAGCACATAACAACAACAACAACAAATAGTAAACTATCTAAGAAACACATTTCATATCAAATACTTGTCTATGCTGTATAGTAGTTTTAGTATATACTTTTTTGAAGTAATTTTTAACATGAACATTACAATTTTAATAAATTTATATTTATACACAAATATTTACAAATGCAGTCTATTATACACAGCATAGAATATAAAATTTGAAAATATTAAAACAATATATTAAAATAAATATATAAATAAATGTATAAAAAAGTTATAGTATGCACTTTCTATATTTTTTGGAGTATAGTGTTCATTCCCTGAAATGACTCTAGAGGCCACTACTCTAGCTCAGTAATTAACAGCCTAGAGTTAGGAAGGGGGTACATTTCTTGCTGCCTAGGTGAACCAAAAAAAAAAAAAAACTCACTGCCATCACGTCAATTCCATTCATAGTGACCCCCTCCGTGGGTTTCCAAGGCAGTATCTCTATGGAAATAGATTGCCTAATCTTCCTTCCAAGGAGTGGCTAGTGAGTTTGAACCACCAGCCTTCTGATTAGCCGTTGCTGCCTAGATAATGTACCAGAATTTTTGGCATGTGGAAGCCCCCTAGATGGTGGTGGTTTTTGTTGTTAGGTGCCATTGAGTTGGCTACAACTCATAGAGAACTCATGCACAGAATGAGAATGAAACATTGCCCGGACCCTTAGATGGTAAGTTATGTAAAATAAATAAATAAATTAGGGACATCTGGGAAAATGGCAGAGTGAGAATGTCTAAGATGCCAGCCCTCTCACATGAGCATCAAAAAACAAATAAAAATCTATAATCTCAACTCTCTAAGAACTGTAAAAATTAAACAGAAGATTGCAGCAACTGACTACATGCTGAAACAAGAAAGCAATGACTTTAAATGATTAGAAAACGTTTTTCCTCTGTCTCAGGTCTCTACTCCTCCCTGTGTGTAAGTCAAAGCAGTAGAAGCATACCACATTTTGCATTATCAAAGAAGGGACCAAATCTGGCTCTGGAATAAGCAGGGCAGACTTAGCTCACAGTCTCTTCAAATGTTTGTTATGATCTTTCTAAGAGCTGGCTGAAGGAATAAAGCCTCAGTGTGGGTTGAACTGAAGCACAAACAGATTTGGGGAAGGAGTGGAAATCAAAGATAGAAATGTCACCAGAAAGTTTCTTGCAGAAATTAGTTTTTGAAAGCACCATGTATACAGAATGGAGAAATTGACGTGTATGTACAGAGCTAATACACTGTAATATTAAAATTATCTGGCTTCCAAAAAAATCATAAGACATATAGAATAACTGGAAATGAAGACATTCAAAAGAAGACAACAAAAAAAGAGAAATTGCTTCTATGGAAGCCTGGGTAATAGACAAGTTAAAGACTAAAACTTACATTAAATATACTCAAAGAACTAAAGGAAAATATGTACAAAGAACTACAGTAAAGCAGGAAAATACCACAAACAAACAAAAATCAATAAAGAAATAGTATAAAAAAGAACCAAAGAAAATTACTGTACTTGAACAAATATAATAACTCCAAAAATTCAATGGAGGAAATTAACAACAAATTTTAGCTATCAGATGAAAGATTATGACTAGAGGATAAGGCAATAGAAATTATTGAGTATGAAGACCAAAATGGAAAAAAGAAAATTTAACAAACCCTAATGGAAATGCAGGACTCTACATTTGAAGAAATAATAGTGGAAAGTTTTCTAAAGTTGACAAAGGACATGAATCTATAAATCCAAGGAGCTCAATGAGCTGCAAGATAAAGCCAAATATCCAAATTAAGACATAAACTGATCAAGCTCTCAAAAACCAAAAACAAAGAGAGAAACATGAAAGCAGCAAGATAGAAAATTGTTACATATAAGTAATCTTCAATGTATTGTTACCAATTTATCTGCAGAAATCTTTGTGGCATGAAGCCAGTTGTTTTGTTTCTCTAGTGCTATTCTGACAGAAAATATCACAAATGGGCGGTTTCAACAAACAAGGATTTATTCTCTTACAATTTAAAAAGCTAGAAGTCTGATTTCAAAGTGCCAGTTCTAGGGGCTGGGTGAAGGCCCCTTGACCTTGGGCTTCAGCTCTGCCTCTTTCTCCTGGCCCACTGAAGCTGGAGGCTTCTCTTAATTCAGGGAGCTGCTGGCTACTGGGTCTGACAAACCCAATGTCAACAAGTAAAGCAGCACAGTCCCAAAGTTATCAAACTACACACAGGACACTGCTTTAAATCTATTAATTGTCTCAAGATTGGCAGACAAGATGGCAAGACATTGAGATGAAGACTTAGCCAAATATGGGATCTAGATATACCAAAAGCTCAAGACCTCTCTCAAAGTGTCTTACTATACATTGGGATCAGACCACATCACTAA
>NW_006921852.1:4037761-4041059 GCF_000298275.1 Orycteropus afer afer
TGTATCCCTGGGGCTGACTGCTCTTCTGTCCAGGTTCAAGGCTTTTATCCCCTTTTTCCTGCTCTTCCGGCCTGCTACTCTGGGCGGGCCTGAGTTTCCCCTCCTCACCTAATCTCTTCGGCTGATTGCTCTTCTGTCTGGGTTCAAGGCTTTTATCCCCTTTCTCCTGCTCTTCCGGCCTGCTACTCTAGCGTCCCTGCATTGTCTCTCCTCACCTGTAAGCCTGGGGCTGACTGATCTTCTGTCCATGTTCAAGGCTTTTATCCCCTTCCTTGCTCTTCTGGTCTGCTACTCTGGGCGGGCCTGAGTTTCCCCTCCTCACCTAATCCCTTCGGCTGATTGCTCTTCTGTCCGGGTTCAAGGCTTTTATCCCCTTCTGTGCTCTTCCAGCGAGGGGAAACTTAGGTGAGGAGGGGAAACTTTTAATGTATAAAGTTATAGATTTATGTTATTAGTCATATAATGTATAAAGATAAAATTTATGATAGCAACAATCTGGGGGGCTGGGGGAAGAGAGAGAGAGAGAGAAATATCAGATACTATAAGTAAAATCAGAAACAAAAATGGAAGCATTATAACTGACACAACAGAAATAAAAATTTTCATAAGAGAATGCTATGAAAAATTGTGTGACAACAAATTAGATAATTTAGATGAAATGGATAAATTCTAGAAGCACACAAACTACCTAAATTTACTCAAGAAGAAATAGAAAGAGACCTATAAAAATGAAGAAATTGAATCAGTAATCAAGAACCATCTGATCTAAGAAAGTCCTGAATCAGATGGCTTTACTGGGGTTTTCTACAAAACATTTAAATAAGAATTGAACCAGTCTTCCTTAAACTCTTCCAAAAATAATAAAATAAAATAAAATAATATTAATAGAAGAGAAAGAACCACTTCCTAACTCATTAAATGAGGCGAGCATTAACCTAGACCAAGCCAGAAAAAGATCCTACAAAAAAGGAAACTACAGACTAATATCCTTCAACAAAATACTGGCAAACCAAATTCATCATCATTATAAACTAAGACCAAGTGGAATTTATTCCAAGAATGCAAGAGTGGCTCATCATTAGAAAATCAATAAATGTAATATACCACATTAATAGATTGAAAGAAAAGAATCACATGGTTATGGCAATCAATGAAGAAAAGACATTTGACAAAACCTAACATTCTTCATTATAAAACCTCACAGTAAACTAGGAGTACAAAGTAAATGCTTTCATCTGATAAAGGCCATTTATGAAAAAACCACAGCTAACATCAGACTCAATGAAGAAAGAGAACTTTCCCCTAAAGATCAGACATAAGGCAAGGTTGCCTGCTCTTACCTCTGCTATCCAATACTGTGCTGGAAGACCTATCCATGGAAATTAGGTAAGAAAAAGATGTATAAAAAAAAAAAAAAAAGTATTCAAACCAGGAAAGAAGTAAAATTATCTCTAGTCTCAGATAACATAATTTTATACATCAAAAATCCCAAAGAACCCTAATGAGAACTATTAAAGCTAATAAATGAATTAAACAAAGTTATAGGGTACAAGTTCAACACACTAAAATCAGTTGGGTTTTTATACAACAGAAATCTGAAAAAGAAATAAAATGTAGTTGCTTTGACCATAAAACAAAACAAACAAAAAAACACTCACTGCTGTGGAGTCAGATCTGACTCATGGTGACACTTACCTGGGTTTCTGAGGCAGTATCACTACGGAAGTAGATTGCCCAACCTTCCTCCTAAGGAGTGGCTGGTGAGTTTGCACCTCCAGCCTTCTGGTTAGAAGTCAGATGCCTTAGGCACTATGCTACCAGAGCTCCCTCTTTGACAATAGCTTTAAAAATATTAAAATTCCAAACATTTAATGTAAGTTAAATATTAGGGAGGTGAAAGGTTTGTACACTGAAAATTATGAAATATTGCTGAAAGAAATTAAAGAAAACTTAATTAAAACATATTCTGTGTTCATGAGTTACCAGATTTAGTATTGTTAAGATGTCAATATTACCCAAAACTATCTAAAAATTCAATGATATCTCTGTCAAAATCTCATATACGTCTTTGCAGAAATGGAAAAGTCAATCCTGTTATTTATATGAAGTTGCAAGGGGCCTCAAATAGCAAAAGCAATCTCGAAAAGGAACTAATTAGAAAGACTCACTTTCCTTATCACAAAAACTTGTATAAATCTACTGTAGTGAACAAAGTTTGGTACTGGTACAATAAAAGAAATATAGACCAAGTGAATAGACTTGATATTTCAGAGCTAAACTGGTATATCTGTAATCAATACAGTAAACATTTTAAAAGATGTTCAATATTACTTGCAATTATGCAAATGAAGATCAAAACCACAATAAGATGACACTTCACCCCCATAGAATGATTTTCGTTAATAACACAGAAAATAATAAGTGTAGTCCAGGATGTAGAGAAATTAGAAACCTCCTTTCTTGCTGATGATATCGTAAAATGATGTAGCTGATGAAGAAAACAGTTTGGCTATTCCTCAAAATGTTAAATATAGAATTGTCATATGATCCAGCAATTCTAGTCCTAGGTATATACTGAAAAAGCTTGGAAGCAGGGATTCAATAGAGACATGTATATCAATATGATACAAGCATATTGACAATAGCCAAACAGTAGAAATAACCCAAGTGTGCTTTAAAAGATGAACGGATAAACAAAATGTGGTTATATGTAAAAAACGAAATGAAGCTGTGATGCATGCTGTGACTTTGGAAGGACCTCATAAACATTTTGCTTAGTGGAAAAAGTCAGACATAAAAAGTAAAATATTTTATGTGCCCACTTATATCAGGTACATAGAATAAGTAAATACACAGAGACTGAAGTTTAGTAGTGGTTACCAGGGCCATGTGGGAGAGAGAAACAAGAAGTTAATGCTTGAGGAGAACTGAGTTTCTGTTAGGAGTGATGAAAACATTTAGAAACACAAATGGTGATGGTGGCATAACATGGTGAATGTAATGTCACTGAATTGTACATGTAAAAGTCTTTGAAGTGGTGAATGTTTTGTCACATATATTTTGGCACAATAAAAGAAAACAGTATGCTAAAAATCATTGTTGACAGAGAATTTCCAGAGGTTCAAGCCGGATTCAGAAGAGGATGTGGAACAAGGGATATCATAGCTATTGTCAGAAGGATCTTGGCTCAAGGCAAAGAATACCAGAAAGATGTTTACTTGTGTTTTATTGACTATGCAAAGGCATTTGATTGTGTGGATCATGAAATATTATGGACAACATTGAGAAGAATGGGAAT
>NW_006921852.1:4042005-4042776 GCF_000298275.1 Orycteropus afer afer
GCTGGCGCGGGATCGGGCAGTGTTTTGTTCTGCTGTGCATGGGGTCGCTATGAGTCGGAAACGACTCGATGGCACTTAACAACAACAACAACAAAAATCATTGATCTGCCAGATTGTTCTTGTAGTTAGATGCCGACAAGTCATCTCTAATTCATAGTGACCCCATGTACAGCTGAAAGAAACACTGCCTGGTCCTGTGCCAGCTCCATGATTCTGCCATACAGGAGCCCACTGTTGCAGCCACTGTGTCAATGCAACTTGTTGAGTGCCTTCCCCTTTTTTTGTTGACCCTCCATTTTACTGAGCATGATATCCTTCTCCAGGGAATGATCTTTTTTTTACAATATGACCAAAGGAGGTGAGACGAAGTCTGGCCATTCTTGCTTCCAAGGAGCATTCCGGCACCACTTCTTCCAGGATGGATTTATTAGTTCTGTTAGCAGTCCATTGTACTTTCAGCATTCTTTGCCAACACCACAACTCAAAAGCATCAACTCTTCTTTGGTCTTCCTCATTCATTGTCCAGCTCTCACATTCATACGAAGCGATTGAAAATGCCATGGCTTGTGTCACGTGCATCTTAGCCTTCAAGGAGATGTCTTTACTCTTCAGCACTTGAAATATATCCTTCACAGCTGATTTGCCCAGTGCTATATGTTGTATGATATCTTGACTGCTGCTTCCAAAGCTCTGGTAGCATAGTGGCTAAGACACTTGCCTGCTAACCAGACGGCTGGCGGTTCAAATCCGCCAGCCACTCCTCGGAAGGAA
>NW_006921852.1:4044021-4048619 GCF_000298275.1 Orycteropus afer afer
AAACTTTCATCCACTTATTGTGATTCTGCTTATTGGTCCAGTTGCAAGGATTTTTGTTTTCTTTATATTGAGGTGTAATCCATACTGCAGACTATAGTCTTTAATCTTCATCAGTAAGTGTTTCAAGTCATCCTCACTTTCAGCAAGAAAGTTGTGTCATCTATATATCACAGGTTGTTAATGAGTCTTCCTCTTATCCTGATGCCTACCATGTTTTTCATGTAGTCCAGCCTCTCTGATTATCTGTTCAGCATACAGATTGAATAAGTATGATGAAAGGGTACAATGCTGATGCATGTCCTTCTTGATTTTAAACCATGCAGTGTCCCCTTTTTCTCTTTGAACAACAGCCTCCTGGTCTATGTACAGGTTCCTCATGAGTACAATTCAGTGTTCTGGAATTCCCATTCTTCTCAATGTTATCCATAATTTGTTATGATCCACACAATCAAATTATTTTGCAAAGTCAATAAAACACAAGTAAACATATTTCTGGTATTCTTTGCTTTCAGTCAAGATCTATCTGACATCTGCAATGATGTCCCTGTTCTATGTCCTCTTCTGAATCCATCCTGCATTTCTGGAAGTTCTCTGTCAATATACTACTGCAATAATTTTTTAATTATCTTCAGTAAGATTTTAATTGGATGTGATATTTCTGATATTGTTCAATAACTTTCACATTCTGTGAGATCACCTTTTTTAGAATGGGTACAAATACGGATCTCCTAGTCAATTAGCCAGGTAGCTATTTTCCAAATCTCTTGGCATAGCTGCCTGAATACCTTCAGCACAGCATCCATTTGTTGAAACACCTCAATGGGCTTTCCATCATTTCCTGGAGCCTTGTTTTTGGCCACTTCCCTCAGTGGAGCTTTGACTTCTTCTTTCATTATTGGTTCTTGATTATATACCACCTCCTGAAATGGATGAACCTTTTTGGTACAGTGACTCTGTGTATTCCTTCCATTTTCTTTTGATGTTTCTTGTATTATTCAATATTTTACCAGAAGGAACTAGACAAGTTTGATTTCTACATTGTATTCCTCTCTGATGCATCCAAACAACTGTTTCTCTGCAATTTTTTTTTTTTTTGTATAAGTAATGAAGACTTTTGTTGCACAAGAGAAAAGAGTTGGTCTTTGTGCCTTTCAGAAAAGTTGTTATTTCAGATATCAAATAGTGAAAGCTTAATTCAATAACAGGATAATCTAAGAATTTTTATGTATTATCTTATTACTCAGAGAAAAGTACTATCTCTAAAGTAACTAAAGTCTATTTTCATATTTGTAATTTATTAGTAATATTGAAAACACAATTACTTTATATACTGATTCAGCTTGTGGTTGACATTTATAAGACTGGTGTGGTTTCTCCTCAAACAATGCATAAATGTAAAAGAGGTGGGGACCATTAGAGATAGAAATATACAGTTACAAAGAACCAAAGTTTTAAAAGCACTTAACTGTCAGTATCAATATCTTGTTATTATGTGGCACTACTTGTCTGTCACTTTGTTGTACACTGGTGGCTTACATGTTGCTGCGAAATTAGATCTATGCCACTGGTATTTCAAATAATAACAGGGTCAGCCATGGTAGATGGGTTTCAGAGGAGCTTCCAAACTAAGACAGACTCAGAAGAGGGATAGGGCCATCCACTTCTGAAAATTCTGTTGTTGTGTGTTGTCGAGTCAGACCCAACTCACAGCAACCCCTCCTTGGGTTTCCAAGGCAGCAGTATCACTACAGAAGTAAATTACCCAACCTTCCTTCCAAGGAGTGGCTGGTGGGTTTGAACCACCAGCCTTCTTGTTAGCAGTCAAGTGCCTTAGGCACTACGCTATCAGAGCTCCTTTGAAAATCTTATGAATAGAAGTGAAATACTATCTGATGTATTACAGGAAAACTTTATGAATAGTCATGAAACATGATTTGATATAGTGCCAGATGATGAATACCTCAGGTTGGAAGGCACTCAAAATATGACTAAGGAGGAGCTGCCTCCCCAATGAAGAGTCTACTTTGATGAAATAGATGGAGTAAAGCTTTTGGGACCTCCATTTGCTGATGAGACATGACTCAAAATAGGAAGAAACGTCTACAAAGTTCCATTAAAAGGATCATTGAGTGTATGAAGTATGAACCTAGGAAAATTGGAAGTTCTCAAAAATGATATGAAATGCAGAAAGATCAACATCATAGGCATTAGTGAGCTGATATTGGCTGGTTTGGGCCATTTTTAATCAGATAATTACATGGTCTACTATGCCAGGAATGACAAATTGAAGAGGAATTGCATCATATTCTTGATCAAAAAGAATGTTTCAAGATCCATCCTAAAGCACAAAGCTGTCAGTGATAGGACAATATCCTTATATCTGCAAGGAAGACCAGTTAATACCATTATTCAAATTGACACACCAACCACTAAATCCAAACATGAAGAAACTGAAGAATTTTTAACAACTGCAGTCTGAAATTGACGAAACAAGCAACCAAGATTATTACTGGTGATTGGAATGGGAAAGTTGGAAACAAAGAAGAATCACCAATAGATGAAAAATGTGGACTTGATTATAGAAATGACACCAGAGATCATATGATAGAATTTTGCAAGTTTGATGAATTATTGATTGCACATACTTTTTTTCAATAACATAAATGGCAGCTATACACATGGACCTCACAGATAGAATGCACAGGAATGAGATCAACTACATCTGTGGAAAGAGGCAGTGGAGAAACTCAATATCATCAGTCAAAACAAGGCCAGGAGCTGACTGTGAAATAGACCATCAATTTCTCACAGTAAATTCAAGTGGAAGCTGAAGAAAATGAAAATAAGTCCACAAGAGCCAAAATATGATCTTGATTATATCCCTCCTGAATTTGAGGAGCTCTGGTGACATAGTGCCTAAGACATTTGACTGCTAACCAGAAGGCTGGTGGTTCAAACTCACCAGCCACTCCTCAGAAGGAAGGTTGGGCAATCTACTTCTGCAGTGACACTTCCTCAGAAACCCAAGGAAGGGTCACTATGAGTTGGATCCGAATCCATGGCAATGGTTGTGTTTTTGCATTTGAATTTAGAGACAATCTGAAGAATAGACTAGAGGCATTGAACACCAATGACTGAAGACGAGGTGAGTTGTAGCATGACTTCAAGAACATTATATGCAAATTAAACAAATGGTAGTTAAGACAGGAAAGTAAGAAAAGACCAAATGGATGTCAGATGATACTCTCACTTGCTCTTCAATGGAGAGTAGCTAAAGCAAATGGAAGAAATAACACAATAAAAAAGTTGAATAGAAGATTTCAAAGAGCAGCTTGAGAAGATAAAGTTAAGTATTAAAATGATGTGTGCGAAGACCTGGAGTTAGAAAACCAAAAAGGAAGAACACACTTGGCTTTTCTCAAGCTGAAGGAACTGAAAAAAAAAGTTCAAACCTCCAGTTGCAATATTGAAAGCTTCTATGGGAAAAATATTGGATGATGCAGGAAGCATCAGAAAAAGATGGAAGGAATACACAGTCACTGTATCAAAAATAATTCATCAATGTCCAGCTATACCAGGAGGTACCACATGATCAAAAATGAATGGTATTGAAGAAAAAATTCCAAGCTGCCAACTAAAGGAAATGGTAAAAAAAAAAAAAAAAAAAAGCTGCAGAAATTGATGATATACCCATTAAGATATTTCAACAAATGGATGCAGTGTTGGAAGTACTTATGCATTTCTGCCAAGAAAACTGGAAGAAAGCTAGCTGGCTAGCTGATTGGAACAGATCCATATTTGTACCCATTCCAAAGAGAGGTGATCCAACAGAATGTGGAAATTATCAAACAATATCATTAATATCACATGCAAGTAAAATCTTGCCAAAGATAATTCAAAAATGGTTGCAATAGTCGATTGACAGAGAACTTCAAGAAATGCTGGCCTGATTCAGAAGAGGACATGGAATAAAGGATATCATCATTGATATGAATGGATCTTAGCTGAAAACAAATACCAGAAAGATGTCTAACAGTGTTTTATTTACTATGTGAAAGCATTTGATTTTGTGGATCACAATGAATTATGGATAACATTGAAAGGATGGGAGTTACAGAACACTTATTTGTTTTCAAGAGGAAACTGTACATAGACAAAGAGGTTGTCCTTCAAAAAGAACAATGAGATACTGCATGGCTTAAAATCGGGAAGGGTGTACATCATGGTTGCATCCTTTCACTATACTTATTTAATCTGTATGCTGATTAATCTGAGAACTCAGAGTATATGAAGAAGAACACAGCGTCAGGAATGGAGGCAGACTAATTAACAGTCTGATATGCAGATGACACACCTTGCTTGCCAAAAGTGAAGATGACTTTTAATACTTACTGATGAGTCAGTATGGATTACACCTCAACATAAAGAAAACAACATCCTTACAACAACAACATCTTGATAAATGGATAAAGATTGATGTTGTCGGGGAAGTGATTTTACTTGGATTTACAGTCAACATCCATGTAAGCAGCAGTCAGGAAAGTGCCTAAGGCACTTGACTGCTAACCAGAAGGCTGGCGGTTCAAACCCACCAGCCA
>NW_006921852.1:4048894-4052406 GCF_000298275.1 Orycteropus afer afer
AAGTTGATGTCTTTGAATTGTGGTGTTGGCAAAGAGTACTGAAAATACAATGGACTGCCAAAAGAATGAGCAAATCTGTCCTGGAAAAAGCACAGCCAGAATGCTCCTTGGAAGCAAGAATAGCCAGACTTCATCTCACTTCTTTCCATCATGTTTTCAGAGGGGATCATTTCCTGGAGAAGGATTTCATGCTTAGTAAAGTAGAGGTTAAGTGAGGAAGGGGAAGACCCTCAATGAGATGGATTTACACAGTGGCTGCAACGATGCACTCAAGCATAGCAAGGCATGTAAGGATGGTTCAGGACGGGAAAGTGCTTTGTTTCGTTGTACATAGGGTCAGAGCAGACTCTAAGGCATCTAAAAACAATAATGTGTAAATTATAATTTTAGAAATCAGTTTAATTATTCAAATATTCAAAAAGATTGAAAATCAGTTCTTAGTATTGAATTGGTTTTATTCTTCAAATGTGTATACTCTTGTTGTGGTGGTGGTTATGTGCTGTCCAGTTGGCCTCGACACATAGCAACCTCTACTTGGGTTTCCAAGGAGGTATCACTACGGAAGTAGATTGCTACTCCTCCTTCTTTCTGAGGAGTGGCTGGTGGGTCTGAACTGCTAGTCTTCTAGTTAGCAGTCAGGTGCATTAGGCACTATGCTACCAGAGCTCCTGTGTATGTTCTAGGCATCTCAATATAAAATATAAGTTACTAACCTTGACTTAAAGAAGCTCCGGTGGCCCAGTGCCTAAATCATTTGACTGCTAATCAGAGGGTTTGTGGTTCAAGCCCACCAGCTGCTCCGTGGAAGGAAGATGGACAAATCTACTTCCGTAAAGATTTACTGCTTTGGAAACCCAAAGGGTGTCACTAGGAGTCAGAGCGGATGCAATGGCAATAGATTTAACCTTGATTTAAATGCCTTGAATGGTTGATTAAAACTATAATGAAGAATTTTAATCATCTAATATCTAGCTGGCTACTTTTAGTTCTGCTTTGGCTCATTTTTAAAATAAAAGTAGGAATTTTGACAAAAAGTATCATTTGTGTAAAATTGAAGAAGTTACTTCAAAATAAAGAAAAATAATGTGTTTATAAAGGCTATATTTATTTTTTCATGTGAAACATGAATTCACTAGTGACCTACTCTAACCAAAATCAAACCTACTGCCATCTAGTGGATTCCAACTCATAAAGAGCCCCATTGGGTTTCCAGGGTGGTAAGTCTTTACGGAAGAAGATATCTGGACTTCCTTCCATGGAGTGGCTGGTGGCTTTGAACCACCAGCCTTCTGGTTAGCAGTCAAATGCCTTAGGCACTGTGCCACCAGTGTAGGTCATTTAAGTGACCTACAAGAGCACATTATTTATTTATTTATTTATTGTGGCTCAGAAGAGAATTTGTAGCAAAGAGGCTAAATGTCATAATTAACATAAAGCCCTCACCACTTCTATTTATATATAATACGAGTACTGGGTTCTAAAGAGTAGGTTGCAGTAGCTTTAATGCACTCTTGAGTGGGATGAATCACGAATTAATTTTTAAGCAGTGGAACTTAAAACATTTCTCTTTTCAAGTTTTTGCAATTAGGTTTACCACTCCTGTGGGGTTGCTGTACTATTCTAAGTCAAGCATCAGATTGTTTTATATAGAATAAATGTTGCATCTAGAAATGGCTTGTGAAAAAGAACTTCATGTCTTTTAGAAATGCCAGGCTTTAGCCTACTAGAAATGCACAGTCTTACTCTCCTCCTTGCCCAAAGCAGAATATATTCCTTCATCTACTCTGGTAGCATAGTGGCTAAGACACTTGCCTGCTAACCAGACGGCTGGCGGTTCAAACCCACCAGCCACTCCTCGGAAGGAAGGTTGGGCAATCCTACTTCTGTAGTGATACTGCCTCGGAAACCCAAGGAGGGGTCGCTATGAGTTGGGCCGACTCGACGGCACATAACAACAACAACAACAAAGTTATAAACTAACCAAACCCAAATCCCACTGCAATCAAGTCAATTCTGACTCATAGGAACCTTACAGGATAAGGTTGAATTGCCCTGCACTTTTTCCAAGACTGTAAATCTTTACAGAAGCAGACTGCCTCATCTTTCTCCTGTGAAGTGACTGGTGGGTTTGAACAACTGACCTTTTGGTTAGCAGCCAAATGCTTTAACCACTATACCACCAGGGCTCCTAAACTAACCAAAAGGAATGGAAAATAGTCCTCCCACTGACTTGTAGTACAAGTTTTCCTCTGAGACATGGAATAAAGTATGAATATTTTCTGTGGAGAATAGTTTATTTGAGTTGATAACAGTACAGTAACACAAAGGATCAAAAATAGTAAGCTATGCTGTAAGCTACTTACTGGGTTATTTATTTTATAAATACATTTCATTTGTAAATTTGGAAGAAGATTAAATAAAAAGAATAAAAAGGGATCAATCCAATTACATTTGTATTCTTTTATTTAAAGATATTTTAAGAAAGGAAACATAATATATATTTTATATACTAACAATAAAAGATATAATGGGTTCTATTTGTATTCATCTAATGAATCCTATGACCTCCCTATTACATGGGACAGAAAAGATAGCCTCAGAACCCTAATTTTATGGCCTGGTATATTTACTGCACTCCAAATTTTCTATGAATTTCTGCAAAGTTCACTTTTTATGGCTTTCTCTGCACTCATAATCAATGCTTATCACTTTTTAGATTGCTTAGGAACTTACTCTAATTTAGCCCACAATTATTTCTTCCAGCCAATGGAGGCAATGTTCAAAAATTGTCAAAATGTTGTTTCCACTTTTGGAGAAGGGTCATCTATTTGTTACCACAATGATTTAGATTGACCTTAATTCAAACTAGAATCTGTAGGAGCAATGTTTTCTATACACCCTGAAGTCTCCTTACCTCTGGGTAAGAAAAAACTCTGTTCGTGCAGGTTTGATGTCTCTGTAGAGACATCTCTATTGTACAATTTTCCATTCTTTCTCAGGATACAAAACTCTTTAAATCAGATGCTGACAAGGAAACTCACCATTTCTTTTTTCTTTTTATTTGTTTATGTTGTTATCAGATGCCACACAGTAAGTTCCAACTCATAGCCACCCTATGTACAACAGAATTAAGCACTATTTACAACAATGGCATATTCTCAGGTACTATTAGAACTATAACTTAACACACAATCTACCTCCCTTTCATTTCCACACCATTTTTATAAGAGATGATTGGTGGTACTTTGTCAGTACTTGAAACAATCAATGCACTTGGCTCTGACACAGAGCTACAACCATGGAACAGAATGCATGAATGTTCCTCATTATTCAAATGTGATATTCTGAAAACCCTGCCTATGACATTCTGAAAATTTATATTCTGACTCCACATTACAACCGCAGACATTTACACAATTCAGGATGAGCGCTATACAAGATTATATATGTATGTGTGTATAGATAAATAGATACATAGATAGATAGATATGTGTATCTATCTATCTATCTAT
>NW_006921852.1:4053481-4057288 GCF_000298275.1 Orycteropus afer afer
AAAAAAAAAAAAAAAACAGATGGAGTAAATGAATGCACTATATCTAAGAATTAATTTGTTTTTGTTTTAAAGTACATTTGTATTGTTTGAGTTGTCATGGTCTATTCCCTTAATAACAAACATTATTAAGCTTGCTCTTGGACAAATTTTTTTTTGTCTTATTCTAAGCCAAATTATAATTGGCTTATTTTAGTTAATAGCCACAAAAGGGGTTAATAACAGTAACAACAGCAATAAATTATGAACCAAAATGTGTTTTTTTTACACTTATAGATACTTTCATTAAAATATCTGATTTAAAACTAATTTACATATTAAAAACAGATTCTCAAGTAACAGTAATAAATTGATTCATAAACAGTGAATTTTTGGGGGGGCAGAAATGATCTTTAAAAATAATAACAGGTTGATATTTCTTATCTGTCTTAAAAATTGTTTTAAGAAAATCAAACTAGGGATCTTACAATTGCAGAACACTTAATTGTACTCAAGAGGAAGCTGCACACAGACCAAGAGGCAATCTTGCAAACAGAAGAAGGGGTCACAGACAGCATGGTTTAAAATCAGGAGAGGTGTGTGTCAGGGTTGCATTGTTTCACCATCGTTATACAATCTGCTTGATAAGCAAATAATCTGAGAATCTGGATTATGTGAAGAAGAAAGCAGCATTAGGATTCGAGGATGACTCATTAACAGTCTATGATACGCAGGTGACACAATCTTGCTTGCTGAAAGTGAAGAAGATTTGAAACACTAAGTGATGAAGATCAGACTAAATAGACTTCAGTATGAATTACATCTCAGAATAAGTTAAAAAAAAAAAGGAAAAGGAAAAGAAATCCTCACATCTAGACTAATAGGCAGCATAATGATAAATAGAGAAAAAGCAGAAGTTGTCAAGGATTTCATTTTGCTTGGATCAACCCCCTTGGATGTAGTAGTCAAAAATTCAAATTATGTATTGCATTGAGCAAATCTGCTTCAAAAGACTTCTTTAAAGTGTTCCAGAGCAAAGATGTCACTCTGACAACTAAAGTGTACCTGATCCTGATACAAGCTATTGTCTTCTCAGTGGCCACACATGAATGTGAGAGATGGACAGTGAATAAAATGGACTTCAGAAGAATCAATACATTTGAATTGTCGTGTTGGTGAAGAATATTGAATGTACCATGGATTGCTACAGAAATGAACAAATATTTCTTGGAGGAAGTATAGCTGAAAGACTCCATAGAAGTGAGAATTGCAAGACTTCATCTCTCATACTTTGTGTTGTCAAAAAGGACCTGTCCTTTTACCTCATATTAGGTAAAATAGAGGGTCAGTGTAAAAGGGGAAGACCCTTAATGAAATGGATTGATGCAGTGGCTGTGACAATGGGCTGAAGCATGACAACTATTAGGAGGATGATATAGAAAATGTTTTGTTCTGTTGTACATAGGGTCACTATGAGTCAAAACAAATTCAATGGCACCTAACAACAACAACAAGAATTACAAGGTTAACAACATTTATTGTATTGGTATGGTTTGAATTGTGTTCTCCGAAGGTTATAATCAGGTCTAATCCCTGATACCTGTAAAAGTGACTTTGTTTGGAAATTAGATCATTGCTTATATAATTAATTAAATTAATATGAGGTCATACAGGAATAAAGCATGACTTAATCTGATTAGTGAAATCATAGAAAGAAAAGAAGAGATATAGAGATAGACAGACACAATAGCCATGGACAAACAGAGGCAGAGATTGCAGTTATTCTCTAACATCCAAGGAATACCTGAGGCTAACAGATGCTGGAACTGGCATGGAAGCATAAAACCTTAGGGACTTCAGAGGAAGTATGGCCTGGCCAACACAATGATTTTGGACTTCTAGCCTTCAGAACACTTCAACAATGTATTTATGATGTTTACGTCACACACAGTTTTCTTGTAATTTGTTACAGCAACCCTGGGAAACAAACACACATGCTAACAACCATGAATGTTGATATTTAGGTAATATTTTATAATTAACAAATGAGCTTTACATATGGTAGAACATAGTGAGAGCTCAATACATCATGATTACAACCACAGACTCTGAAACCCACATCTTTGAATTAAAATTTTAGATGTTTTACAGATCTGTAAAATGACAATAAGAGTGGGAAGGTTCCAGGATGGTGGTCTAGGAATATATACTGCCTCTACCTTCTAAAACAAAGACTTGAGAAACGAATTGAAATGAATACTGATGTCAATCCTTAGAACAAACACTGATTTGAAGAAGAAACTGAACAAAAACAGTGAGCAAGGAAGCATATGGAACACTGAACTATCAGCCAGCACCATGTGGCCATTTTGAATTATTGCAAGCAACATTCTGATCAAGAAAGGAAACAAATAATGAGATCTGCTCCCAGGACTGCACCAGCAACCACACTGATGATTAGGCACCAGAGAGATGAGATCCCACTCTTCATCCTCCATACAAACTATAGATCAGAGACATAGCCCACCTCACTCCCACGTACCTAAAAGCCAGACAAACATCACCCCTAACTGCTAGTGCTACACCAATTGCTTTCTTTTCTCCCCTTCCTTATCTCTTTTAAAAATTTATATCCTTCCTGTACCCCCATTTTCTTCCTTGCTCTTCCTTCCCCTTGTTTGTATTGTTTTAGATCCCAGAGAGCAGTGTCTTAACTCCCACCATCCATAAATATATCTATGCACCAAAAGAAAAACCCTAAAACACATACACCAAAATTTCACATAACTGAAAATAAAAATAGACTCCTCCACAATAATAGTAGGAGACTTTAATATACATATTTCAATGAAGGATAGAATTACAGAAAGAAACTCAACAAAGTTATAGAAGATCTATCCTGTTTGGGGTTCATTGGATTTCCTGAATGGATATATTCTCATCTTTCACCATATCAGGGAAATTGTCTTCCAACAAATCTTGGACAATTTTCTCATTGGTCTTATTTTTATCTCCCTGTTCTGGAATTCCAATGACATATAGGTTATTCCTTTTGATGGTAACCCACATGAACCTTAGGCTCTTTTCATATTGTTTTGATCTTTTTTTCTGATTGATCTTTTTCCAAAGAAATATTCAGGTATTTGTCTTCAATCTCATCAATTCTGTCTTCCATTGCATCGATTCTACTCCTTTGCCTTTTCTATGTGCCATCTGTTTCTGAAAATTTTGAATTAATCTTCTGGATTTCTATCTGTAGATTTTGAATCATTTCTAATATTTCATTTATTCTGTCATTTTGTTCTTGTATTTTCTTCCAAAATTGTCCTAGAGTTTTGTCTGTGTTTTCCTTAATTTTGTCAGTGTTTTCCTTGATCTGTCTCTCAATTTGTTGAAGATACCTAAACATAATTCTTTTGAATTCCTCATCAGGGAGTTCCAGTGCTGCTTCTTCCTCAGGGATGTGTTCTGGGTCTGTATCCTGCTCCCTTGTTTGAACCACTTTATCTTGCTTCTTTGTGTGGGCTATGATGGTCTGTTGTCTACAAGACATTGTGAAATGGTTGTATGTAGAACTCTGTTAACTTTTTGTGAAGAGCAGCTAAGGGTGAGTCAGGCTTTTCTTGGTGGTTGTTTATTATTGGCCAGTTGATGGAGAAGGAAGTGGCTGCTCTCACTCAGTAAGTGAAGCTGCAGGATGTGTGGGTGTAGTTGTGTCGTATGGGGACTGTTTCTGTCTCCCACTAAGTTAGACAAAAATAACAATTGAATAACCATCAGAAAAGTAAAAGCAAGTGGACAAAAAACACATAATGTAATCACACAGGAACA
>NW_006921852.1:4057388-4065436 GCF_000298275.1 Orycteropus afer afer
AAAAAAAAAAAAAAAAAAAAAAGGAACCAGGACCAGGGAAAAGAGAAAAAGCTGAAAACTAGAACCTTTCCAGTTGCTGGCATCTAGAATGTCCTTGTGGTTCCTGGCAAGTGGAGCCTGTTCTTAAGTCCTTGGAATCTGGTGAATGCTATCACTTTCCAGAAGACCTAAACAACACAATCAACCAACTAGACCTCATAGATGTATACAGAACACTCCAAGCAATACTAGTACAATATACATTCTTTTCCAGTGCACATGGAATATTCTCCACAATAGGTCATAGGCTAGACCACAAAACAAGCCTCAATAAATTTAAAAATATTTAAATATTTCAAAGTATTTTCTCAGATCACAGTCCTATAAAATAAAGAAAATTGAGGAAGATAATTCAAATACGTGGAAACTGAATAACACCTTGTTTAAAAACTACTGGGTAGTAGGAGAAATAAAAAATGAAAAATTTCTTGAAGCAAACAAAAGTGAAAACACAACATATCAAAATCTTTGGGACACAGCAAAAACAAGGCTCAGAGAACAATTTATAGCAATAAACACACACATCAATAAAGAAGAAAGAACAAAAATCAACAACTTAACCCAACAACTGCAAGGATTAGAAATGGAACAGCAAAGAAGGACTACAATCGTTAGGAGAAAGGAAATGATAAATTCTAGTAGAAATAAATAAAACAGAAAAACAGCGGAGAGAATCAACAAGAATAGAAAGTTGGTTCTTTGAAAGGATTAATAAAATTTACATGCAACAGGCAAATATAACAAAAGAAAAAATAGAGAAGACACAAATAAGAAATGAAATTGGTGATGTTACCACAGAACCAACTGAAATAAAAGGGATACTAACAGAATATGAAGAACTGTATTCCCACAAATTTTAAAACTAAGAATTAGACAAATTAAAAAACAAAAACAAAAACAAAAAAAAACTGCCTACCCAAACTAACACAATCTGAAGTAGAAAATTTGAACAGACTCAACAGGAATTGACCTGGTCTTTAAAACACTTCCCCCTGCAAAAAAGAAAAAGGTATGATTCTGATGGCTTTTCTTGCAAATTATATCAAATATTCAGAAATAGGCGACACCAATTCTAGTCAAATTATTCCAGAACATAAAAAAAGGATCTAATACTCCCAAACTCATTCTATGAAGCAAGCATAATCTTGATATCAAAATGAGGCAAAGATACTACAACAAAAGAAAATTATATACCAATATTGTTCATGAACATAGATGCAAAAAATCTCAACAAATGCATTAGAATACAGCACATATAAAAATAATGCATCATGACCAAATGGGATTTAAATCAGATATGTAAGGGTGATTCAACATTAGAAAACCATCAATGCAATCCACCACATAAATAAAACAAAGTAAGGAAGCATATGATCATATCAATCAATATAGAGAAAACATTTGATGAAATAAAACACCCATTCTTTATTAAAATTCTCAGCATATTAGGAATAGAAGGGAAATCCCTCAGTATAATTAAGGGCATATACATAAAGCCAATGGCCTACATCATTTTCAACAGAGACTGAAAACAGTCTCCTTGTAAATGAGAACCAAAGAAGGATGCTCTTTATCACCACTCATACGCAACATTATATTTGAAGTCCTAACCATAGCAATAAGATAAGAAAGGGAAAAAAAAAGAAAAACATTCAAAGTGGCCAAAACAAAAACAAAAACAAAACAAAACAAAAAACTATCTCTATTTGCAGATTGTATGATCTACTATATAGAAAATCCCAAATATTCAACAAGAAGACTTCTGGAACTAATAGAAAAATTCAGTCAGATTCCACTACACTAACAAAGAGATCTTTAAAAAAGAAATTGGGAAAATAGTACTTTTTGCAGTACTCACCAAAAAATGATGTATTTAGGAATAAATCTAACTGATACAAGATAAATATACAAAGAAAACTACAAGGACTACTACTGGAAACCAAGAGGCCTATGTAAATAGAAGCATATGCCATGTTCATGGATAGGAAGACTTAACGTTGGGGAAATGTCAACATTACCCAAAGCCATCTACAAACAGAATGCAATCCAGAACCAGATTCTATCATCTTTCTTTGAAGAGATGGAAAAATTCATTACCAACTTTATATGGAAAGGAAAGAGATACCAGGTAAGCAAAGTACTGCTAAACAAGAAGAATAAGTTGGAGACATCATACTTCCTGATCTCAAAACCTATCATACTGTCACGGTAGTCAAAGTTGCATGGTACTGGTACAACGACAGAGACATAAAGCAATGGAACAGAATTGAGAATCCAGAAATAAATGCAACCACCTATGGACAGCTGATATTTGACAAAGAGACAAAATGCATTAAATGGGGAAGAGATAGTCTCTTTAACAAATGGTGCAGGCAAAATTGATATGCATTTGCTGAAAAATGAGACACTATCTGTGGTAGTTAAATTTTTACGTCAACTTGGTTGGGCCTGGTTGAGTGGCTGGGCAGCTGATGATAGTTATGCCCCATGATTAGACTGGCAAATCAACTCCATGGTAGGATCTACCAGAAGCAGCTGAGTAGCTGTCTCTGGGATGTGGTCTGCTTCCTGTGTGTAAGGGGAAGCCTTGAGGATATTCTCTAGCCTATAGCATGTTTGAACCCAGCATGTAGCCGTGTCATTGTGCAGCAGCCTGCTAAGCTTTGCCAACCTTGGGACTTTCAATGGACTTGAATGAATGGTCTGCCATGTGGTTTGGTAACATCTGGACTGTGCCTTTTTACTTGTCAGCCTTGGGCTTGTAAGCCTGAGCAGTGGGCAGCTGTCTAAGTGAAGAAAAGCTTCTAGCTTCAGTGGGCCAGGAGCAGGAGGCAGAGCTGAAGCCCAAAGCTGAGGGGCTTTCACACAGCCCCTAGAGCCTAGAACTTTTAACTTGGACTTCTAGCCTCCCATACTGTAAAAGAATAAACTTCTGTTTGTTCAAACCATCCCATTTGGGGTATATTTCCTGTCAGAGTGGTACTAGGTAACCAGAACATGATCCATATCTCTCACCATATACAAAAAGTATCTTAAGATTTATCAAAGTCTTAAACTTACTGCCATCAAGTTGAATCTGACTCATAGCAACACCCATTGGGTTTCCAAGGCAATAAATCTTTCTTTATGGAGTAGCTGGTGGTTTAAAAAAAAAAAAAAAAAAACTCCTCACTGCCGTGGAGTTGGATCCGACTCTTAACAACCTTTCCTTGGGTTTCTGAGATGGTATCACTATGGAAGTAGATTGCCCAACCTTCCTTCTGAGGACTGGCTGGTGGCTCTGAACCACCAGATTTCTGGTTAGCAGTCAATTGGTTGGTGGTTTAGCTAAATACAATGAAACTTTGGAGTTAAGGTAGGAGCCCCAATAATGACATAAATATACTATCAAACATAAGTAAAAGTAGACAAAAGAAGACAAGCTGGACACATGAGACCTCCTAAAAATTAAACATTTATATGTATCAAAAGACTTCACCAAAAGAGTAAACAGAGAAACTACAAGCTGGGGAAAAAAAAAAAAAAAAAGTTTTGCAATGACATATTGTACGAGGAACTAATCTCTACAAGTTTATCTTAATACTTCAACAAAAAAAGCAAACAATACAAGAAAGATGTTTACTTGTGTTTTATTGACTATGCAAAGACATTCAACTGTGTGGATCATAATAGATCATAGATAACATTGTGAAGAATGGGAATTCCAGAACTTTTAAATTGCTTATGAAGAATCTGTACATAGAGTAAGAGGCTATTGTTCAAATAGAACAGGAGGATACTGCACAGTTTAAAATCAGAAGAGTGTGTGTCACGGTTATATCCTTTCACCATACTTATTCAATCAGTGTGCAGAACAAATAATCTGAGAAGCTTGAGTATATGAAGAAGAACATTATAGCAGGATTGAAGGAAGACTCATTAATAATCTGTGATATTCAGGTGACACAACTTTGCTTGCTGAAAGCGAACATGACTTGAAACATTTACTAGTTAATATCAAAGACTACAGTCTTCAGTAGGGATTTCATCTTAACATAAAACAAAAATCCTCCCGACTGGATTAATAAGCAACATTATGATAAATGGAGAAAAGTTTGAAGTTGTCAGGGAGTTCATTTTATTTGGATCCACAATCAACACTCATGGAAGCAGCAGTCTTGAAATCAAACGTTGTATTGCACTGAGAAAATTTGCTGCAAAAGATCTGTTTAAAGTGTTAATAAGCAAAGACTTCACTTTGAAGACTGCTGTTTTTATGTGCTGTTGAGTCGGACCTGACTCATAGCGACCCCTCCTTGGGTTTCTGAGGCAGTATCATTGTGGAAGTAGATTGCCCCATCTTCCTTCTGAGGAGTGGCTGATGGGTTTGAACCACCAGACTTCTGGTTAGCAGTCAAGTGCCTTAGGCACTACACTGCCAGAGCTCCCACTTTGAAGACTAAGTGTGCCTAATCCAAGCCATGGTATTTTTAATACCCTCATATGCATGTGAAAGGTGGACAATGAATAAAGAAGACTGAAAGATAGTTGATGCCTTTGAATTATGAGGTAGGTGAAGAATTTTGAAAATAACATGCCTGTCAGAAGAATAAACAAATCTTTCTTGGAAGAAGTACAGCTGGAATGCTCCTTGAAACCAAGAATGGCCAGACTTCATCTCATCTACGTTGGTCATATTGTCAGAAGGGACCATTCCTTAGAGAAGGATTTCCTGGAGAAGAAGGGTAGGCAAAAATGGTGAAGATCCTCAAAAAGATGGATTGGCACAGTGGCAGCAACAGTGGGCTCAAATATAGCAAAGATTGTAATGATGGTGCATGACCAGGCAGTGTTTCATACTATGGTACATATGGTAGCTATGAGTTGGAGCTGACTTGATGGCACCTAACCACACATCCTCCATGAAATTAGGTTAACTTTTAGATTTTGTCCAGAAGTAATTATAACCACAATATTTATGGCTTAATTTATATTAACCAGCTTTGCATCTAACCTAGTAATCTCGTTCCAACATTTTTTAAGCAGTATTTATAAAGAGTTTCTCAGTTTATAAAATGTTCACTGAAATACTTCTACCCCCTTCATGGGTTTCAAATTAGTGAATTAAAAAAAAACAAATCTTTGACATCTTTTCTTATTTATTTGTAAGATAGTCATAATTTTTATCTTCTTTTAAAAATATACTTTGAAACGAGTATAATTAATTTGTACCTTAAACTCACAGGATACTAAGCTCACAGGGAGAATAAAAGAGCTAAGCCAAAAGGCAGCTGCAGGTAATATGCTACATGGAATACAAAGTCACTTAAGGGAAAAGGCTCCAATGAAAATGAATGAACAGATGAAATTGAGAACTGTTCAAAGATAAGCCAAAGTACTTTCCAAATAAGAGAGATTGGTTTAGTAGTAAATAACTATATGAAGATTAAAGTCAGAAGAATGCCTGTAAAATCCAGGTACCCATGATAATAGAAAGATATGATTATTCTAAAGTAGACTGAGATAGTGGTTTAGTTACTCTTGAGTAGAATTTTATTACTATTTTTGTCCAAATTATAAGCCATTAAGTAAGTATGTTAATTTCCTACGCCTACCTGCAAAAAATAACAGAAACTGGTTGAGTTAAAACAGCAGATTTTATTTTTATTTTTTTTTTAATTTGAGTTCTGGAGACTGTTGTTTTTCTTGTTATGTGCCGTGGAGTCGGACCCAACTCATAGCGACCCCTCCTTGGGTTGCCAAGACAGTATCAGTATGGAAGTAGATTGCCCAACCGTCCTTCCGAGGAGTGGCTGGTGGCTTTGAACCTCCAGCCTTCTGGTTAGCAGTCAATTCAGTGTGTTAGTAGATACTAGGCTCTTACCAAAGACTCTAAGGTGAAGATCCGTCTTTGCCTTTTCTAGCTCCTGGCAGCATCAAGTGTTCCTTGACTTGTGGCAGCACAACTCTGATCTCTGGCTCTGTCTTTTCATGGCTGCCTTCCCTCTATGTCTATCTGTGTGTCTCCTCTCTTTTTTTAAGGATAACACTCATACTGGATTAGGATTTACCTTGGTGTCGTATGACATCATGGGAGCTCTCATAGTGCCTAAGACACTTGACTGCCTCACCCAAAGAGGGGTCGCTATGAGTCGGGTCCAACTCCATGGCACATAACAACAACAACAACAGTATGACCTCATGTTAACTAATAACATCTTTAAAGACCCTATGCCCAAATGAGGTCACATTTGCAGGTTACAGGTATTAAGAACTTCAACATAACTTTTATCGTGCCACAATTTAATCCATAAGAGTAGATCCCAATGGATTGCCTGTTTTTTAATTGATGATAAGAAATATCAGCGTATAAATATACAAAATCTGATTAAGTTACATGCTGGGCCTACATAGTCCTGAAAAAAAGGAAATGGATAATTTATGTCTAGTTAAATTTTATATAGTATGACTCACGTTAGTCATTGTACATAAAATACAAAGAACAAAGTGAGAAAGGGATTATTTTTTGTTCATGGAATAGTTTTTAACTTATGCCTTTGAGGAATGAAGTAATAAATATCAGTATCGAGTTCTAAAATCATATTACAGTAGCTAGTTAAAAAATGTTCAAATATAAAACACAGTCCATTGGGAAGAAACAGAAAGATATTGATAATTATTCTTTTAAATAAAGGAAGGTGATCTCAAGTGGGGAATGATAAACTGCAAGTAATAATACAAGAAGAGCCAAAAGCAGAATGTATTTTATAGAAACATCTTTCTGCTGCATAGTGGTTGGTGAGTTTTAACCACTGGTCTCTCAGTTAACAGACAGATGTTTAAATGTGACACGAAGGATCTTATATTTTATAGACATATAGAAGTATAACTAACAACAGGACTAAATAGATCATCAAAAAAGGGAGATGTGATGAAATTGCAGAATAAAACTGTAAAACTAAAAATACAAAGAAATTAAATGTGGAAATCCAAAATATGGTGAAAAACAATAAAGATAGCAGCAAATATTAAAATTACATTTAAAATTTCAAACATTTTTTAAATAGTGAGGTAAATAAAATTGACAATATTTTCCTACTAAAATCTACTTTATAAAAATTACTTGAAAGAATGAAGGGGCCACCCAGGATTATCACTTATATTGTAAATATTTTTTGCTACTTTCTAATCTTAATTTATTGACACTATTTCAATGAGCTATAACATGTTTAAATGAAAAGGCCAAATGAATGAGAAATATAACTTTGGTGATAACTATACTGTGAGGGAATCTTTTCAATTTCTTTCTGAATGATCAATTAATTAATTAACTAACACAAAACCACTCTTTAAAAAATCACATATTTTGAAGCATCATAGTAACACTGAGGATGTAGCAATAGGGAATTTTGGAGGACAGCGCTAGTTTGCTGAATTGTCTTAGCTGCTTCTTGTAGCCTTAGCTGAAAGATACAGATAAAAGCAGAAAGGAAAAAAAAAAATGTTTTCTTTGTGTTGTTCTGCATATAACCTTCATTCAAAATGATTAAAAGTCTGATAACTGGAATCCCTGAAAGCTTGTGCCATCTAAATTGTTTGTCTCAATTTGTAGAAATTAACTGGAGGTTGAAAATTTAGAAATAGATATTGTTGTTGTAATATGCTGCCCAGTCGATTTTGACTCACAGCGACCCCTCCTTGGGTTTCCGAGGCAGTATCACTACAGAAGTAGATTGTCCAACCGTCCTTCCGAGGAGTGGCCTGTGGGTTTGAACCACCAGCCTTCAGGCTAGCCGTCAAATGCCTTAGGCACTATGCCACCAGAGCTCCTTAGAAAGGGATAGTAGTAAATAAAGAAAAAAATGATTTTCCAGACTTCTATCAAATAACCTTTGTTATAAAATCTTCATTTATCCAAGGGCAAAATTCAACTTATTTTGCCTCCAAATTATTTTGAGTTTTGTTCCACATTGTTCTCCCTCTATATGCAGGATCTCCTACATCCCTTCCAAGTGGATGGCAGTGGTAGC
>NW_006921852.1:4085266-4105421 GCF_000298275.1 Orycteropus afer afer
AGGAGCTCTGGTAGCATAGTGGCTAAGACACTTGACTGCTAACCAGAAAGCTGGCGGTTCAAACCCACCAACCACTCCTGACTCGACGGCACATAACAGCAACAACAACAACAGATATTATTTGCTGTGTAACCAATTGCCCTAAAATTTAGAAAGTTGAAACAATAAATATTTATGTCCTCACAGTTTCTGTGGGTCAGAAATCTTTGTGTAGTTTAGCTGAATGTTTCTGGCCCAAGGTTTCTCATGATGCTGTAATCACACTTCGTCAGGACTAGGAGCTCTGGTGGTATAGGGCCTCAGGCATTTGACTGCTAATCAGAAGGCTGGCAGTTCAAACCTCTCAGCTACTCTTTGGAAAGAAGACTGGACAATCTACTGCTATAAAAATTTACCAACTCAGAAACCCAAAGGGGTCTCTATGAGTCAGAATAGATGCTACGGCAGTGAGTAAGGTTATCTTATGAAGCTTCAACTGAGGGAAAATTTACTTCAAAACTCACTCATGTGATTTCATGCTATTTTGAGGTCTTCATGGACTGTTGGATTGTGCTCCTCCACTAATCTGTTGTGGATTAAATTATGTTCCCAAAATTGAATTCCTGATCCTTGTACTTGTAGATGTGATCCTCTTTGGAAATAGGAATTTTCTTGGTTATATTAATGAAGTCATACCAGTGTAGAGTAAATTCTAAATTTAATCACTTTTAATTTATAAAACGACTAGAATAAGCACAAAGATACAAACACAGGTGAAGATAGGTGTCATTTTTGAATCATCTAGAAGCCAAACAAGTAACCCAAAGAACATGTGGGGCTTCTAACAAGGAAAAAATTGGCATGACCAGGGATCTGACTTAGACTTTTACCTTCAAGAATTTGGAAAAATATATATATTTTTTTTCAAAGCCATCCACTTTTGGTATTTTTTGTTACAGAAGCACTAGGTTACTAGGACATCACCCTATTATTTTAGCCAGAAATCTCTCTGAGTTTCTTGCCATGGATCTCTTAGCAGGACTGCTTACAACATGGCAGCTGACTTTCCACAAAATGAGGAAAAGAGTGACATAATACTCAAGATCGATAGTTTTTGTATAATCTAATTTAAACATGCCATTTCATCACTTCTGCTATATTCTATTTATTAAAGGTATCACAATAAGTTCAATCAATACTCTTTTGGGATGGCATTACACAATGTGTGAATGCCAAGAAGCAAAGATATTTGGAGACCATCTTAGAAACTGCCTATCACAGTCCTTTTCTGGCCTCCAATGATTCATGTCTATCCCACATGCAAAGTGTACTTGCCTTCCCAAAGTCATCCAAATATTCATCTCATTAGAGAATTAGCCTAAAATCTTGGATCTGTGATCTAAATCAGGTTCTGCTCTGGCTCCTTGGGAGAAATTACATAAGTATAACATCTTCAAATGAGTTCCTATGGAGCTGTAGGTCTCACAATTAGCTGCACCCACATACCCACCATATATGGAGGCTGGAACAAGCATTTGTATATAACTGCAGTAGGCATTTCTACTGAGTAGGAGGATCATTGGTGGTACAAAAGAGTCACTGACCCAAAGTAATTGTGAAATTCATCTGAGAAAATATTTGAAGTTCCTTGATTAAGTTTCAATGTTGAGCAATATTTCTCCATGACTTAAGTTGCACCCACTTGGCTATTGGTTACTCCCTCTGTATTATCATTTGTTTTGCATGTGCAGGAGTTTCTTCACATTTTCTACTTCCTCTGATCCTTAAATACCACTTGACACTGATTCTTCTGATATGCTTATATCAAAATTTTTGTGGACCTCCTGTGAATACTACTGGAACTCAGACCATCAGGTAAAACCACACTAAAAATATCTTTGATATAATTCCTTCTCTAATTTGAAATCTGCTGAAAAAACTGCTTTGTTCTTTAAGCTTCCTACAGGCTCTAGTGTTTATTCTAGAGAGTCTTTGAGATACATGCTTAAAGGGCCTTTTGCATGTGTGTTTGAACAGCACTCTGAGGCAAGGCTTTTGATCTTTCTGAGGTATTAAAAATAGTCTTTATAATAACACTCTTAACTTCATTTCTACACAACTTTTTTTTACTGGCAGTGTCTTGGATTTGATATTTGCTCAGTAAACATTTCTTAGTTTTAGTATTGCTTGCCATCTGGAGAAGCTGGAAATTTTCATCATGATCAAGTCCTGAATCCTTTTGGTTTAACAATCCTTCCCTCAATTTATCTCTTACTTCTCACATTTTATTATAAAATTTAAAATGAAACTAGTTGGCTCTTTGAACAATTTATTTTAAAATCTTTTTTTTATATCACATAGTGCATTAAGCACATTTTCTTCATTTTCACATTACCAATTATGTTACTCAACTTTCTTTCACTACTTTTCAAGAATTCTCCTCCTTCCACTTTCTAACAACTTGCACCTACCTTTCTTTTGAGTCCTGACTTGAAGAATTTGCAAAGACCAGTTTTCTACCAACAACCTTTTCAAAATAATTTAGATATTTGTTAACTCATTCCTCAAAATACTCCTATTCTCTACCCATGACCAGATTTCACAGCCACTAACACATTTTCAATCATTTCTTAAGGTCACATCCCATTCCCAATACTAAATTTGCAATAGTTACCACTTATTGTATTAAAAAAAGAAAAGAAAAAAAAAAAAAAAAAAAAAGCTCCCTGCCATCATCAGATCCAACTCATAGTGATCCCTCCTTGGGTTTCCAAGCAGCATCACTATGGAAGTAGACTGACCCAATTTTCCTTCTGAGGAGTGGCTTGTGGGTTTGAACTGCCAGCCTTCTGGTTAACAGTAAATGTCTTAGGCACTATGTCACCAGAGCTTCCACTTATTGTATTGTATTGTATACAATAAAATTTAGCAACTTAAATTAGTACATATTCACTATCTTCCAGTTTCTGTTGGTCAGGAATCTGAGAGAGGATTAGCTGGGTTCCTCTAGCTCCATACCTCTCATGAGATTTCAGTGAAGTTATAGTCTATGGCTGCAGTCTTTTCAGAAATCTTGTCTGATGAAGGATCTACTTCCAAGTTCACTCATGTGACTGTTGTCAGGATAGAGTTCCTCATCAACTGTTGGATTAAGGATCTCAGTTCCTCTCCAGGTATAGTTGGAAGCATGTTCAGTTCCATGCCATGTAGACTTCTTCATAAGGCAGCTCAAAACATTACAACTAGCTTTTCTTATCACGTGCCAGAAAGAGATCTAAGAAAGAAATTGTATTGCCAATCTTAGAAGTAGCATCCAATTAGTTTATCTGTATTGTAATTGTTAGAGGTAAGATAGTAAATCCAGTCAACTCTTGTGGGGAGGATATTAAACAAAGTGATGAATAGCAGGAGGAAAGGATCTTAGAGCCTACCTATCACAGAAGCCTGGAGGATATCTTAAAATAAGTATTCTCAATTTCTATACTGTTACATTTTGCATTTTTTCACCAACATTTGTAAATCACACATTTTTCCATGAATTAGGAATGATTTAGATGTGTAATTGTAATGCATAGTTATAGATACTCTCTTTCTTCACTCATTGACATGATTAGGTTCCATAGACCAAATTGTTATGCAATAAGTGGCATTAAGTGAAAATGGAAGATGACTACATCAGATTACAAAATGGAAGGTGGCTACATCATCACATAACTGTCAAATTGCATCTTTATGTAACTGCCAAACCTCTGAGATTCATGGCCCAGCCAAGTTGACACATAACCTTAACAATCACAGCCAGTTTTACTCTTGCCTTGTACCTTGGTGTTCATTATTGCATTGTTAATGTGAAAAATAGTTTGATAGTATTTTTTTTTTTTTAACTACAGTAAATGTGAAATGTTGGATAACAAGGCAGTTGATAAGTGAGGAGAAGAGGATGTGTGTGTGTGTGTGTGTGTAGCACATTGGTATTGTGTAAGTCTGTATAATAACTGTAATTATTCTAGCTCATTTTCTTGTGTATTATAAATTAGAGTTCAATTAATGGAACTAAGAAATTGCCTGTAATGAAAGAAAGCTCTGTGCATAGTGTGCTACATGTGTGAGTGCCATGCCTTGTGTATGCTTCTAGAAAACATTAAGTTGAAAATTACTGTGTAATAAATTTTAGAAAAAATCCATTTTAACCTTGGCTCATTAAAAGTCTGCTTATGTCTCTTCTGGTTTTCCTTTCTCCTATGATTGAACTGACTGCTACCAGAAGGCTTGTGGTTCAAAGCCACCAGCCACTCCTTGGAAGGAAGGTTGGGCAATTGACTTCTGTAGTGATACTTCCTCGGAAACCCAAGGAGGGGTCGCTATGAGTCAGAGCCAACACCACGGCAGTGGGTTAGGTTTTGGTTTGGTCAGGAGAAATAACAGTCATACTAAGAATTTTGAGCTCTGCAGTGAAAGAAATACAGGGAAAACATGTATAAGTTAACATTTGAAAACTTTTGGGATATACTTGATTACTCTAAATTACCTTGCTTAGAATCAGTCTTGTATTCATGAGGCAAAAACTATTTACAAATAACATAGGAGTTTGTTCTGATGAGTAAATGATTGATGTTCTCTTAATCCATTTTGGTTTATAGTGAAGGTATTTTTAAACTAAAATCTCTTAATAATTAAGAGTAAAGTTCTGAGTACATTCTCCTTTGTTTAAGAGAGACTCTGATAGCAACCTCTCTTTGGGTTTCTGAAGCAGTCTATGGAAGTAGATTGCCCAATCTTCCTTCTGAGGAGTGGCTGATGGGTTTGAACCTCCAGTCTTCTGGTTAGCAGTCAAATGCCTTAGGCATTACACCACCAGAGCTCACTTGAAATACTTGGAGTAGGTTAAAATGCAGATTGATTGAGCTTGGGGTAGAGACTGAAACCTTTTGTAGGCCTGAAATTAGTGAAGATTCAAGACATTTTGCATAAGGGTTGAAAAGGGAAGGATCTTATAAGGCAAGTGAGCCAGAGAGGCAAGAAAAAATAAGTGAAATACTTAGAAAAATGTATTCCTGGTGAGAACTTTTAAGAAACACACATGTAATATTTATTTTTAAGTTGGAGCCTGCAATGCTTTGATCGTCTGGAGTTTCCTCAAAGGAATAACAATAAAAAATTAATTTATTGCTAAATAAAGAAGAAGGAAGAATGAAGAAGTAAACCTGACTGGGGAGATGAAGCATTTATAACAGTTGAGACTAAAATGGAAATGCAGAATTGTGTGGAAGCCGGATGTGAAACATAATATGTCAATATGTCTAGGAGAAACAGTTTTCCGGGAATCTTCTTAATAGAGTGAAGGGAGGTGCAGCTGTGTCATTAGTAGGCCATACTAAAAGGGCTGAAGACACTGTATTGAAATATTAATGAAAGTGTTGCCACAATATTTTTAAGGACTTAGGTAGTAAGTGCTCAAATGAAAGTTTAGGATTTAAACCAACTAAGCAAATATGGATTTTAAAATTTCTCTTTTTAGTACTATTAATATTTTAAAGACCATTTACAACCATATGCTCTATGCTGGCTGAAAAATTGTCTGCTTTGCAATGTTATTCCCATGGGTCGTGTTCCAACTGACCTTGATAAGACATTTAGGTAATAAATATATATTTGTTGTGAAATGAAAATTATAACAATATTTTAGCAATAAGTCCCTAAATCTTTTAAATTTCAATCCAAGTTTTTCTTGCACAGCTGTAGAGATTCAGTAGTAAAATAAATACAGTACTAATATGATTCATCACCTTCTTATTTTAAGATAACAATTTGTCATTTCTCCAGGCACTGTATTTATCTCAAAAAGCTTAGTGCTATTACATGCAATAATGCAATCGTGTGATTCATTAGAATGGAGAAACAGTCTTGTTTCAAATATAATCTTTCTCAAACTTCTATTCTTCCATACAATCCATTAGTAATTCTTATTATTGTCTGATTTGAATAATGTGACAAGTTCAGGGCTTGTCAATATCTAGAGCACAAAGCCTTCACATTTATCTTGCCTGATTAGTGCGATTGGGGTGGAAATGCCTTTAGCTTTTGTGAACTACTCTGACAAAGCAAAATTCCATTCTATATTTAAACCCCTCTCCACACAAAGACACTATGTAAGAAAATTGATATAACACAGGGAAACAAATGATGAAAAACCTTGGAGTGGAAAATTAATCTTCCCCCTAACTTTGTAGAGCAGGAGCAGATGATGTTTGAGTGTCTGCAGGTATCAGTAAGGTTGACCCTAGGAAAGCCTATGGGGCAGTTCTCCTCTAACATATCAGGTCACTAAGAGAATTGACAGGAAGGCATTCAAAACAAATAAATATATAACACAGACCCAGAACATACTTACCAGGGTAACACAAAAGCAGAGAAGTTTATATTCTCAGCTCTACATAAATATACATATACACATGCATATGTAAGATTTGGATTCAGCTGAGGTGAGGGCATCATCAAATGGCTATGTTATAGACATTCATCTATTTATGCAATGAAACCACCAGTTCTGGTGGAGTTGACACTGACTCATCATGATCCTACGTGCATCAGAGTAGAGTTAACCTGAGTTCCACAGGGTTTTCAGTGGCTGATTTTTCAGAAGTCGATCACTCATCCTTTCTTCTGAGGAACCCCTGGGAGGGTTGGAACCTACATTTTGGTTAGCAGCTGAGTGAATACACAGTGAGGAAGGTGAAAATAAAATATATTCATAATTACTTACTTTCATGTTCTTAAGAAAAAGTCTATGGAAGGAGGCAGAAGAAACTAGTAACTATGGCTGCCTGGTTGGCTGAGGTGTGGGCTGGTAATACAAGAAAGATTAGGGGCTGAGCATTTGGTGAGATCGGTATGGGGATTTTTCACTATGTTATCTTTGATAATTTTAAATTTTTTTAAAAAAATTGTAGTTTTGAATGTATTTCCTATTCAAACTGTAAATATATATTGTTAAAAGAATGATTTCTTTGGTATTTTTATACTCTGACATAAGCATCAGAGTATATTTGTAGCATAAATTCGAAGGAGTGAAACTGAGCCTGAAGCAGCAGTACTCAAATGTGTAGTTTGAAAAAAGGAGGTACCAGCCACATCTAGGAAGCTGTTGGACATACAGATTATCACTATCTATCCCAGACTTACTACATCAAAATTTTCAGAGGTGAGACTCAGGAATCTGTATTTCACAACCTTTACAAGTGCTACTTATACATGCTGATGGAAAGCAAACATTTTCATGCATTGTAGGGAAATGTTCCTCTTTAAAATTTACCACCAATTAAGCTTTTTTAAGCAATACATTCCTCATACAGGGTAAAGGATTATCAAATTTTGGGATTTTGATCAAGATGACAGGTGGAAAATAGTAACATAGTATCATTTTAACATTTATTTGTACTATTACTCTTGAGGTTATACAATTTTCACATCATGAAAAGACATTCATTTTTCCCTTTTTGTATTCTGACATCATAGATTTGTTGGTACTTTATATAAATGGATTTATATATTATGCACACATTTATGTTTTTTTTCATTTTTTTTCAACATATTACTGGTAAGAATGTGTGATTGTAGATCATTAATTCTCATTGATCTAAACCAGCTATCCATTTATGTGAATGAACCAACATCTATTTATTTATTGAATGATGAAGGGAAGGTTAGTGCTATTATAAATAGTACAGCTGTATACATTCAATGACATGTGTTTTTATAACTATAGAAACACAGTTCTATTGGGTATATAGCTTAGCGTAGAATCATTGAGTCATTCTGTATGCATTTATGCACTTTAGTAGATGTTGCAAAATAATTTTTCAAAGTGGTTGCTAAACTTTACTCTTATATCAGCAGTGTATATGATTTCTTAATTATTTCACACCCTTGACAACACTTGGTGTGTCAGCCTTTTTAATTTTAGCCATTCTTGTGATGGGTACTAGTATCTTATTGTAAGTTAAATTGCATTTACCCTAAGACTAATAAAGTTGAGCACCTTTCATGTTTGATTTTAATATCTTTTTAAATGAAGTGTTCTTTCTCCAGGGGAAGCCTGGAGAAATGATTGGGTAGTATGAGGGATACAGTCATCTAGCTCCATTACCTTAAATTGGGGACAACCCTGAGGGGATATTCCAAAACCATACATCCCCATAGATTGAGTAAGGCCTATGTTGCAATTGCTTCCCAGTTTAATTTCTCCTTCTGACCAATCCTGACTCTCTCAGTCTCTCACAGTTTGTCTCAAAGAGCATTGACCAAAAAACCACTTACATGTGATTTTTTTTTTGGAATCTGCTTCCAGGGCCGCTAACCTATTGCCAGTTGGTTCTAGGAATGGTCCTGAAACACAGACTATAAAAATTGGATTTTGGAATTCAGTAAACTCTTAATTATCTGTCAATAACAACCACATAACTAGTGTTGGTGGAATACTAATAGCACTGAGAATGTTGTGGTGTAATTACCAAAACTCAATGGTATTGAACTGAGCTGGGATGAAATATATATACTAGTAAGGTTATATCTCAGCATTTTTTTAAGGTATTTTGGAAGTAATTATAAGGACTTTGCATTAGTTAGTTGCTACTAGGTATTATTGATGCACCTGTTAAAGCCAATGAAAGGCTGAGGGTGAACAATCACCAATTTAAGAAGTGTGAAAGGTAGAGATCTTCCTTAACAGTACAAAAGAGACTCTACTCTCTCAGGCAAATGGTAGCAAAAGCTAAGAATCAGACCCATATATGTATGTAAAATATATTATATATATTACTGCAAAACTTTATGAATAGCCCTGAAACATTGTCTGATATAGTGCTGGAATATGAGCCCATCAAGTCGTAAGTCACTCAAAATTTGACTGTAGAAGACCTGACTCCTCAGAGTAGAAATGACCTTAATGATATGAATAGAACAAAACTTTCGGGACCTCTATTGGCTCATGTGGCAAGACTCAAAATGAGTAGAAACAGAAGCAAACATTCATTGGAATGATAAGATAATATCCATATGCTTACAAGGAAGACCAATTAATATTATTATTATTCAAATCTATGTACCAACCACAAAACCAAAGATGAGGGAATTGAAGATTGTTATCAACTTCTGCAGTCTGAAATTGACCAAACATGCAATCAAGATGTGTAGATTATCACTGGTGATTGGAATGCAAAAGTTGGAAAAAAAAAAAAAAAAAGAAGGGTCACTGGTAGTTGAAATAACAGAAATAATGCTGGAAATGGCATGATAGAATTCTGCAAGACCAATGACTTATTCATTGCAAATACCTTTTTTAAACAACACAAACAGTGGCTATACATATGGACTTTGCCAGATGGAGTACACAGGAGTCAGGTTGACTACATCTGTGGCAAGAGGTGATGGAGAAGTTCAATATCTTCAGCCAAACAAGGACAGGAGCTGATTGTAGAACAGATCATCACATGCTCATATGCATGTTAAAGTTGAAGTTGACAATTAAAACAAGTAAACAAGAGCCAAAATAATACCTTGATAACATCTCTCCTGAATTTAAAGACCCTTTGAAGAATAGATTTGATGCATTGAACACCAATGACAGAAAACCAGAGGAATTGTGGGATGACATCAAGAAAATAATCTATGAAGAAAGCTAGAGGTCATTAAAAAGACAAGAAAGGAAGAAATGACCAAAATGGATATCAGAAGAGACTCTGAAACTTGCCCTGGAGAGCTAAAGCAAGTGGAAGAAATTACAAGATAAAAGAATTGAACAGAAGATTTCAAAGAGCAGCTAGAAGAGTCAAAGCCAATTACTATAATGAAATGTGCAAAGACCTGGAGTTAGAAAACCAAAAGGGAAGAACATGCTCAGCATATCTCAAGCTGAAAGAACTTAGGCAAAAATGTAAGCCTTGAGTTGCAATATTGAATGATTCTATGGACAAAGTATTGAATGATGCAGGAAGCATCAAAAGAAAATGGAGAGCATACATAGAGTCACTGCACCAAAAAGAATTGGTCGATGTTCATCCATCTCAGGAGGTGGCATATGATCAAGAACCAATGGTATTGAAAGAAAAAGTCAAAGCTGCACTGAAGGAATTGGCAAAGAACAAAGCTCCAGGAATTGATAGAGTACCTATTGAGATGTTTGAACAAATGGATGCTGTGCTAGAGGCACTCACTGGGCTATGCCAAGAGATTTGGAAGACAGCTACCTGGCCAAATGACTGGAAGAGATCCTCATTTGTACCCATTCCAAAGAAAAGTAATCCCACAGAATGTGGAAATTATTGAACAATATCATTAATATTGCATGCAAGTAAAATTTTACTGAAGACAATTCAAAAATGATTGCAGTAGTATATTGACAGAGAACTTCCAGAAATGCAGGTTGGATTCAGAAGAGGATGTGGAATGAGGGATGTGCAGTGATGGACTCAGGTATAGCAAGGATCATGTGGCTGGCACAAGACTGGGCAGTGTTTTGTTCTGCTGGGCATAGAGTTCTATGAGCCAGAGACGACTCAATGGCACCTAACAACAACAATAACTGTACTCCTTTCATCTTCTTTGGTGTTTCCTGTTATTCAATATTTTGCCCATAGAATCCCTCATTATGGGAACTTGAGGCCTGAATTTTTTCTTCTGTTCTGTCAGTTTGAGAAGTGCTTAGTGGGTTCTTTCCTTTTGCTTTTCTAGTTCCAGATCTTTGCATATTTCTTTATAATACTTTACTCTGTTGTCTTGTACCACCTTTGAAATAATTTTTTCAGCTCTCTTACATCATCATTTCTTCCTTTATCTTTGGCTATTCTACATTCAAAAGCAAGTACTAGTGTAACTTCTGTCATCCATTTTGGTCTTTTCCTTCTCTGTCTTTTTAATCACTTTTTGCTTTCTTCATATATGAAGTCCTTGATGTCATCCTACAACTTGTATGGTTGTAAAAAGATCATGGAGACAACATCTTCTGACCTCCTCCAATCTCAGAAGGGGGAATAGAATCACCATCAACAGTCTAAGGCTTATTCTTGAGGCTAAATATGCCACTAACCACAAGCTTTTTACCAACTCTTACACCAGCCATCCTTCCCATAGTATTCACTCCTTCTCTGCTGGGTTCAATAATTCACTGATAAGCCACACAGAAGTCACAGATAATGCTCACAATTACAGGGTTTATTAGGGAAGTAACAGGCTACAATTCAGGCTCAGGAACCCCCTCAAGGTGTAATTCTTCTGTCAGGATAATCTCCTCTCTGCTATGTTCTCAAGCATATCTCTCTGGCCCTTGGCCTCTCAGCCTGGCCTCTGCTTTGCTCAGGCAGGTGGTACAAAGCTCTTTTAACTCTACCAATAGGTACACTTACATGCACCCTACTCCACCAACAAGCTTTCTGCCCAAGAGCACTCAGATTTCTTACTCTGTCTCATGTCTCTTGGTTCAATTGCCACTGTCCTTCTGCCAGATCTCTCTCTCTGCCTAATGTCTTTCTCTGTCAGGAATCTCTCTCGGCCAGGTATCTCTGCCTAGAAAGTCCAGTGGAGGGATCTTGGGTCCAAGAATGCACTCTACTTGACTTCCAGCTCTTCTCTCTTGATGGCAGTGAGATTCCCTTCTCTGACCCTAGGAAGGCTCATTATAAGCCTGGCAGAGTGACAAAACTAACCAATTCCAACATCAGAATTCTACACACCTTCTTTGCATGGTCCCACCCAGTATTCTTGTGGGAGTTACAGAAACTATGGCCGGAAAAGCCATATCAAGCAATTCATTTGCCCCACAATGGTCTTTAGTCTTTAGTGCTTAATACATCTAAGCTGTTCTTGACATGGTCTTTAAATTCAAGTAGGATATACTCAAGGTTCTTCTTTTGCTTTTGTGAACATGTTTTAATTTTCTCCCACTTCAACTTGGACTTTCCTAGAAGAAATTGATATTAACAGGTCTTTCTTGTAAGTGTATATATATTATCCTATCATTGACAGTGATGTACTTCATGATAAATCTTGAAATGTTCTTTTTGAGAATGAATGTGAAGTCATTTCTCTTCAGTTCGTCTTTCCCTGTATGCTAGATTATATGATGTTCTAATTCAAAATGGCCAATATCCGTCCATTTCAGCTCATTACTGCCTAGGATATCAATCTTAATGCATTCCATTTCATTATTGAAAACTTCCAATATCCCTGATTTCATACTTCACACATTCCATGTTCCGATTATCAATGGATGTTTTCAGCTGTTTCTTCTCACCAGCAAATGAATATTCCAAAAGCTTTACTCCATCCAAGTCATTTAAATTGACTCTACTTTGAGGAAGTATTTGTTTGTATTTTGAGTGTCTTCTAACCTGGAAGGCTTATCTCCTGGCACTATATCAGACAATGTTCTCCTTCTGTCTTTCTTCCTCCCTTTAATTAGGACTTTGTGATTATATTCAAGGTCCATACAGATAATCCAGTATAATTTCCTCATCTCAAGACCCTCCTTCTATCACAACTACTAATTATCTTCTTCTATAAAAGATAATATTCATAGGATATACATATTTGGATGTGGATGGATTTGGGAGTATTATTCAGCCTACCACATGTATTATCAGCACAATCTTGGAGTGATGTCAGATTGGTTAGTAAGAAGAGAAATCTGAAGAATACAAGAAGGGCAGATATGAAGGACAATCATTTTCCCAGGGAATTAGATCATGTTTATAAAATAGACTTTCCCATTTCTACACTGAAATGTAGATCTAATTTAAAAAGAGTTCAGCTATAGGTAAATAGATAGAAAAGAGATAGAAAATCTGAATATATGGATATCTACCAAAGGACACCTAAGTGCAGATGGCTTTATCAATGAACTCTCAAGACCTTTTTAGACAAAAATAACTCAATCCAGTAATTTTTGAAAGAGAATTTCATGTTACAACCTATCAGGGTTTATTGTATATATGAAAGATTCACCCACTATTGGATAAGAAAATTATGTAATTCAGCATATTAGTTGAATGTCTCTATTATTATTGATTTTTGTCTCTATCATCTATTAAGATAAATGTGTGAAAATATATATTCCCTATTTTTGTATTTTTCCCTTTTTAGCTCTTATTTTTGAGATTTTTCATTTTGATGTATATATTTCAAAGTTATATTATGTTATATTATTGGGTATTCAAAAACAATTGTGGGCATAAGTTTCTTTCTTTCTTTCTTTTTTTTTTTTTTTAACTTTTTATCCAGTTTAGCATTGTTAGTGTTTCATATGTATATTTAATTTACTTAACTTAAATTACTGAGATACTTCACTTTTATCTGTATTCTTTTGATTTGTGTTTTATTTGGACCATTTATATATAGTTCTTTTTTTTAAAAAAAGTTATCACTTGCCTTCTTTTGTATTCATAAAAATATTGCATTTATTATTCATTTATTAATTTCTTGGTCATGGAGTCTCTTAATATCTTAATTACCTTAGAGTTTTCAATAAACTTCTTAGATATTATCATAAAAGACAAACTTATGGCTGTTGAGTTGATTCTGACTCATAGCACACCCAGTGAGTTTCTAAGCCTCTAAATCTTTATCAAAGTAGACAGCCCCATCTGTCCCCCAAGGAGCAGCTGGTGGGTTCAAATTACTGACCTTTTGGAGAGTAGCCAAACACTTTAACCAGAGCTCCTTTTACATATCACAAAAAAACAAAAACAAAAAAAACACCTCATTGTCTTCGGATCAATTCCAACTCATAGTGACCCTCATTGGGTTTCCACGGTAGTAAATCTTTATGAAAGCAGATTACTCCATTTTGCCTCAGCGGAGCGGCTGGTGGGTTTGAACTCCAACCTTCTCGCTGGCAGTTAGGTGCCTTAGGCACTGTGCCGCCAGAGCTCCTTTTTACATATTACAGTCTCATGCAATATAATACTTTCAGTACTTCCCTGATAGTTCCAGAAACTTATTACCTTTTAATCTTCCTTTATCCTCTCCCTGTTTGAATTTCTCCTGTCACAGATTTTCTTATTATAAATTAAACTCCAGAATTAAGTTGCTGTTTTTACAGTAAATTCTCATTTTTATTACCTTATATACATACCTTTTCTGATATTATCCATTTCCTCTCCCTTTCTGAGATATTTCTTCTTCCTGAAGAATGTCTCTCATTTTTATTTTAGCACAGGCTTATTAGAAAACAATAATTATATTGATCACATTTAACTAAAAAAGTCTATTTCACTTTCATAAGTAAAATATGTTTTCACTGGGCTTAGATATTTAAATTGGTAGTCAGTAATGTTCTCTCATCTCCATATTGATTCCAATACCCCCTGGATTCAGTCATTTCTCTTGTAAGGCAGCTTTCGGCTCTATTGACACTCCTTTGAAGGTAATGTGTCTTTTTTCTCTAGATGATGTCACATATTTTTATTTGACTTTAGGTTGCCTTTGTATGATATTCTTAGATGTGTTTTTTTTCTTTTTTCTTTTTTTTTTTCTTCTTCTTCACAAATGTTTGTAGCAATCTTGACTTTGTATCTTGAGGCCTGACTTCGATGTGTTGAAATCCATGATGGTAATATCTTCAAGAATTGCTTTTCATAAGAAGGAGAGAATACAAATGACATGAATAAGAAATGAATTGGGTGACACCACAACAGAACCAACAGAAATTAAAAGGATAATATCAGGATACTGTGGGAGCTCTGGTAGCATAGTGGCTAAGGCACTTTCCTGCTAACCAGACAGCTGGTGGTTCAAACCCGCCAGCCACTCCTCAGAAGGAAGGTTGGGCAACCCTACTTCTGTAGTGATACTGCCTCGGTAACCCAAGGAGGGGTCGCTATGAGTCGGGTTTGACTCGATGGCACATAACAACAACAACAACATCAGGATACTGTAAAGAATTATACTTCAACAAATTTGAAAACATAGGAGAAATGGATAGATTTCTAGAAACATACTACTTACAGAAACTAAACAGAGGCTGAGGTAGAAAATTTAAACAAACCCATAACAAAAGAAGAAATTGAACAGGTCATAAAAAAATTTTAAAAGAAAAGCCTTGGCTCAGATGGTTTCACTGGAGAATTTTACTGAACATTCAGAGAAGAACTGACATCAATCCTCCCCAAACTATTCCAAAATGTAAAAAAGGATGAAATCCTCACAAATTCATTTTATGAAGCAAGCAGAACCTTGATACCAAAACCAGGCAAAGACACCACTCAAAAGGAAAACCACAGACAAATATCCTTCATGAATATATGTGCAAAAATCTTCAACAACACCCTAGCCAAAAGACTCCAAAAACACATCAAGAAAATCATTTGTTATGACCAAATGGGGTTCCTATCAGATATGCAAGGATGGTTCAACATTAGACAAACAATCAACGTCATCTGCCACATAAATAAAACACAGGAAAAGAACCACATGATCATATCAATCGATGCAGAAAAGACATTTGATAAAATCTAACACACTTTCCAGATAAAAGCTCTCAGCAAAATTGGAATAGAAGGGAAATTTCTCAACATAATAAAGAGTATATATGCAAAACCAACAGCCAACATTATTCTCATTGGAGAGAGACTGAAACCATTCCCCTTGCAAACAGAAACTAGACAAGAATCCTCTCTATTACTACTTCTACTCAACATTGTACTGGAAGTCCTAACCAGGGCAATAAGGCAAGAAAGAGAAATCAAAGGCATCCAAATTGGTGAAGAAAAAGTCAAACTATCCCTATTTGCTGAAGATATGACCCTATACCTAGAAAAGCCAAGAAACTCAGCCAAACAACTACTGGAACTGATTGAGAGATTTAGCATAGTGGGGGGATACAAGATCAACATACAATGTTGGATTCTTCTACACCAGCAAAAAGATTGCTGAAAAGGAAATAAGGAAATGAATATAATTTGCAATAGCTACTCTTCTCATTACCTAATGCCACTCTGATAGGAACATACCACAAATGGGATGGTTTTAAAAAATAGGAGTTTATTCTCTTACAATTTGGAGACTTTAAGTCTGAGTTCAAAGTGCCAGGCTCTAGGGGATATGTGAAAGCCCCTCGACCTTGGCCTTCAGCTCTGTCCCCTGATCCTGGCCCACTGAGGCTAGAGGCATCTCTTCACTCAGGCAGCTATTGGCTGCTGAGTCTAACAAGCCCAAGGTTGACAAATAAAATGACACAGTCTCAATGTTACCAAACCACATGGCAGGCCATTAATTCAAGTCCATTGAAAAGCCCAAGGTCAGCAGAACATGGCAGCCTGCTGAATAATGACACAGCTACATGCAGGGTTCAAATGTGCCATAAGCTAGAGATCATTCCCAAAGCTGTTTCTTATATATGGGAAATAGACCACATATGCAAAGCAGCTACTCAGCTGCTCCAATGGATTCTATGATGGAGTTAATTACCAATCTCACCATGGGGAATAACTAAATCCAGCTGCCCAGCCAACAGGCCCAACCAAGTTGACATACAAACAACCACCACAGCAACCAAAAAAATAAAATACTTGGGAATAAATCTCACTAGGAACACAAAAGACCTGTACAAAGAAAACTACAAAACACTACTCCAAGAAACCATAAAAGATCTACATAAATGGAAAAACATCCCATGCTTATGGATAGGGAGATTGAACATTATGAAAATGTCAGTTCTACCCAAAGCAATCTATACATTCAATTCAATACCAATCCAGATCTCATCAGCATTCTTTAAGGATATGGAAAGCCCAATCACTAATTTCATATGGAAAGGAATGAGACTTCAAATAAGCAAAGCACTATTGGAGAAGAACAAAGTAGGAAGTTTCATACTCCCAGATCTCAAAAACTACTATATAGACACAGTAGTCAAAATTTCCTGGTACTGGTACAATGACAGACATATAGACCAATGGAATAGAATTGAGAACCCAGAAATAGATCCATCGATCTATAGTCAGCTGATTTTTGACAAAGGACTGAAATCCATTAACTAGGCAGAGGTGGTCTCTTCAACAAATGGTGCTGGCAAAACTGGATATCCATTTGCAGAAGAATGAAACAAGATCTGTACCTAACACCATACAGAAATATTAACTCCAGATGGATCAAAGACTTAAATGTGAGACCTAAAACTATAACATTCCTCAAGAAAACATAGGGGCAAATTTAGGGGCCCTAATTTATGAGTCGGGGGCGACTCGACGGCAAATAACAACAACAACAACAACAACAATTTATGACATAAACAGATTGTCAAATATAAACCAAAATGCACAAACAGCAGAAGATAAACTAGATGAATGGGGCCTTCTAAAATTTAAATTTTTATGTGCTTCCAAAGACTTCTCCAAAAGAGTCAAAAAAGAACTTACAGATTGGTATAAAAGATTTGGCAACGACATATCTGACAAGGGACTTATTTCCAAGATTTATGGAAAACTCCAATACTTCAACAACAAAAGACTAACAATCCTATTAAAAAATGGGCAGAACACATGAATAGACCCTTCACCATAGAAGATATTCAGGCGGCTAGCAAATACAGGAAGAAATGCTCATCATCATTATCCATTAGAGAGATGCAAATCAAAACAACAATGAGATACAATTTTACCCCAGCACTAATGGCAAAGTTCAACAAGACAGAAAATAACAAATGCTGGCCAGGGTGTGGAAAGATTGGGACTCTCATACACTGCTGGTGGGACTGTAAAATGATACACCCACTGTGGAAAGCAGTATGGCAGTTCCTTAAAAAGCTGCAATTAGAAATATCATTTGACCCAGCAATCGCATTACTAGGTACATATCCTAAAGAAGTGAGAGCCAGGACAAGAATAGATATATGCATACTGAGTGAAGTAATTCAATCACAAAAAGACAAGTATATTATTAGTTCATTGTTATAACAAATCAAGGAAAGGTTTATATATATAGAAGAAAATTTTGTTACCAGGAGTGGGAGGGGAGGGGCGGGAACACTGGGAAAAAAAAAATGCACTGACCCATGTCACTTTCATTTTGTGTATTTCACTGTACATAAATTACATTTCAATAAAATATATTTAAAAAATAATGCTTTTATTACACATTATGTTTTCTCAAGTGGCTTAAATTTTGTCTGTATGAAAATTTTGAATTTGGCCTTATATAACCCTTTTCCTCTTATATTTTTAATCCCCTTTTCTATTCCTGCTTTAATCTCACTATTTTATAGTGACCTATATTTCATTTTATTAACTCTTTCTTATTATAAGTTAACTTGATCTTAATACTATTTATTAAATTCTTGCTTTCTTATTACTTTATTTTAGCTCTATAATTTCCTTTTGCTATGTTAAATTTGGGAAGTCTGGTGGCATTTGACTGCTAACCTGAAGGCTGGTAGTTCAAACCCACCAGCCACTCCTTGGAAGGAAGACTGAGCAATCTACTTCTGTAGAGATATTGCCTTGGAAACCCAAGGAGGAACTGCTATGAGTTGAATTCCACTTGATGGCAATATGTTGGGTTATTTTGGATGCCAAATTTCATTTCTTTAATATTATATCTTGTTGCCTATTACCTTGAGCATTTCTGTCACAGCTATTTTAGTTCATATATGAAACCTCATTGTCTTTATTATCTTTTTTACTTTTATTTCTATTTCCCTCTCTTTTTGCAGTCCCTGCATTTACCTTATAAGAGATTACCAACACTAGACATTCTGCATTTAAAACTGTACCTGTTCTTAATGCCATATTCCTACATTGCCTATTATTTTTGTTATAAGCAGTTAGCACAGGGTACTGTTATTGTTAGGTGTTATCAAGTTTGTTCCAACTCATAGAGACCCTATGCTTAACGGAATGAAACTCTGCCAAGTCCCCTGCCACCCTCACAATCATTGCCATATTTGAGTCCATTGTTGCAGCCACTGTGTCAGTACATCTCATTGAGTGCCTTCTATTTTTCGCTGACCCTCTGCTTTACCAAGCATGATGTCTTTCTCCAGACTCTTGTCCCTCCTTATAATATTTCCAAAGTATGTTAAATATGTTAAATGAAGTCTGCCATCCTTGTTTCCATGAAGCATTCTGGCTACGCTTTTTGCAAGACAGATTTGTTCACTCTTCTGGTAGTCCATGGTACATTCAAGATTCTTTGCCAACATCATAATTCAGACATCAATTCTTCTTCAGTTTTCCTTATTCATTGTCCAGCTTTCATATGCATATGAAGCAAAACCAAACTCACTACTGTCCAGTCGGATCCAACTCATAGTGAGTCCTCCTTGGGTTTCCGAGAGGGTATCAATATGGAAGTAGATTGCTCAACCTTCCTTTCAAGGAGTGGCCGGTGAGTTTGAATTGCCAGCCTTTTGGTTAGCAGTCAAATGCCTTAGACACTACACCAGGATGGCTTGACTCAGGCATACCTTAGTCATCAAAGTGACATCTTTGCTATTTAACACTTTAAAGAAGTGTTTTGAAACTGATTTGCCTGGTGAAGTAAATTGTTTAATTTCTTAACTGCTGCTTCAATGAATGTTTGTTTGAATCCAAGTAAAATGATATCTTTGACAACTTCAGTCTTTTCTCCTTTAGTCATGATGCTGATTATTTTTCCAGTTGTAAGATTTTTGTTTTCTTTGCTGAGATGTAATCTATTCTGAAGGATGTAGTTATTGATATTCACTAGTAAATTCTTCAAATCCTATTTGATTTGAACAAGCAAGATTATGCATCTGCCTATCTCAGGTTGTTAATGAGTCTTCCTCCAATCCTAATGCTACACTTTTCATATATTCTGGTTTACTGGATAATTTGCTTATCATTCAGATGTAATAATTCTGGTGAAAAAAAATGCAACTCTGATCCACTGTTTTCCTGATTTTAAACCACACATTATGGTAGACTCAATAACCTCAATAATTGACTTGAGTTCATCTGAAGCTAAGTTTCAATCTTTGTAAAAGTGCTCAGCTATGAACTGAATTGTTGGTTCAAACTTAACCAGCTACCCCACAGGAGAAATATGTGGCAATCTGCTTCTGTAAAGATTTGCGAAGCTTTGGAAATGCTATAGAACATTTCAATTCTGTCTAATAGGGTCACTACAAGTAGGAATCAACTAATGGGCAGTGGACTTTTTTTTTTTT
>NW_006921852.1:4105902-4110812 GCF_000298275.1 Orycteropus afer afer
ATGTCAAACATTTTGCTTTGCTTCTCAGTGTTTTATTATTTGCTAAGAACAACAACAACAAATCTCAAGGTGAAAATCTGCTCTAAATGCCAAGACCACCTCTCTGTGCTTCTTTCTATATTCCCCTTTCCCCCATAAAATTTGTCTCTCAAGTCTTAGATCATTTGAGATCTTTAAATTCCAACTTTTGTTTCTAACTCCTTGAGATTACCAAAGTCACTATTTAGTTTCCAGATTTTTAGCTACTTCTTTCTGATAGGCTTTTCAACTTCCAAGCAGCTGCCTTTGAAATATAAATATGAAAAACTTTGCAGAATATGGAACTCACCAAAATGTGTTTTATTTCTCTTTCTTTTTTTGGTCAAGCTAGTCCTGGTTATTTTGGTAACTCCCCAGTGCTTTCAAAGAGATGATATTTGATATTTTCTCCAGCTTTTGTTTTTGATTTATAGTTTGTCAGAGATGAGGTTGTGAATCACAGACAGGCAGAGATGCATTACTGCTGAAAACTGTTTAATTCTTTTGCTGTTGAATTTTTCATCAAAGAGCTCTCTCAGTTTGTCTTCTATCCACTTTTTTCTACTAGTACTGCTTTAATTTGAACTACATTTGATAGCTCTGATGTATTTAGGAATCTTAGGATCATATCTTTCTCTTGGTTTCCCTGTAAATGGAGTGTGTAACATTATTAACTTTGTATAATTTTCTTTATTGCCTTTGGGTCACTTTCAATAAGAAAAGTAGAAAATGCTTATTTAAACAACTACTGTTCTAGAAGTCCTTGGCTGTACTTTTTATGATGACTCATGTATTTGTCATTAGATGTGATGATCTTATTGTCATCTATGAAAAAAAATAATATATAAAATGCTTAATATATATTTCACTTGGATTGAAATAATGATACAAATATGTCTAACATTCATATCTATTAAGTATATATTATTAGGTAGAATTTGTGAAAATGAAAGTGATAAAACTCTATCTTAAGTTATTTGAAAATGAGAAACATAAATATGTAAACATTTACACTAAGTGTGTACAGTGTAATATCTGCTGCATGGCAATATAGCAAGATGATAGTTTTTAGCACCGTGGTTTGACCTCATTAATAGGTGGATTCTAATACCAATTATATAATGCTATGTATGCTCCCTAAGCCCAAATTTTATCATCTGTGAAATGAATTTTTATGTAATTATTTGAAACACTTATCACAGTAAATTCACTTAAAAAAATCTAACCATATAGCTTTTATGTCAACTGAACTCATAGTGACCCATCCTTGGGTTTCTGAAGTGGTATCTCTACAGATGTAGATTGCCCAATCTTCCTTCTGAGGAATGACTGGTGGGTTTGAACCTCTAGCCTTCCATTTAGCAGTCAAATTCTTTAGGGACTTTGCCACCAGAGATCCTAAATTCACTTTAGGGCTTTACAATATTTTTTGCTATTGTTATCACCTATACAATTCTTATTATATAGGGAAGATGCATAAAAGAATAAAGATTGAACTGAAATCTGAACATTGAATAAATATTCTGCAGACACAAAAATAAGAGTTTAAAAAAAAAAAAAAAACCCTAATAGAACAGAGTATCCCACATCTTCTGAAGCATGGTGCTCAGGGGAATTTGGAGAACCGTTCAGTATGACTGAAACATAGGCTCCAGTAGAAGAATGACAATTGTTTAGACAGTTTGCTTAGTGCACAAAGGATCAGATCATGAAGAACTTCATAGATCCTCCCAGTACATTAGGATTTTGTCTTGTTAGTCTATAGTGAAACATTAAAAAAAAAAAAAAAAAAATAGGATGAGTGATTTGAGTGATCAAATTTTCCTTTAAGACAAAAAAAAGTCTCTGGACAGAGTTCATACAATGAAGTTTCTAGATCACACATATTGCTTGTATTCCCCACTAGTGGTGGAACACATTTTTAACAATTACTTAGAATAAATATAATGAGCCTCATTATAGCCAAAGTAGCTCCTATTAGTTTGATTCACTTTAAAATAATTCTGGGTTATTAGAACTAATAGCTAATCAACTCATAATTATGTTACCATGTAAAAATAAACATCAATTTGTTATTTTGCTAAATAAATAAGCTGATGACTTTTAACCAAAACATGAAATGATTTAGCTAGTTCTTTGCTACATATGATTTATTCAAAATTCACATCAAATTTTCTTACATTCACTAGTTGCTTTGTTATTATTACACAGGAAATCTTTGCTCTCCCACTCTGACAAAGTCTTCTGTGAAAGTTTTATTTATTTATTTAAAGATGCTTGGTTCATTGAACTTACTAATCACAATACTAATGAGATCAAGCAAAAATAATATATAGTCAAGTCATTTTTCAATAGTGTGTAAGGATTTAAATGTTTTAGTAGGGAAAAAGAGCTATTTGATTAGACAGACACTGAGTCATTATTTATAAAAATGATTAAGTATAGCATGAAATAAAAGAATCTGTTGATTCAAATTATTTACTATAATTCTCTTAAAGATGAAATTCCCTTGTCATTAATGCTGAAACTTCTAAGGGACTGTCACTTATTTAAAATACTTAGGTACATATGAACCACTGAATGAAATTTTGAGATATTACACCACACTGTGTATTATATAAATGCCAACTTATATATTCAATGCAGAAATTCAAGGAGCCAGAATTACTGATTTATATTTTATTATCTTGGAACTAACATTTATATTTGGACTAAAGGACATATCTTTTCTCATCTATTTTTACCTTGAATATTGTGAAAGTAGGCTTTCCTTTCAATATAAGCAAATTGAGTACAGATTAAAAATATGACTAAAATTTTAGAATCATATACTTGTGCTGAATAAATAAAATCTCTCCAAGATACCTCATTTTTCAGATTATAATGTATTTATTTTTGGTAAGAATGTACAATTCATAGTGTCAATTAGAGAGATAAATCAATTAAAACAAAAAACAAAGAAAAGAAAAAAATCCTCACTGCCATTGACTTGGATCTGACAAGTAGCGACCTCTCCTTGGGTTTCTGAGGCAGTACCACTACAGTAATAGATTGCTCAACCTTTCTTCTGAGAAGTGGCTGGTGGGTTTGAGCCACCAGCCTTCTGGTTAGCAGTCAAATGCCTTGTGCACTATGCCAAATATGAATATAATAATCCAAAAATTTAAGGTCCTCAGTCTAAGCAGATGAGCCCCTCAGGTCAGAAGACATTCAAAATATGACTAGGGAAGAGCTACCTCCTCAAAGTAGAGTGAACCTTAATGACATGGGTATAATAAAGCTTTTGTGACCTCCATTTGCTGATGGGACACAACACAAAATGGGACAAAAAAACCGCAAACATTCTTTAATAATTGGAAAGTGGAATTTACAAAGTATGAATGTAGAAAGTAGAAATTATCAAAAATAATTGGAATGTATAAAGATGGATATCCTAAGCAATAGTGAGCCAAAATGGATTGGTATTGACCATTCTGAGTCAGGCAATCATATGATCTACTATGCCAAGAATAACAAATAGAAGAGGAATGGTATGGCATTCATTGTTGCTAAGAATGTTTCAAGATCTGTCCTGAAGTACAATGATGTCAGTGATAAGATGACATCCATACACCTACAAGGGAGATCAGTTAATACTTCCATTCAAATTTACACACCAACCACGAAAACTTAAGATGAGGAAATTGAAGATTTTTACCAACTTCTGCAGTCTGAAATTGACCAAACATTCCATCAAGATATATTCATTATTATTGGTGATTGGAATACAAAAGTTGGAGACAAAGAAGAATGATTGGTAGCTGAAAAACATGGCTTTGTTGATAGAAATGACAGGAGATCACTGATAGAATTTTGCAAGACCAACAGCTCATTTATTGCAAATACCTTTTTTTGGACAATATAAATACACATGGACCTCCTCAGATTAAATACAGAGGAATCATATCATCTATACCTGTGGAAAGAGGTGATGGGGAAGCTCAATATCTTCAGCCAAAACCAGAATAAGAGCTGACTGTGGAACAGACCATCAACTACAAGGTCAGGTCGAAGCTGAAGAAAATTAAAACAATGATCATAATAAATGAAGAATAAGGACTTCCAGTAAGATGGAGGAATAGGCAGACAAGCTACACAGACCCTCTTTAACAAGGAAAAGAGAAACCAACTGATAGAGATACAGAAGATAATCCTGGAGCCCTGAGCTTTGAAAGGAAGTATACAGAAGTGGATTAGGCACCGACTAGTGGAAAAATCTGAAGAGAAACTTAGTATGGAGATGGTCAGAACAGTGGACTGCCCTCTACTCTGATAGGACAAACAGCCTGAATACTTCCAAGTAGTGTTGGGACCTGAGAATTGACTTAAAGATCAGCCCTGGTCACCATGGGCTGCAGGGAAGATTGTGCCAGTAGCCTATGACTAGGAAGGGAAACAGCAAGGAGGTAGACAACATGAGCTGTGGACTTTTGGCTGTCTGGAGGGTACAGCCATTTTGATAGTTTACAAGCAGTGACCATTTTGGATATTCAAAGTGACTGAGGGTGTAGCCATTTTGAATGTTTACAAGTGGTGGCCATTTTAGATTTTAAAGGGACAGCATTTTCATTCAGATTCCATGGACCTAAGAATAGGCTCCATTTGCCAAGGACAGCAGGGACATATGGGAGGCTGATGATGGGAAAGGAGACAGGTGGTGAGTGTATAAGTGCTGCCAACCAGTGAATAAAGGGGCACAACATGGTACCCTGCTTATGTAGATAACGTAGAAACAAAGAAAACAAAAATATGGGCAAGTCACTTCAACATACAATCACCAATTAAATATAAATGTCACACTGCCTTGGAGATAACAGAGCATCATAGTCCACACAAAGAAGCAAGATAAAGCA
>NW_006921852.1:4111232-4112839 GCF_000298275.1 Orycteropus afer afer
CCTAAGGTTCATGTGGGATACCATCAAAAAGAATAACTTAACTTATGTGTAATAGGAATTCCAGAAAAGTAAGAGACAAATAAAATGACAGAAAACATTGTCAAAGATTTGTTGGAAGAGAAATTTCTTGGTATGGTGAAAAATGAGAATATATCCATTCAAGAAGTCCAATGCACCCCAAACAGGACAGACCCCCAAAAAAAATCACCAAGACATATCATCATCAAACTCACCAAAACCAAAAACAAAGAAGGAATCCTGAAAGCAGCATGGGAAAAACAAAAAGTTACCTACAAGAGGAAACCAATAAGACTAAGCTCTGATTTCTCAGCAGAAGCCATGCAGGCAAGAAGACAATGGGAAGGTATATATAAAACCTTGAAAAAGAAAAATTTCCAACCAAGAATTATATACCCAACAACATTTTCCCTCAAATGTGATGGTGAAATTAGGACATTTCCAAATAAGCTGAAATTAAGGGAATTTGTTAAAACCAGACCAACCTTACAAAAGATGCTAAAGGGAATCCTTTGGACAGAGAACCAATAACAGTAAACAATAAGTGACCATTAACACACATGATGACATAGCCCAGATGAACCTAGTTATAGAAGTATTCAAAGGAAAAAAAGTCTACAAAGTTGTAAACAGGGAATCAGAGAAGTAAATTGACAAATGAAGACAACTTTTTTCCCAAAAAGTGGGAAAAAATTGTAGAGTTACAGAACTTCTAAATGGTAGGGAAGTCAGTACAACTATGAGATGCAATGGACTGTTCTAAATGTGGGAATAAAATTATAAATCACAGTGTAATGTCAAAGAAAAATGATAAACCTTCACATCAAATGAAAAAAATGGACCAGCATAAATATTTAGGAAATACTAAAACAATAGCAAGGAAGGAAGTGATAACTGATTCATACATGAAATGAGCTCAACACAGAAAATTATATGGAACAAATAAATCAGCATTGTGAAAAAGCACATAACAAAATGACAGCAAGAAATTCATACTTGTTGATAATTACATATCTGTCAAGGGATTTATCTCTAAGACCAGTAAAGTGATTAACAATCCAATTGAAATATGGGCAGAAGACATGAATAGACACTTCACCAAGGAGGATGTTCAGGTGGCCGACAAATACACAATGAGATGATCATGATCTTTGGCCATCAGAGAGATGCAAATAAAAACAACAATGAGATACCATCTCACCCCAGCACTGATGGAAAGATGCAACAAGACAGAAAATAACAAATGCTGGTGGAAATGTGGAGAGATCAGGACTATCATACACTGCTGATGGGACTGTGAAGTGATAAAACCACTGTGGAAAGCAGTATGGCGATTCCTTAGAAAGCTGGAATTGGAGATATTTTATGACCTAACAATCCCACTACTAGCTATGCACAGATATATGCACACTCATGTTTATCACAGTACTATTTATAGTAGCAAAAAGATAGAAACACCTAGGTACCCATCAACAGAAGAATGGGTAACCAAATTATGGTACATACACAGAATGGAATGCCATGCAACAGTAAAGAATAATGTAGAGTCAGCAAAACACTGCATAACATGGATTATCTTGGATTGTGTC
>NW_006921852.1:4114289-4115897 GCF_000298275.1 Orycteropus afer afer
TGGAACCTGAGAATTGACCTAAAGATCAGACCTGGTCACAAAGGGCTGCACAGATGACTGCACTGGTAGCCTATGACTAGGAAGGAAAACAGGAAGGAGGGAGACAACCTGAGCTGTTGACTTTCCCCTGTCAGGAAGGAGCAGCCATTTTGATTGTTTACATGTGGCAGCCATTTTGCATATTTAAAGTGACTAAGGGTGCAGCCATTTTGAATGTTTACAAGTGGTGGCCATTGTGGATATTTAAAGTGACAGAGGGCACAGTCCTTTTGAATCTTTACAAGTGGCAACCATTTTGGACTTTAAAGTGATATCACTCTCATTCGGATTCCAGGGACATAAGAATATGCTCTGTTTCCAAGGTCAGCAGGGACATACAAGAGGCTGACAACAGGAAAGAAGACAGGTGGTGAGTGTATAAGTGCTCTCAACTAACGAATAGAGGAGCACAGTACAGTGCTTGTGTAGATAATATACAAAGAAAACAAAAATCGTGGGCAACTCACTTCAACATACAATCACCAATTAAATATAAACACAAAATATCACAATGCCAACAGACATCACAGTCCACACAAAGAAGCAAGACAAAGCAGGAGAAACAAGGGACCAGGATACAGACCCAAAACACATCCCTGAGGAAGATGCAGCATTGGAACTCTCTGATAAGGAATTCAAAAGAATTATATTTAGGAGTCTTCAGCGAATTGAGAGACAAGACAGATCAAGGGAAACACAAAGAAAACCCTAGAAAAATTTTGAAAGACAATATAAGAACAAATTGAAAAAACAAATGAAAAATTAGAAATGATACAAAATCTACATACAGAAATCCAGAAGATTAATACTAAATTTTCAGAAATAGATTAAGACATTGAATAGGCAAAAGAGCAGAATCAAATCAATGGAAGACAGAATTAGTGTGATTAAAGGCAAATACCTGAACACTTCTTTGGAAAGGGATCAATCAGAGAAAATATCAAAACAAAATTAAGAAAGCCTAAGGTTCATGTGGGAAACCATCAAAAGGAATAACCAATATGTAATAGGAATTCCAGAACAGGAAGAGACAAATAAAATCACAGAGAAAATTGTTAAAGATTTGTTGGAAGAGAACTTTCCTGGTATGATGAAAGATTAGAATATATCCATTCAGAAATTCCAACGAACCCCAAGCAGGACAGACCCTGAAAGAAAATCACCAAGACATATCATCATCAAACTTACCAAAACCAAAGACAAAGAAAGAATCATGAAAGCAGCTTAGGAAAAATGAAAAGTTACCTACCAGGGACAACCAATAAGACTAAGCTCTGATTTCTCGGCAGAAACCTTGCAGGCGAGAAGACAATGGGATGGTATATACAAAACACTAAAAGAGAAGATTTTCCAACCAAGAATTATGTACCCAGCAAAATTGTCCCTCAAATATAATGGTGAAATTAGGAGATTTTCAGATAAGCAAAAATTAAGGCAATTAGTTAAAACCCGATAAACCTTACAAGAGATGCTAAAGGGAGTCCTTTGGAAAGAGAAGCAACAATAGCCAACAACAACTGACCATTAACACACATAATGATATAACTCAGAAACCAACCCAGCTATGGA
>NW_006921852.1:4116682-4126342 GCF_000298275.1 Orycteropus afer afer
AAAAAAAAAAAGGAACCAATGGTATTCAAGGAAGAATCCAAGCTGCACAGAAGGAATGAATGAAAAACAAGGCTGCATGAATTGACAGAATATTCACTGAAATGTTTCAACAAATGGAAGCTGCTCTGGAGGCACATATTCATCAATGCCAAGAGATTTGGAAGACAGCTACTTGGCCAATTGACTGGAAGAGATCCATTCTTGTACACATTTCAAAGAAAGATGATTCTAGAAAATGTGGAAATTATCTAACAATGTCATCAATATCACACACACACACAGGATTTTGCTAAAGATAATTAAAAAGATGGTTGCATCAATATATTGACATGGAACTTCCAGAAACACAAGCTGGATTCAGAAGAGAACGTGAAACAAAGGATCTCATTGCTATTGTCAGATGGATCTTGCCTGAAAGCAAAGACTACCAGAAAGATATTTACTTGTGTTTCTTGACTAGGCAAAGTCATTTGATTGTGTAGATTATAACAAATTGTAGATAACTTTACAAAGAAAGGAAATTCTTGAACATTTAATTGTGCTCATGAGAAACCTCTACATAGACTAAGATGCTGCCTTTCAAACAGAACATAGGGACACTGTATGGTTTAAAATCAGAAAGGGAGTATGTCAGGGTTATATCCTTTCACCATAGTTATTCAATCTGTATGCTGACCGTATCTGAGAAGCTGGGCTATATGAAGAGGCAGGTGGCACCAGAATTGGAGAAGGACTCATTAACAGCCTGCAATACACAACTTTGCTTTGGGACAACACAACTTTCCTTGCTGAAAGTGAAGATGACTTGAAGCACTTACTGATGAACATTAAAGACTGAAGTCTGCAGTGTGGATTACAACTTAACATAAAGAGAATGAAAATCCTCACAACTGGACTAATAAGCAAACTCACGATGCATGGAGAACAGATAGAAGTTGTTGAAGATTTCATGTTACTTGGATCCATAATCAACACCCATGGAAGCAGCAGTCCAGAAATCAAACATCATATGGTGCTGGCCAAATCTGCTGCAAAAGATCTCTTTCAAGTGTTAAGAAACAAAGATATCACTTTGAAGACTAAGGTGTGCTTTTCCCAAGATGTGGTATTTTCAATAGCCCCATATGCATGTGAAAAATAGACAATGAATAAGGAAAATTGAAGAAGAATTGAAGCTTTTGAGTTGTGGTGTTGATGAATAATACTGAAAATACCATGGACTTCCAGAAGAATGAACAAATCTGTTTCTGAAAAAGTACAGCCAAAATGATCCTTGGAAGCGAGAATGGCCAGACTTTGTCTCACCTATTTTGGTCAAGGATCATCTTGGAGAAGGATAACATGCTTGGTAAAGTAGAGGGTCAGCAAAAATGGAGAAGGCCTTCATTGAGATGGATTGGCACTTTGGCTGCAATAATGGGCTCAAGTATAGCAAGGATCATGAGGATGGTGGACAAATGGGCAGTGTTCCATTCTGTTATACATAGGGTCACTATGAGTCAGAGTTGATTCGACAGCACCTAATGATAGCAAACATAAAATCTCTGACTCTGAGGATTCATAGGGGTTAATACCCAAATGCAGATAAAATTTCAAGCAAGATAAACTTACAATATCACTTGACAATAAATCATTACATGCTGTTGTTCTTGTTGTTATGTGCTGTCGAGTCGGACCCGACTCATAGTGACCCCCCCTTGGGTTTCCGAGGTAGTATCACTAATGGAATAGATTGCTCCATCTTCCTTCTGAAGAGTGGCTGGTGGGTTTGAACTGCCAGCCTTCTGGTTAGCAGTCAAATGCCTTAGGCACTAAGCTACCAGAGAAATCATTGCAAATAAATCTGAAAAAAAATCAAAGCCTTATGAAATAATAAAGTTGAAAAAAAATAATAAAGTTTAGCTATTTTAGTATTTTTCTTGAAACAAGCTAAAAAAAAATTCTCTGATGTTACAGCTGATAAAAATGGTCAACCATGTATAGAAGACATTCTGGAATCAAATATCCATGTTACACAAAATAAGACATTTCAAGCCTTGATACTCAAGTGGGACATGAAATAAAAGAAGGGGAAAATAATTAAGCAATTATGATAATGTGGAATTAGCACAATGATCTGCTTTTTATTCCTACTAAATATTACACAGTAGGAATATTTTACGACTAAATGAACTTTACAAATCTTCAGGATAGTTACTAATTCATTACATTTTTAGGTGTGATATTGAATGTGAGAGTGGAAAGAATAGTATAAGGAGATGAGGATTGAGTTCATGTGATGTGAAATGAAATTAAGAGTACTGCTCAGAAATTGATCTTTGGAAGAAGAATAAGAATGAGAAGGTAAGCATAAAATTAAAGCAAATACTTCATACATATTTTAAGTAATACAATGTGATAACTCTGAAAATCAGATATCTTTTCATTCTCCAAGGTTTGTTGTTACTGTTGTTAGAGACTTTCTGGAACTAATTCTGTAAAGTCCGTGCTCTTTATGGCCTCTGAACTATAATAATGGGTTTTTATTTTCTTAAATGACTTGAATCATAAGTCTCCCATAATTTTCCAAAGGATTCTCAGTTGTTTTGGGGAATGACTCCAGTGTTACAACAGTTTACAAGTTTGCCTAAACCTTCACTTCCTGATTACACAAGACTTCATTGTGATTCAGCAGTAATAGTGTGGGCTCTCTAATATCATCCCTCTGGGACATGCACACAATTTGCACATATGTGTAGCCTTCTCAATTCATAGAAATATGTCAGAGCTTTTAAAAGCCACCTATAGGTATCTCTTGCTCCATATTTTGATTGGCATCGTATTAATTCTACCAGGTATTACAATCTCACTCCTCTATAAAGTTAAACAATCGTCACTGGTTGTTTTCAACAAATGACCTGGGAGTAAGATTTAGCTCCGAGGAAGCTCTGAGTCAGGTCAAGTAAAATAAGTTCCTTTATAGAGTAATTCCAGATATGTCAAATACTGACAGTTCTTTTGGGATAGGGATTTTTGGAAACTTCCCAGTTGATTTGCTTCCTTTAGTATCTGCAAGGCTGCTGCGTTTCCATGTCTACCATGGATGTGATGCTGCTCCTTTTCAAGATTACTGCAAACTTGGAGAGAGAGAAGTGGCAATAGGGAAGTTAAGACAACACAAAATATCCTCTTTCTACCAAAATTCAGCCTCAAATTGTTCAAAGCTTCAATTAAGTTTGTTGTTGTTGTTGTTGTTATGTGCCATCCAGTCAGACCCAACTCATACCGACCCCTCGAGTTCCCTAGGCAGTATCACTACGGGAGTAGATTGCCCAACCTTCCTTCCAAAGAGTGGCTGGTGGATTTGAACCACCAGCCTTCTGGTTTTAGAGCTCTAAAAAAAAGAAAAAAAATAGAGAGATGATTTTCACAGTTGTTGCTTTTCTTGAGGACCTGATTTTGGAGGTACTTACTCTATCAATTTGAAAAAGTGTCTCTATTTTGGATGTTATTTTGTAATAAAACATCTTGTAATTTTATATAGGATAATTTCATTGTTAACAGACATGGATAGTTTCAAAATACATCTCACACTTAATTAAAAATCCTTATCAGGTTGTTTTATAGATGAGCCTTTAATTTACGTTTTAACTTATATACTGAAGATAGATATTATTACAGCATAGGTAGATTTAGAAATGATAGTGAAATGTGGGTTAAACACATCAATATATTATTTCTGAAAAAGGAAAGCCCATTTAATTAATATATAAATATTTTATTTAAAATCCTATAATCTTCATTAATTCCCTTATTTTTCTTACAATCTCCTAAAATAGGCTTTTTTTTTCAGTTTAGACTTCTATATTTTAGTGAAAAAGTATTTAAAATAACATAACGTGTATTCCCTAACTGATTACAGTACATTTTAGCACTATGCATGATAATTCTTATAAGTATGTGGGTATGTACCTGTACTTACCTGTCTTTTTTAAGCCCTGCATGTTAGTGTTGCATTATAGTTACGGAGTTCAGTTGTAGAGCACATTATGTAAAAAAACATACACAGGTAATAATACTGTTGTTCTTCCATGATCTTTTTAGATGATATAGACTTATATAACTACAGCAATAAATCAGGATACCATGTATGAAAATACATGTCCAATGGATATATGTGTCAGTTGCACGTGATGCCTTAAAGAAGTAATGTTTTCACAGTTTAATTCATTTCAAAATGTACCTCTAAGGTGATGACTGAGAATTGGTGCAAGTTTATACAGAGAATATAGTACCAACTGACCAAAGGAGATCTCATGTTAAGTAAGAACAAAAATCACAAGTCTCTCTCTCTATATATATATAATATGTGGATATAAAATACAACATGGAACAAATGTTTTATGCCAGTGTTTTTGTCAAGTAGTGATTTAGGGAAATGTACAAAATCTATAAGGTATGTAACCTTTATAATGTAATTAAACAAAAATGTTTATATCATTATATCATTCCCAATTTTGAACAGCAAGTACTCATGTGGGTAAAATAGTCTTGTGATAGTTTATGTTTTTTTACATCTATAATTTTGCTTTGTACCTCTGGACCTCTCTCTTCTAATCTTTGAACTATCAAGGAAATTTTGAAGAAGGTGTGAGTGGCTCAGCACCTCTCTTCTGAACAAGGTGACTCAGGTAGAGTAATCATGTACATCTGACCTTTAAAAGGTAATACTTCAGTGACTGCCAAAAGGCCAGTCCGATGCTTTACTGCGCTGCTGCACTTTCACATGTAATACTCAGAAGTTGACATTTATAAAACTGCTGGTGTACTCTGGTGACATCTTGATACCTGGGATGTTATATGAATTTAACTTTATCATGATAATGGATATGTAAGTGTTCCAAAGAATAATACTGGGATCTTTTAAAAGAAAGGAAATATTTTATCATTTAGTTAATTGTGTATGTAGGGATATGTATAATTTCTGAAGCTATTATTTGTTGTCAAAATGCAAAATCATATTCATTTTATGAAAAGCAATGCATCCTTTAAGTAAATTAGCAAGAAAAATTTCATGCAAAAGTGTCAAAGGCATTGCTAGATAGGTAAGAGACAAGTATTGATTTGAGTGAAGAGAAAGGCAATATACTAAAAGCTAGTGACCAACATAATACCACTAAGGAAAAGGAAGACATGAAGAGGTACACAAGAGATGTGGACAACAAAGATAAACAGTTTTGCAAGTACAATACTGCATTATCAGTAATAATAAACATTGATTTATGGATAGATACCTAGGTAGACAGGCTGAAATGATCAAGTATGTTTAGGCATAAGGGAATATACTCATGACAATTTATAAGTTTGGCAAACAATACTTCTACCATGTTTTTGTATGTGCCATAAGAGAGTCCATATAAACAGAATTGGTAGCATAGTGCCTAAGGCACTTGACTGCTAACCAGAAGGCTGGTGGTTCAAACCCACCAGCCATTCCTCAGAAGGAAGGTTGGGCAATCTACTTCTGTAGAGATACTGCCTCGGAAACCCAAGGGAGGGTCACTATGATTTGGGTCCGACTTGATGGCAAATGACAACAACAACATGGGGCGAAGTTATGATAACTTCTTAACCACAGCCAAATAGCTAGAGAGGACTAGTTGTTGGACTTGGGGGCTCAGGACTATGGTCACAGGGGACATCAAGCTCAATTGGCATAACAACTACACAAAAACATTGTTCCATATCCTCTTTTGGTGATTAGAGACACTGGGGTCTTAAAACCTTGCAAATGCCCCTCTAGATTCAACAATTAGTCTTTCCTTGTCCAGAGCAAAGAAGAATGAAGCAAACCAAAGACACATGGAAACAATTTGTCCAAAGGACTAATGGATTATGCAAACCTCAGCCTACATGACCATGAGACCAGAAGAGCTAGATGATGCCTGGATATCACTGTCAACCACCAGAAAAGGGATCAGTGCAGGAGATCTTTGATAGAGTGGGAGAAAATTGTGGAACAAAACTCAAAATCATAAAACACACCAGGCTTTTAGTTGGATAGTGTTTTGGATACCTGGTTACTGTTCTGAGAAGACTATACCACAAATGGGATGGTTTTAACAAACAGAAGTTAATTTTTACAGTTTGGAAGGTTTAAGTCTGAGTTCAAAGTGCCAGGCTCTAGGAGCTGGGTGAAAGCCCCTCACTTTGGGCTTCAGCTCTGTCTCCTGCTCCGGGCCCTCTGAAGCTGGAGGTTTTTCTTCACTCAGCTGCTAGTTGCTGAGGCTGACAAACCCAAAGTTGACAAGTAACAAGGTATAGTCCCAACATTACCAAACCACACAGCAGGCCATTGATTCAAGTCCATAAAAGTTCCAGGTTTGGCAGAGCATGGCAGGCTGCTGAACAATGACTCAGCTACATTCAAGTGTGCCATAAGCTAGGGACTGTTCTCCAAGGCTTCTCCTTATATACAGGAAGAAGACCACATCCCTAAGGCAGCTACTCAGCTACTCACAGTAGACTCCACCAGAAAAGTTGATTACCAGTCTCATTATGGGGAATACTATATCCAGCTGCCCAGCCACTCAACCAGACCCAGCCAAGTTGACACACAAACTTAACTACCACAGATTAGAGACTGGTGAAACCCCTGAGACTGTGGTACCTAGTCACTCTTTAGACCTGTAACTGAACTCATTCTTTTGGCTTCCAGGCAAACAATGTTGTTGTTGTTGTTAGGTGCTGTGGAGCAGGCTCCAGCTCCTAGTGATCCTATGTACAACAGAATGGAACACTGTCCAGTCTGGCAGTCACATAAAGTGAACATTTACACCAGGTGGGTAGGCCTGTAGAAAAATTAACCACGGGAGCTCAGAAGGGCAGCATTTGCACAGGGGAATAGCTCAGAGGGCAGGAAGGCTAAGAAAGAAGGACATAGGGAAAAGGTAACCACAGGGAAGAAGTGAGATGAGAGCTGTTACATTATGGGGATTGTAATAAATATCATGAAACAAAATGTGTATGAACTGCTGTGTGGAAAATGAATTTGTTCTGTAAATTTCCACACAAATCACAATTTTACAAAAATGTTAAAGGCGAATGTAAAGTGTTTTTTGATAATACACATTTGTTGATGCTAATTGTCACTTTACCTGTACAACATCACTGAAAATATTTATTTGGCAACGATTTACACAGAGAAGTCAAATGAGAGATACCATTTGCTATTTAAAAAAGAAAAATCCAGAAAAAACGAAATAACTTTTGGCAGTTGTGTGGGATTCCTTTAGGCAATTTGATATATTCTTATGTTTTAACAAATGTGAAAATAAGTGGCTATTATTTATAATTATAATTAATGTAATTAATGCTTTTAGTTAAAATACCCAGCTTCAAAGTGATTTTAGTCATAAAATACCTTGGCTTATTATCCTATTGAATTTCTTCAATATTACAATTTCACAGAATTTAACTTTGATAAAATGAAAATTTATCTAGAATTCTCATCTGTATGTTAATATGTTCTTTAAAATTAGAATAATTTTGTCCATGTATACACATTATAATAATATTTCTCATATCTTTAATTCTTGATACACTTAAAATTAATAGAAAACATATTTTCTGGTGTAAGACTTTTCTTAATCCAACTAGATATTTATAAAATATTCATATTCATAAACATATTTTTTTAATTTAAAAGAACTTTCAGAAATTATCAAGGATCATAATCCACTGCATTTAAAAATTAGCACAAGTTACTAGTGATGCCACAAAAAATATCTGATAATTTGTTTTGTGTTCTTGAATAACAAATTAACCAATGACATATTTCTGAACACACCCATAAGCTCTCTGAAAGATTTGGGCCTGGCATTAATTTCTCAAAACAGACATTTGAACATTTAACCATACATACATAGACACAATATTCCATGAAATCTTTTATTCAAGATGTTTTATTTCTTATTGATGGAATATCTATCACTTAAATATTTCTATTTCACAATATAAATAGTGGGTGTACTCTGGTTTATTATATTCTTTTCTAAATGAGATAAATCTCTGGGAGAAGTTGGATAAGAGGAGTTAATATGAGTAGAGTATGCTTAAATTTTATCTGGGCATTGTTTTGGTAATTAATGTCATCTAGTGACATTCACTGCATGAATGCTTGTCAAATTACTCTCTACATGTTGACATAACATAAAAATAGGAGGAAAAAAATGCAGGAAATTAATCAAATGGCTTGCAATGTCATTAGTGAGCCTGTATTCAATATTATTTTTCAAATTCTTGATCTGAAGATTATCCCTGTGTGTTGGAAAAATCTTACAAAAAGTTAATTTTAACAGAATGATCAGAACTTGTATATGGGCAGGCTCTCATTCAGGGTTATAAATGTTTATATATTTGTTTATGAATAACCCTAACCCTAACAGGATTTTTTCTACTTTTATTTTCCATATTAAAATTATTTTATTTAATTATTTTTTCATATTGTAACAGTTTCTTATTATTTTAATTAATTATTTTTCATATTAATATTCTCACACAAAAATCACCAAAAATAGGGAGGGGGGGATTTTCATTTTCTTTATGTTGTGATATAATCCATACTGCAGACTGAAGTCTTTAATCTTCATTAGGAAGTGTTTCAAGTCATCCTCACTTTGAGCAAGCAAAGTTGTGTCATCTGCATATGACAGGCTGTTAATGAGTCTTCCTCCAATCCTGATACCATGTTCTTCTTTACATAGTCCAGTTTCTCAGATTGTTTGCACAGCATACAGATTGAATAAGTATGGTGAAAGGATAAAACATGGATGCATTTCCTTCCTGATTTTAAACCATGCAGTATCCCCTTGTTCTGTTAGAATGGCAGCCTCCTGGTCTGTGTACAGGATCCTCATGAGTACAATTAAGTGTTTTAGAATTCCCATTCTTCTTCACATTATCCATAGTTTATTATGATCCACACAATCATGAGTATGCCTTTGCATAGTCAATAAAACACAAGTAAACATCTTTCTGGTATTCTGCGCTTTCAGCCAAGACCTATTTGACATTAGCAATGATATCCCTCATTCCATATCCTCTTCTGAATCTAGCTTACATTTCTGGAAGTTCTCTGTCAACATACTGCTGAAATTGTTTTTGAATTATCTTCAGGGAGATTTTACTTACATGTGATACTAAGGACATCGTTTGATAATTTCTACTTTCTGTAGGAGCAACATTCTTTGGAATGGGTATAAATATGTATCTCTTCCAGTCACTAGGCCAGCTAGCTGTTTTCCAAATTTCTGGGCATAGGTGAGTAAATGTCTCCAGCATGGCATCCGTTTGTCGAAACATCTCAATAGTTACTCTGTCAATTCCTGGGGCCTTGTTCATTGCCAATTCCTTCAGTGCAGTTTTGACTTCTTCCTTCAGCGGTATTGGTCTTGATCATATGCAACCTCCTGAAATGGATGAACATCAACCAATTCTTTTTGGTACAGTAACTCTGTGTATTCCTTCCATCTTCCATCTTCTTTTGATGTTTCCTGCATCATACAATATTTTGCCCATAGAGTCTTTCAGTATTTCAACTTGATGCTTGAAGTTTTCCCTCTGTTCTCTCAGGTTGAGAAATACTGAATGTGTTCTTCCCTTTTGGCATTCTAACTCCAA
>NW_006921852.1:4127305-4133114 GCF_000298275.1 Orycteropus afer afer
CACAACAGGATACCAATCCACAGAACAGTGTCTCTTTTCCCAGGATGTCCATAAATATATTGGAAGCATGCTACACCCCTAGAGAAACTCCTTCAACAGACTGGCTGCTCAAAACATATGCGTCCAATCTCATCATGTGAATAACCCACATCATAACTACTTAAACCACTCAGAATTATGGTCCAGCCAAGTTGACACACAACTCCAACTATCACATTTGGCTTTGGTGGTTGCTGCATAAATGTGAATAATAGTAGTATTAACTGGTCTTCCTTGTAAGTGTATGGATATTATCCTATCACTGACAGCCTTATACTTCAGGATAGATCTTGAAACATTCTTTGTGACTATGAATGCCACATGATTCCTCTTCAATTTGTCATTACTGCCATAGTAGATCATATGGTTGCCTGATTCAAAATGGCCAAACCCAGTCCATTTCAGCTCAGTAATGCCAAGGATATCGATCTTTATGCATTCCATTACATTTTGGGCAACTTCCAATTTTCCTAGATTCATACGTCGTACAGTCCACATTCCAGTTATTAATGGATGTTTGCAGCTCTTTCTTTCCATTTTGAGTCATGCCACATCAGCAAATGGAGATCCTGAAAGCTTTATTTACTCCATCCACATCATTAAAGTCACCTCTACTCTGAGGAGTCAGCTCTTCCCCAGTCAAATTTTGAGCGCCTTCTGACCTGAGGAGCTCATCTTCAGCACTGTATTGGACAATGTTTCAAGGCTATTCTTAAAGTTTTCCAGTAATATATCAGACAGTGTTTCAGTGCTATTCATAAGGTTTTCACTGGTCAATTCTTTGAGCAATGGATGGCCCCTTCCTTCTTCTGAGTCTGTCTTAGTCCGGAAGCTCCACTGAAACCTGTCTACCATGGGTAACCCTGCTGGTAATTGAAATACCAGTGGCATAGCTTCCAGCCTCACAGCAACACACAAGCCACCACAGTATGGCAAACTGACCAATGCCTACTCCTAGAAGATTACCCAGGAGAAATGGAAAACTATATTCACATAAGCCTATATACAAATATTTATAGAGGTTTTATTTTTATTGTTAGGTGCCATCAAGGCAGTTGTATGTCACAGTGACCCTATTTACAAAAGAACAAAAAACTGCCCGGTCCTGTGCCTCCTCATAATCATCATGTTTGAGCACTTTGTTGCGGCCACTGTGTCAATCCATTTCCTTGAGTGTTTTCCTCTTTTCTACTGAGCTTCTACTTTACCAAGCATGATGTCCTTCTCCAGGGATTGCTCCCTCCTAATGACATGTCCAAAAGTTCATGAGATGAAGTCCCGCCATCTTCCTTTCCAAGTAGCACTCTGGTTGTACTTCTTCCAAGACATATTTGTTCATTCTTCTGGAAGTCTATGATATATTCAATATTTTTTGCTAGCACCATAATTCAAAGACAAGAATTATTCTTCAGTTTTCCTTATTTGGTGTCCAGTTTTCACATGTATATGAGTTGACTGAAAATACTGTGGCTTGAGTCAGGCACACCTTTAGTCCTCAAAAGTGCTATCTTTGCTTTTGACACAGTAAAGAGCTATTTGCTCCAGGCAATACATTTTTCTTTCTTGACTAAATATTCCATGGGCATTAATTGTGTACCTAAGTGAAATGAAATCCTTGATCACTTCTATCTTTTCTCTGTTTATCACAATGTTGTTTTCTGGTCCATTTGTTTGGATTTTTTTTTTCTTTATGATGAAATGTAATCCATACTGAAGGGTGTAGTTCTTTGATTTTCATTAGTAAATGATTCAAGTCTGCTTTGGGCAAGCAAAGTAGTGTCATCTCTATAGTGCAGGTTGTTAATGAGTCTTCCTCCAATTCTGATAGTATGTTCTTCATATAGTCCACTTCTCATATCATTTGCTTAGCATACAGAGTGAATAATTTTGGTGAAAGTATATACCCTGACACACAACTTTTCTGATTTTAAACTAAGCAGTACTCCTTTGTTCTGTTTGAGCTACTGCCCTTTGGTCTATGAATAGGTTCCTCATGAGTACAATATTAAGTGTTCTGGAATGTCCATTCTTCCCAATGTAATCAATTATTTGTCATAATTCACACAGCAGAATGCCGTTGCATAGTTGATAACACACAGGTAAACTTATTTCTGCTATTATCTGCTTTCAGTCAAGATTAATCTGTCACAAGCAATGATATCCCTTATTCTGCTTCCTCTTCTGAATCCTGCTTGAATTTCTGGCAGTTACCTGTGAATGTATTCTGCAACCATCTTTGATTTATCTTCAGAAAAAGTTTAATTGTGTTTGATGTTAAAGATATTATTCTATACTTTCTGCATTCTATTGGATCATCTTTTTTGAAATGGGCACAAATATAGATGACGTCCAGTAGTTGGCTTGGTAGCTGTCTTCCAAATTATTGGCATAAATTTGTTAGTGCTCCCACTATTGCATCCATTTGTTGAAATATCATAATTGATATTGTATCAATTCCTGGAGACTTGTTTATCTTAAACACCTTCAGGGCATCTTCAACTTTTTCCTTCAGTTTTTTCTATTCTTGATCATATGCTGCCTACTGAAATGATTGAACATTGACTAATTCTTTTTTGTTACAGTGACTATGTATTCTTCCTATCTTCTTTTGATACCTCCTGTGTCATTTAATATTTTGCCCATAGAATTATTTGTTCCACACAGTAATCTACCACTTATCTCTCAGTTTATAATATTTTGGTGGCTGACATGTTGCTCTGAGGCTGGAAGCTGGGCCACCAGTAGTTCAAATACCAGCAGGGTCACTTATGGTAGACTAGTATCTGTGGAGCTTCTAAACTAAAACAGTCTGGATAAAAGGATGGAGTCATCCACATCTGAAAAATTGTCCACTCAAAACATTATGAATACCAGTGAACATCTCAAAATAAAAAAAACTAAAATCCTCACAACTGCACCAAAAAGCAACTGCACAATAAATGGGGAAAAGATTGAATATGGAAGGAATTTCATTTTACATGGATCCACAATCAGTGCCCATGGATGCAGTAATCAAAAGATCAGAAGACATATTTCAGTGGGCAAAGATCTTTTTAAAGTGTTAAAGCGCAAAGGTGTCACATTGTGGCACCTAACCCAAGCTATAGTATTTTCAATAGTATCATCTTCATGTGAAAGCTGCACAATGAATAAGGAAGAGTGCAGAAGAATTGATGCATTTGAATTGTGGTGCTGGAAAAGAATATTGAAAATACCATGGACTGCTACAGGAACAAAATAAATCTATCTTGGAAGAACAGCTAGAATTAGAAGCGAGAATGGCCGGACATTGTCTGATGTACTTTGGTCCTGTTGTCAGAAGGGACCATTCCCTGAAGAAGAATATCATGCTTGGTAAAGTAGAGGGTGAGAGAAAAAGAATACCCTCAATGAGATGCATTGATACAGTGGCTGCAACAATGAGCTCAAGCATAGCAAGAAATTTGAGGGTGGCACAGGACTGTACAGTGTTTCATTTTGTTGTGAAAAGGGTCATTAAGGGTCAGAAGCAACTGGAGGTCCCTAACAGGAACAACAACAGTGTTGCAGTTCAGGATATATCTTGAAATGTTCTCTTTTACAATGAGTGTGACACTGTTCTTTAATTTATCATTCTCAGCACAGTAGACCATATGATTATCCAATTCAAAATGATCAATACTAGTCCATTCCAGCTCATTTATGCCTAGTATATTGATCTTCAACATTCTATTTCATTTTTGATGATTTCCAATTTTCCTAGACTCGTACTTGGTACATTCCATGTTCCAATGGTTAGTGAATATTTATAGCCGTTTCTTCTGATTTTGAGTCATACCTCATTAGCAAATGAAGGTCCTGAAAGCTTTATTGTATTCACATTATTGAAATTGATTCTACTTTGAGGAGGTAACTCCTTCCCATTTGTATTTTGAGTCTCTTTGAACCTGAGGAGCTCATCTTCAAGGTACTGTATCAGACAATGCTCGTTGCTATTCATAATGTTTTCACTGGTCAGTTCTTTGGGGAAAGATTGCCTAGTCTTCATTCCCAATCTGTATTAGTCTGGAAGGTCTGTTGAAACCTGTCTAACATAAATGACCCTGCTAGCATTTGAAGTACCACCACTCGTTTGTCAGTGTTACATACTCTGGTGGCTTGCTTTGTGCTGTGTTGCTGGAAGCTATGCCACCAGTGTTTCAGATACCAGCAGGGGCTACTACAGTGTACAGAAAATATTTTATGAATAATTACTAAAAGCTAGAATGAGCTAGAGCTACATGACTCTCAATTATAAAATAGATAAAATATGGTATAATGAAATCTAAACATTGGATTATTTTTCTAAGGAAAAAAAAAAAACACTGATAAATGTGATAGTATGCAAAAAGATGAAATATGTTATGCTAAGTGAAACTATCCAGACTCCAAATACTGTGTATTGTATGATTACATTTCTATAACATTCCTTCAAAAGCAGTACTGTCAGAACAAATAACATAACAATAATTGCCAGGATGTGGGGGAGATTGGAGGGGTTGACTACAAAACAGCATGAGAAAAGTTTTTTTGAATGATGCATCACTCTTAAATCCTGATTTTAGTGATAGTTTAGAAACAACACATATATGTAAAAATTCACATTAATGAGCAATAAAAATGTAAACTTTTCTGTATGCAAATTTTCTTAAATTTAAAAATAGAGAAATTAATTATTTATCACTTCCAATAAAGTCTAGTATGTGGTAAGTACTCAATGTAATTTAATATATTAATTGTGGTTGCATAAATTGTAAAAAAAATGAATAGTTTTGTATTATTCTAAAAATTAGAAAAATCATTATCAAACAATTCTCATATTGACTTTGCTGTTCCTCAGTCTTTCAAAAACATCCTTGGTGAAACCACTCTAAAATTTAAAAATATATTTTTCCCTTATAAGCATCTGAATATATCAATTAGAATACAATGCTTTCATGCAGCTACTTTTCCTTTTAATCTTACAGACCCCAGCCATTTCCAGTGTTACTAAAGTCAGCACCATTCCTCTCTCCTTCTTCTGTGAGGTTATCATGCATTTTTAAGACAGGTATATTCTTTAGTCACAGTCTGCTTTCTATCTTAGGAAACCTCTTAAATTATATTTTACAGTTTGTTTACACTGAAGGTCACTATGTGCTGTAAAGTTCTGTGGGTTTCGAAAAGCACAAAGTTTCTCACAGATCCACCACTGATATATCATAAGGCATTTGACTGCTAACCAGAGACTGGTAGTTAAAACCCACCAGCCGCTGCTGGGAAGGAAGGTTGGGCAACCTACTTCCATAGTGATTGTTGTTATTGTTATGTGCCTGATACTGTCTGCGAAATCCAAGAAGGGGTCGCTATGAGTCAGATCCAACTTCATCGTAGTGGGTTAGTTTAGTAGTTAGTTACAGATGAGTTTTAGCACCCTAAAGAATATCTTTTTTCTTCAACTACCAATCCCACTTCTCCAAAACGTTTGGAAAACATTTAGCTATTTATGGTTTCCATAATAATGTATTTTCCAAAAATTTCATGTAAATTAAATCACGAAGTGATTTGTGGCTTTTTTCAATAAGCAATATTCACTTAAGATCTATCCATGATTTTTGTGTCTTGATAGCTCTTTCTATTTTATTACTGAATATTATTTTGTTTTAGAAAAATACTAGAGTTTGTTTATCCTTTCCTATTGAAGGAAAGTAAGCCCAAGGCTTACAGGTGAGGAGAGACAACTCAGGGATGCCCGAAGTAGCAAGCGGGAAGA
>NW_006921852.1:4138109-4173841 GCF_000298275.1 Orycteropus afer afer
CTTTCTTGTAAGAAACAAAGTCATTTTCATTGCTGATTTTGAAGTACATTTTAAATTTAAAGTTACTTATCACTGAAACAGACTTTGATGATGATTTGCCTTTATAACAAAGGAAATGGTAATACATGTGCTGCCAAAATACAAATTTACTCTTTCTCCTTTTCATGTCTCTTCTGAAAATATTACCCACATACTGTCTACATATAGCACAAAGGTAAAAACATCAATATTAAAACTGAAGCTAAGAATTCTTTTATCTAAAATGTAACTAATTTTTAAGTATTCTCTCTAATATTAATCAAATAGCTTTTAGTTAATAATGTCTCTAATAGTTACTTTAGTGCTTGCAGGAATACCATTTCTGAGGAAAGTCAAGATAACTTATGAAAGTTAGTTTCAGTTCTTATCTAATATTGAGCTTGAATGACCAGTATGTATCAGAGTAGTAAATATGCTTTAGACAAACTAAATTTGTATAGCATGCGATGTTATGCCTGTAAATTTGAGAAAAGATTTGAAGTTTATATATAGTTTTTGCAAGTTCAGCATTGATAAGTAGTCAAGGCCCCTGCAAAGAAATTGCTCAGTCAAAATCCTTCTAGAATGAGAAATAGACAGTTCAACTGACAAAGTATGTATAAAAGAGAATAAAATATTAGTTCACATACTAAAGAAAAGTGTCTTTTCAGAAAAATTTCTTGGGCAACATTTTTAACTAGTTCTACCCTCATTAGTCATGTTAATTGTTGATTAGCATGCTACAGAACGAAAGAACATAGATTGTAAATGAAAAAGAATCCAAGAATCCTATTATGTGCTATCTCTCTTACATTGTTGACATAATTTAATATTTTTCTAATTGAATCTCTAACTTCAACAAATTTTGGCATTAAACTTAAAATAAACTTAAATATCTATACATCTATATCTATATCTATATCTATCTATCTATCTATCTATCTATCTATCTATCTATCTATCTATCTATAGTCACTGGCAAATTTAATGTGTGTTGTCACAGATAGGATGAACAATTATTTCCTTATATTAATTTCTCAAAGAAATATATATCACTACCATGTAAATAATGACTTGTGTTTGTCAGAAAGCATTAAGTGTTCGGTGACCTAAGATGAGAAGGGATAGTCTTTAGTAATAAAAGAAACTATTGTTTGGGAAGAAAGTAAAAATACAGGTTTGTGAATTAGATTATATCTCTAATAGAGTTATAAAGAAAATTTCAAAGTTAAGGAGTGTTTAACTTTCATAAAATCAAATATAATTATGTAATTTAATTGCATCCTATTGTAACCTTATAGATTATTACAATTTAGCTCTGCTTTGATATGGTGTGAGCACCTTAGGCAGAGGGTAATCTCAGCAAACATTATAATTAATTGCTATAGTTGTTATAATGTAAGGAAATTTTCAATGTAAGCTCATCTTTTATTAATAAATATTTTCTACTTTAGATGTTACTATGTTTCACAATGATTTTCAAAGTTTTTATAATTCCAAGTTGTGTTGCAATTTGTGAATTCATCAAACTACATAATTAATTGGCTCTTAGTTGCAAGATAGCTTAACTGAAAGTAGACCATTCCTAGCAAAAATTCAGGACCTTAGCACTCATACAAATCAAATACAATAGAATATATACAAATCTTGCTTGACCCCATTTCCTTTACACCTCTTTGTTCTCCAATTTAAATAATTTCAACACCCTAATATTGTGTGCAATAAATTGTTTGCTTGAAATGAAGTAGAGAATAAATTTAAAAATAGAAATAAAGAGCAGTTGATTAATATGGTGGACTGCTTACGTACTATGGAGAAAATTATAAAACATGCTTGAGAGGTTTATAGTGTGCATTCAAGTTTGAAACAGAAGGTAGCTCAGATATTGCTACTAATTTCCTACCAGGACCATGTGTTATATTTTTAACAAGTGTATAATTTTTTTTTTTTTTTGCTATGTTCAGTAGTTCTTCTTTTATTAATCCATTAGAGGCTTAAACACAATTATGTATCCAACGTTTCAATAATTATAATTTGCCATCACTATGATCTTTATTGTGATCATGATTATAATTATTATCACCTGAAATATTACTATCAGAGCAATTAACAGAAATTAAATGTTGCTATGTGCTAGATAAAAGAGCGAAGACTATAAATGAAAAAGGACTCAAGAATCCTATTATTTGTTTTCTCTTACTTACATTGCTGCCATAATTTTATATTTTTCTAATGAAATTTCTATCCTCAACAAATTTTGGCTTTACTCATAATAAAGTAAAATAAAATTAAAAGATAAATATCTTCTTTTTTCATAAGTCACAGGCAACTTTAGTAGGTCTTAACACAGACAGAATGAACAACTATTTCAGTTTGTCATAATGCAGTGGTTTGTGTGTTGCTGTGAGGCAGGAGGCTATGCCATTGGTATTTCAAATACTAGCAGGGTTACGCATGGTAGACATGTATAAATGGAGCTTCCAGACTAAGACAGACTTGGAAGAAGGAAGGGGCCATCCACTTCTCAAAAAATTGACAAGTGGAAACTTTTTGAATAGCAGTGAAACACTGTCTGATATATTTCTGGAAAACATTATGAATAATCTTAAAACATTGTCCAACATAGTGCTGGAAAATGAGGCCCTCTGGTCAGAAGAAACTCAAAATATGATTGGGGAAGAACTACCTCCTCAGAGTAGAGCTGACCTTAATAATCAGGATGTAATACAGCTTTAGGACCTCCATTTGCTGATGTGGCACAACTCAAAATGAGAATAAACAGCTGCAAACGTACATTAATAATCAGAACATGGAATGTATGAAGTATGAGTCTAGGAAAATTAGAAGTTGTCAAAAATGAAACAGAAACCATAAAGATCAATATCTGAGGTATTAGTGAGTTGAAATGGACTGTTTTTCACCATTTTGAATCAGACAACCATATGATCTACTATGCCAGGAATGATAAATTGAAGAGGAATGGTATGGCATTCATCATCACAAAGAATGTTTCAAGATCTGTCCTGAAGTACAATGCTGTCAGTAATAGGATAATGTCCATATGCCTACAAACTAGACCAGTTACTACTACTATTATGTAAATTTACACACTAATGACAAAAGCAAATTTGAAGAAATTGAAGATTTTTATCAACTTCTGAAATTGACCAAACATGCAATCAAGATGTGTTGATTATCATTGGTGATTGAAATGCAAAAGTTGGAAACAAAGAAGCATCACAAGTAGTTGCAAAATATGACCTTGGTGATAGAAATGATGCTGGAGATCACATGATAGAATTTCGTAAGATCAATGACTTGTTCATTGCAAATAACTTTTTCAGCAACACAAACGATGGCTAAACATGTGGACTTTTACAGATGGAGTACACAGGAATCAGACTGACTACATCTGTGGGAAAAGGTGATGTAGAAGGTCAGCATCTTCAACCAAACAAGGCCAGGAGCTGACTGTGGAACAGACAATCAGTTGTTCATATGCAAATTCATGTTGAAGCTGAAGAAAATTAAAACATGTCCACGAGAGTCAAAATATGACCTTGATTATATCCTTCCTGAATTTAGAGACCATTTAAAGAATAGATTTGATGCAATGAACACCAAATATTAAAAACCAGAGGAATTTTGGGATGACATCAAGAACATCACCCATCAAGAAAGCAAAAGGTCATTAAAAACGACAAGAAAAGAAGAAAAGACCAAAATGGATGTCAGAAGAGACTCTGAGATTTGCCCTGGAACAGACAGTAGCTAATGCAAATGGAAGAATTAACAAGATAAAAGAGATGAACAGAAGATTTCAAAGAACAGCTTGAGAAGACAAAGACAATTATAATGAAATGTGCAAAGATCTGGAGTTAGAAAACTACAAAAGAACATGCTCAGCATTTCTCAAGCTGAAAGAACTGAAGGAAAAAATTCAAGCCTGAAGTTGCAATATTAAATGATTCTATGACAAAATATTGAATGATGTAGGAAACATCAAAAGAAGATTGAAGGAATACACAGAGTCACTGTACCAAAAAGGTTTGGTCATTGTTCATCCACTTCAGGAGGTTGCATAAGATCAAGAAGGAAGAAGTCAATGCTGCACTGAAAGAATTGGCAAAGAACAAGGCTCCAGGAATTAACAGAATACTCATTGATATGTTTCAACAAATGGATGCTATGCTTGAGACATTTACTTGTCTATGCCAAAAAATTTGGAAGACAACTGTCTGGCAAATATACTGGAAAGATCCATATTTGTACCCATTCCTAAGAAAGGTGATTCCACACAATGTGGAAATTATCGAACAATGTCATTAATATCACACACAAATGAAATCTTGCTGAAGCTAGTTCAAAAACGATTTCAGCAGAATATTGACAGAGAACCTCCAGAAATGCAAGCTGGATTCAGAAGAGGATGTGGAATGAAGGATATCATTGATGATGTCAGATGAATCGTGGCTGAAAGCAAAGAGTATCAGAAAGATGTGCACTTGTGTTTTATTGACTATGCAAAAGCATTCGATTGTCTGGATCATAAAAATTATGGATAACACTGAGAAGAATGGGAATTCAAGAACACTTGATTGTGCTATCAGGAACCTGTATATAGGCCAGAAAGCTGTCATCCAAACTCAATGAGGGGATATTGCATGGTTTAAAATCAGGAAGGGAGTGCCTCAGGGTTGTATCTTTTCACTGTTCTTATTCACCGTTCTTATTTGATGAGCAAATAATCTGAGAAGCTGGACTTTATAAAGAAGAGTGTGGTATCAGGATTGGAGGAAGACTAATTAAAAGCCTGTTATATGCAGACAACAAAATTTTACTTGCTGAGAGTGAGAATGACTTGAAGCACTTACTGATGAAGATTAAAGACTTCAGTCTGCAGTATAGATTACATCTCAACATAAAGAAAATGAAAATTCTCACAACTGGACCAATAAGCAGTACCACAATAAATGGAGAAAAGATTGAAGTTGTTAAAGATTTCATATTAGTTGGCTCCATGATTAACACCAGTGGAAGCAGCAATAAAGACATCAGATGACATATTGCACTTCGCAAATCTGCTGCAAAATACATCTTTGAAGTGCTGAAGAGCAAAGATGTCTCCTTTAGGAGTAAGGTGCACCAAATTTGAGCTATGGTATTTTCATTTGTCTCATATGGTGGGCAATGAACAAGGAAGACCAAAGAAGAGTTGATGCTTTTGAGTTGTGGTGTTGGCAAAGAATACTGAAAGTACCATGGACTTCCAAAAGAATGAACAAATCTGTCCTGGAAGAAGTGTAGCCAGAATGTTCCTTGGAAGAAAGAATGGCCAAACTTCATCTCATCTATTTTGGTCATGTTGTCAGAGGGACCACTACCTGGAAAAGGATATCATGCTTGGTAAAGTGGAGGGTCAACAAAAAAGGGGAAGGCCCTCAGTGAGATGTATTGACACAGTGGCTGCAAATATGGGCTCAAGTATAGCAAGGATTGTGAAGCTGGCACAGGACTTGTCAGTGTTTCGTTCTGTTGTATATAGGGTCATTATGAGTTGGAGCAGACGCTATGGTAGCTAACAACAACAACAACGACAATATGTGCTACAAACATATTTCATTATAATAATTTTCTATGTCTTCTCAAGCTGCCTTTGAAATCTTCTAATCAGCTCTTTTACTTTATCATTCCTTGCATTCACTTTAGTTACTCTACATTCAAGAGCAAGGCCAGAGTCTCTTCTGTTCTGTTTTTGCCTTTTCTTTTTTCCCTGTCCTTTTAATTTCCCTTTGGTTTCTTTATAAGTGATATACTTGATATCATCCCATGACTTATTTGGTTGTTGGTCATTGATGTTGAGTGCATCAAATCAAATTTTGATGTGGTCTCTAAATTCAGGTGAGACATAGTCAAGGTCATGCCTTGGCTCTTATGGTCTTCTTTTAATTTTCTTGCGTTTCTAGTTCAACTTGCAAGTAACAAGTGATGGTCTGTTCCACAATCTCCTCCAACCTTATTCTGATTTATGATATTGAACTTTACCATCACCTTTTCCCATAGATACAGTCAATTTGATTTCTGGGTATTCCCTCGAGTAAGGTCCATGTGCAAAGTTGTCATTTAAGTTGTTGAAAAAAGATATTTGCGGTGAATAAGTTGTTTGTCTTGCAAACTCTATCATGTGATCTCCAGCATCATTTCTATCACCAAAGCCATATTTTCCAACTCTCAATCCTTCTTTGTTTCAAACTTTCCCATTCCAATCACCAACGATGATCCAAAAATATGCAGAAATTATTGATTAATATCATTAAAATCACACAGAAGTAAAGTTTGTTTAAAATAATTCAAAATGGTGGCAGGGAATTACCAGAAATTCAAGCCAGATTCAGAAGAGGATGTGTAACAATGAATATCACTTCTGATGTCAGATGAATATTGTCTGAAAGCAGAAAATACCAGAAAAATGTTTACCTGTGTTTTATTGGCCATGCAAAGACATTTGACTGTGTGGATCATAAAAAGTTCTGGATCACATTGTGAAGAATTGTAATTCCAGAAATAGTTAATTGTGTTCATGAGAAACCTGTACATCAACAAAGAGTCAGTTGTTCAAACAGAACAAAGAGATATACTGCATGACTGTGTCCTTTCACCATACTTAACAAATAAGCCAAGAATTTGGATTATACACAGAAGAGTGTGTCATCAGGATTGGAGGAATATTCATTAATAGCTTTCGGTATACAGATGACACAATTTACTTGATGAAAACAAAGAGGACTTGCAGTTACTTACTGTGAAGGTCAAAGACTACAGACTTCAATATGGATTACACCTCAATGTAAATATAACCATGATCCTCAACTGGACCAATGAGAACATCACGATGAATGGAGAGAAGATTGAAGTTGTCAAATATTTTATTTCACTTGGATACATAATCAATGCTTATGGAAGCAGCAGTCAAGAAATCAAATGATTAACTACATTGGACAAATGTGCTCCAAAAGACCTTTTCAAAAGTGTTAAAGATCAAAGATGTCATTTTGAGGACTAAGGTATGCCTGACTCAAGTCACGTATTTTCAAACACTTCAAATGCATGTGAAAATTTAACAGTGAATAAGGAGGAATGAAGAAGAATTCATGCAGTTGAATTATGGGATTGGTGAAGAATATTGAAAATACCATGGAGTACTAAAAGAAAGAACAACTGTGTCTTGGAAGAAGTACAACCAAAATTCTCTTTAGAAGCAAGAATGTCCAGACTTTGTTTCTCATACTTTCATTGTGTTTTCAGGAAGGACTAGTTCCTGAAGAAGGACATCATGCTTGGTAAAGTGGAAGGTCAGTGAAAAACAGGAAGACCCTCAGTGAGATGGATTGACACAGTGGCTGCAAAAATGGGCTCAAACATAGCAAGGATTATGATGATGGCACGAGACTGGGCAGTGTTTTATGTTACTATGTGTTGGAACTTTTTCAATGACACCTAATAAGAACAACATTGACTAAACATTGAAAAAGACTCTTTTTTTCCCCATTTATTTATCACAACAATTCTAAGTACTATATTTTGCACATTTAAAATATGAGTAAGTGGTTATACCAAGACTGTAAGTAGCTATCTGATTCTAGAAATGATGGTGTCAGAAATACAAATCAGGTTGCAGAAATGACCAAAGCCAGTTTTATGAAAGCATGCCTTCTTTGTTATTCAATGCACAGACATATTTTTTCAATGTTCCTCACTGTTCCATGATGGCCATCCTTTGTTTTTCCCTTCTATATTATTTTCACTTACTCACCCTCATATTCTTTCTTCTTCTTATGTGGTCTTGCTTAGTAAAAATATTTATTTCACATTAGAAACACAATCTTCAAAATAAATTAGCTAAAAATGTGTTTGAAGCAAATTAGGAATAGAAGAAAACTTCCTTATTTTATAAAGTTCATCTATGTAAATTCTGCAGTTAAGAGCTGTCTTAGGCTGGGTTCTCTAGAGAAGCAAAACCAATGAAGTTTATATATATAGAGAGAGAGAGAGAGAAAGAGAGAGAGAGAGAGAGCTCTGGTAGTGTAGTGCCTAAGGCATTTGACTGCTAACCAGGAGGCACCAGCCATTCCTCGGAAGGAAGATTGGGCAATCTACTTCGGTGTGATACTGCCTCAGAAACCCAAGGAGAGATTACTATGAGTCGGGTCTGTCTCCACGGCACATAACAACAACAACATACATATATATGTTGTTGTTGTTAGGTGTCGTCGAGTTGTTTCCAACTCATAGTGACCCCATGCACAGCAGAATGAAACACCGCCTGATCCCATGCCAGCTCCATGATCTCTGCTATACTTGAGCCCATCATTGCAGCCACAGCATCAATCCATCTCGTTGAAGGCCTCCCCCTCTTTCACCGACCCTCCACCCTACCAAGCATGACACCCTTCTCCAGGGAATGGTCCCTTTTGACAACATGACCAAAATAGGTGAGACGAAGTCTGGTCATTCTCGCTTCCAAGGAGAATTTTGTGTGCTCTTCCTCCAGGATAGATCTGTTAGTTCTTTTAGCAGTCCATGGTACTTTGAGCATTCTCCACCAGCACCACAACTCAAAAGCATCAACTCTCCTTCAGTCTTCCTTATTCATTGTCCAGCTCTCACATGCATATGAGGCGATTGAAAATATCATGGCTTGTGTCAGGCACACCTTAGTGCTCAAGGAGACATCCTTGTTCCTCAGCACTTGAAACTGTTCCTTGGCGGTTGACCTTGACCTTCCCAATGCTACACATCGTCTAATGTCCTGACCGCTGCTTCCTTTAGCATCGATTGTAGAATCAAGCAACATGAATTCTTTGACAATCTCAATCTTCTCTCCATTTATTGTGATGCTGCTCGTTGGTCCAGTTGTGAGGATTTTTGTTTTCTTTATATTGAGACGTAATCCATACTGCAGACTGCATTCTTCAACCTTCATCAGTAAGTGCCTCAAATCATCCTCACTTTCAACAAGCAAATTTGTATCATCTGCATATCTCACATTGTTAATGATTCTTCCTCCAATCCTGATGCCACGTTTTTCTTCATATAGTCCAGCTTCTCGGATCATTTTCTCAGCATATAGATTGAATAAGGATGAGGAAAGGATATAACCTTGATGCACTCCCTTCTTGATTTTAAGCCATGTAGTGTTCCCTTGTTCCATTTGAATGACAGCCTCCTGGTCAAGGTACAAGTTCCTCATGAGTACAATCAAGTGTTTGGGAATTCCCATTCTTCCCAATGTTATCCATAATTTGTCATGATCCACATAATCAAATGCCTTTGCATAGTCAATAAAACACAAGTAAACATCTTTCTGGTATTCTTTGCCTTGATCCAAGATCCATCTGACAACAGCTATGATGTCCCTTGTTCCATGTCCTCTTCTGAATCCAGCTTGCACCTCTGGAAGTTCTCTTTCTCTCTCTCTCTCTATATATATATATTTATATAGAGAGAGAAATAGAGAGAGAGAGAGAGATGCATATAAGGACATTGTTCATGCCGTTGTGGAGGTTGGCAAGTCCCAAGAGTCCCAAGTCTGCAGATCACAAGTCAGGCTGGAGCCTTCTACTGACTCATGTAACTTCAAGGGCTGAGGAACCCAGGATCTTATGTAAAATGACAAGCTGCTAGCTCATGGGCTATGAAGGATGATGGATTCAAGATCATCAAGCAATTTTCCAGGATGCTAGCTCAAGTCCAAAGAACCAGAGGTCAGATGATAAAGAGCCAGATTCAAGATATAGATTTAGCAAAAACCAAGAGAGCTTTGCCAGGATGTCCATATACATTGGAAGCATGCCACATGCCTAAGGACACTCCCTTTCAAATGATTGGCTGCTCTTAGCAGACCTCATCATGGAGGTGATTACATTATATGAGATCTCATCATGAGGATGACTACATCATAACTGCGAAACCACTGATAATCATGGCTCAGCCAAACTGACACAAAACCTTAACTGCAACAATGACCTACTTAATGCATTTGTTGGTGAATGCCTACATGTGTTTTAAGACTGGGAACAGGTAATGATTTTTTTCTTTCACATTCCCTATTCAACATTTTACTAAGGACCCAGTGAGTTCAACAGCAGAATAAAATGATACAGCTTACAAAAGAAGCGCAGCCATTTTATTCATGGTCATAATAATATTTTACATATGAAATACTAAAGAGTCTATTAATATACTACCAAAATTAATTTGATAAGTTCACATGTCACAGTAGCAATGTAAAAAATCAATGCATTTTGTGTACTAGTAACAACTATACAATGAAACGAAAAAGGAAATATTATTTACAAATTCACTGAAGATTATAAAACATAAGATAAATTTAATGAAAATGTGCAACCCCTCTACCCAAGAAGCCCTGATGGCACATGGGTTAAGAGCATGCTGCTAACTAAAATGTGAATTCAAACTCACCAGCTGCTCCACAGCAGAAAGATGTGGCACTCTGCTTCCATAAACATGTATAGCCTTTTACGATCTGTGGGGCAGCTTTCTTTTGTCTTTTAGGTGTATAGCCTTTTACGATCTGTGGGGCAGCTTTCTTTTGTCTTTTAGGGTTTCTATATATATATATATATGTATAGAGTTCAACTGCAAGTTGAAATTGACTTGATGGCATAAGTTTTTTTTTTTTTTAAGAACTTTGCAATATGAACTAAAATGCCTTGGTGATAGAAAATAAAGACTTTTTAAAAATGGAAACATACAATGTTTGAGGATTCAAAAACTCAGTATTGTTAACATTTTAATTATACTAGAAATTACCTTTAGATTTAATGCGTAGCTAACCAAATTTCAATAATTACTTTTAAAAATTGTCAAACATATTCTAAAATTATTTTGAAAATTCAAAGAATCAAGAATAGCCATAACAATTTTGAAAAGCTATTTCAGACATTTTGAAGAATCACACCATCTTGTATTGTAATTTATCTTTAAAGTGCAGCTGCTGTAATAGTTTGGTGCTGTGGAACTAAATTTTCTAAAAGTAAACACAGTGGATTATCTTCACAAACTGGCTGTAGTGAAGATTTCTTAGAGAAGACACCAAAAGCCTGACCAAATGATTTTATCAGATTTGAAAACAAAAAGTTCACAATGAATATCATTAAGGTAATGAGCAGGGAAGCCACACAATAGGAGAAAATAATTGGTATATATGTGTGTGTGTATGTGTATATATGCTTATTTTCCATACGTATATGTATGTATATATGTATGAAAAATAAGTCTTGAATCTAGAATATAATGAGGTTTTCTACACATCAATAATAAGAGTAAATGGCAAAAATAACAAAATTACTTAAGAGTGTCAATATTTTTACAGACATGTCACATAATCAATAATGAGAGTAAATGGAATTAGAAAAACACTTTAACAAGGACTTCACAAAAGAAGTTATATATTTTTTCAACAAAATTATGAAATAGTTGTCAGCAATACTAGTCATCAGAGGAACACAAATTAGAACTGTAATGCTACATCATTTCATATTCATTAGAATGTCTAAACATAAAATGACTAAAAGAATTAAATATAATGCTGATGAGAGTTTAAAATGGTGTAATCGCTTTTCAAAACTACTGTTGTCTAATGAAGTTAAACACACATTGACCCTATGACTCTGTAACCCCACTCCTATAAACAAAACCAGTAGATATCAAAATATGCACACATAAAATTGTATATCTAGTAATGTATATATAACTGCTTTGTTTATAGTAATCAAAAAATAGAAAAAAGTTGAAGTAATTATAAAATTGAAAACAATCAAACTGAGATAATTTTATATTCATTCAATGGAATGTTACTTAGTATAAAAACAAGGAAGAGTTCTCCATACACACAACATTGAAGAATCAGTGAAACATTGTTCCAGGAGAAAGAAACTAGTGAAAAGAATATAGGTCATATGATCATACTTATATGAAGTTCTGAAACAGGCAAAACTAATTTCTGCAGATATATATCAGAGCAGAGTCGCTTAAGGGGATGAAGACTGACTGGAGTGGAGGGATAAAGGGAATTTCTATTGTGATGGAAATGTTCTGTTCATTAATTGGGGTGGTAGCTAGATTGTAGGTAGATTTTTCTATATTAAAATTATAATTTGTAATGTAAAATATAATAACTATAATCCTCTTTTATTTCTATTATTTCAAAAATCTTGTGAACTTGTTGCTGTTTCTTAAATTCTCTATTTTAGAACAGTATGTCACATTTTCAAGTCTAACACATTGTTATGGTTAACCACTTTCTTCAAACTAATAACCAAAACACCAAGTATAATGTCTATCTATTCATCAGTTCTAAGCATACTCCAATGATAAAGATCTGTTAGTTTCTGTCAAGTCCATTATTACTCTTCTAAACACAATGGTTTAATTGCTCCACTACTAGCCAAACTGTTGGTGGTCCAAACCCACCAAGAGGTACCTCTAAGAACAGGCCTGAGAATCTGCTTCTGAAAAGTCCCAGCCCAGAAAACCCTGTGGAGCAGTTCTACTCTGAACACATGGGAGTGCATGAGTCATGAGTGCAGTTCTACTCTGAACACATGGGAGTGTCATGAGTCATGAGTGCAGTTCTACTCTGAACACATGGGAGTGTCATGAGTCATGACTGCAGTTCTACTCTGAACACATGGGAGCACCATGAGTCATGAGTATAAATACATAGGTAAGGTTTTTTAATTCTTTCTCCCTTACAATATAAAGTGAATTAGCAGTTGGCCAATGTTATTGGTATAGAGAAGACTTCATATGAGAATATTGGATTAGCAAATGGGTTGTATCACTTACCTGCATTTGAGAAGACATGATAGTCTTAATTAATATAATTAAAATTTATTTTACTACTCCTTTTAGTAAAATATTTACTTAGCAGGTAATTATTAAATAATCCTGTTGCCCTGCAGTATTTAATTTTGAGTCATAGAGATGAACAAGATTTGTCTTCATGGAACTTATAGTCGCCAGAACAAGATAGTTACTGCAAAAGGTTTATCATGGGTATTGATTCTTATGACAAAAAAAAAAAAAAAAAGGTGGTGAGAATAGATTGATTTGCAAGAATATTCTTTCAAGGAAAAAGGAAATGCTTCCTGAACAATTCCTTATTTTTGAATAAATTAAGAGTTCACTGAATAGTGAAAAAGTTTCTTTCATATATATTTTTTTAATGCTGCGCCATTTTGTTATATTCTATAAACAAAGCAAAACCAAGCTCACTGCCATTGAGTCGAATCCAACTCAGCAACTCCTCCTTGGTTTTCCGAGGCAGTATCTCTAAAGAAGTAGATTGCCCAGTCTTCCTTCCTAGGAGTGCCATGTGGGTTTTATGTTGTTTTTAACAATAGATTTCAAATGCAATAACATTAATAATTATTATTTTAGAATATAAAATCCACCGCTGTCAAGTCAATTCCAGGGTTTCCAAGGCTGTAAATCTTTATGGAAGTAGACTGCCACTACATCTTTCTCCTAAGGAGTGGCTGGTGGATTTGAATCATTGACCTTTTGGTTAGCAGCTGAGTGCTTTAATCACTGAGCCACCAGAGTTCCTTATAATTAATGTAAGTATAGAAAATATTTAAAGACTGCTTATTATATAGGAGACAGTGATTAAGTACTTTATATGGATGAGCTCTATTATTTCTCAAAAATCTTTCTACATGGCTTGTAATAGTATCCTTATTGCAGTTATTTGGGTTTCCATCTATAACCAAAGTCTGAAGCTTAAAAAATAGATGTTAACTCTTAACAATATGGTAATTCCTAAAGTTTTGCCTTTCAAACAAATTAATGATCTTAGGCATGTGTAAAGAGATTATGATAAATTTGTATCCCTTTGACCGATACTATTTTTTTTTTTTTTTGTAGTGTGTGTGTGTTTTTTTTTTTTTTAATTGTGATTTGGGTGAAACTTTACAGAGCAAATCCACTTTCCTTACAGCAGCTCACATACACTTTGTCTCATGACATTACCTTCAATCTCCCACAATGCAACAGTTCCCCTTCTACTTCCTCCCCAGTTACCTCTTCCCTGTGTCCTTCCCTCCCATGCACTACTGCTCCCTGAGCTGTCTCCCTGTGCATACACAACCCTTCTATTCTCCCATAATTGATCTCTCCAACAAGTGTATCTGCATGTTATAAATTGTTCAGCTGATATGCTTGTCTTTTTTTTTGGATAGAAGTCACAGAAGTGAGTTCTATTCCAGACCTAACAGGCAGCTAGCATCCATATTCTCAGGGGTTCTATCAGACCAGAAAATCTGGTCCTTTTTTTTTTTTTTTAAATAATTTTGAGTTTTATTCCACATTGTTCTCCTATTCTATCCAGAATCTCCTACAGAGATCCCCCTCCAAGTGGTTGACGATGCTAGCCAGGCACCATCTAGTTCTTCTGGTCTCATAGTCATATAGGCTGAGAATTGCATGGTGTACCAGTCATTTGGACTAATTTTTTCCATATGTCTTTGGCTTTCTTTATTCCTCTTTGCTCTGCATGAGGAGAGACCCATCACTGCATCTAGATGGCCGCTTGAAAGTGATTCCAGTCACTACTCGCCAAAGTAGGATGTGTAACAATATTTTTGTGTAGTATGGTATGCCAATTGAGCTTGATGTCCCCTGAGATTATGATGACCAATATTTTTAAGAGGTGTCCATAATATTATATGCAAGTAGACTGAAGTAACAAAGATAGAAACATCACTATGGTGAATGTTTTGATTGTTCATCGTGAAGTTTATTTTGTTAAAGAGGGAAAAACAAGACTTTGGAAGCAAACTTTCAGAGAAATTGTTTTCTACTTTTGATTACCATGGGAGTCCCTAGTTAGTGAAAAATGGTTAACACATTTGGCTGCTAACTAGAAGACTAGCAGTTCTAGGTGTCTCGGAAGAAAAGGCCTGGTAGTGGTGGCGATCATGATGGCTTTCACTAAGCACAGTAAATACTTAGGAAAAAAATAAATGGGCTTATTCTACAGAGATATCTCTTCATCTTTGCAATTTCTTGTCCAGTATTGGGTAGTATATCTTAATACAGTGTTGTGTATAGCTTATGTCATCTTATTTCTGGAGTTCAGTATTAAAACTACTACTTCATCTATCCCAGAATTTGGTACAAGTAGAATTGAATACATTGGTCTCCTGAAACTCCTCTGCATTATTTTTAATTTGTTTTGACACTCTGTAAAAGAGATACAATTCTTTGGAGGTAATTGAACTTTAAAATAGTTTTTATACATTTTGCACAATTCTCTCATTTTAAATCCATTTAGCAAATAAAGTAAGATTAAATTATTTTAATATTATACCTCTGGCATAGTTTATTATGTTCTAGAGTTTCTTAGTATAGACCAATAGACATTGCTATCATGCTACTTTACTTACAAAATGATGATTTTATCATGTAAAGTTTAGTTTACAATACGAGAAAACGAAGGATAAAGTAAAATATACAAATTAAAATTTTAACTGAGGTCTTTAAGACTGTGGATAATAAATTAACATTTAAATTCTGAAATCTATTTGAAGACACAAAAAAGATGGATAATACTTTACAAATTACAATAAGGATTTGAGGCTTCCATATATAGGCTAGGGAAATAAAGTATTCATTGACTGAGTTCCATTGGAAATCCTTATAATTTTGATCTTGATTGATTTTTTTTCTAAAATGGATTATAAAGAGAGTTTTTATTAAAAAAAAAAAGAGAAGAAAATCAATTACCACTTCTACATTATGAAGCTAGTACATTTCTCATTTATGAAACATTCTCTGGGAAATTTTTCATCTTAAGGTAGACCAAATCCTCTCTTAATAAGAAATCTCAATTAAGATTATGGCTTTCTTATGATCAGGCAAATTAAGGATTTGTTGATATAAGCAAATGATTTATATATTGATTTACTTTGCATGGCATATCCTTGCTTTTAGCAGGAGAGGATGGTTATTTAAGGAGCTGAATTGCTCTGTATGATGTAGATGGAGCCAGGCAATGAATGGCTCCAATCAAGCCACCCACATTCTGGCAGGATGTCTGTGACTATTGCATTACTGATGCCATTACCTAAAATGTGTTGCTAATTGTAATATCTATTGTGAATCCAGGAAAATTTAAATAGCTTTTGACTGGTAAAGGATTATAGCAGTGTTGAAACTCTGTAATTTAACCACACCAAGGCCCTTCCTTTTTTAGTATTAAAAGAGCATCAAAGTAATATATGACTATATAGATACGTGAATACACAAACACAAACATATCAGACATTGAGTTTCAGACATGAAGAAACTTGAGGTCCAGGTTCTTTTGCATGAAGACTGAGGATAGACATCATTCTGAAGTAAGTATCCAGGCAGAAGGGACTTAATATTATTTTAAAAGCCCACTGTCATCAAGGTGATTGCAACTTATAACCACCTCCATTGAGTTAACATAAGTAAATTGCCCTATCTTTCTTCCATGGAGAGGCTGGTGGGTTTGAACCAGCAACCTTCTGATTAGCAGCCAAATGCCTGACCACTGTGTCACTTACTCATTATTGGTAATAGTAATTTGTCACAGAGCATATTGTCTATCACAAAAGTCATTTCCAGAATTATAGTGTTCCCGAATATTCCAGGGTAAGAAAGTTCTAGAACTACTTTATGAAGAACTGGAATACATTCTGGCCTATTTTGGGAATCCCAAAAAAGAACCCAAACCAAAGGTACAGGGACATTAATTCTATTCCTTTATTGGAGTGTCAGAAGCAGCCTGTGTAAGAACTATTGTGCATAGCAGAGCAGGGGAGCAAGCAGAAGAGTGAGGGAAGCCATTTGGCCCTGCCCAGCCCACAGGAGTCTGACATCATTGAAGTACCCAGTGAAGAAGTGACACTGGCTTTGTTTCTGCTACAGAACAGCAACAACAACCAGTAAGAAAGTGCTAAAATAGTGATTGTCAATGTCTACTTAGATGGGAGGAGCTCTGGTGGCACAGTGCCTAAGGCATTTGACTGCTAACCAGAAGGCTGGCGAAAATTGGGCAATCTACTTCAGTACTGATAGCACCTTGCAAACCCAAGGACGGGTCATTGAGTCGGATTCGACTGGACAGCAGCAAGTTTGATTTTGGTTCCCTTAGATGGGGCACATATGCAAACAGTTATAAAGCTCCCATCAGGAAGTTCCAGGCACATTTTAAGAGGACTTTTGAGAAAGCTCAGATCCTGAATTCTGAAGGTATGGGCATGAGTAATCATTTCTTTCCAATGAGCTAGGACCCAAAGAATGTTTAGATACTTACATATAAACACTGCCTGGATACTTACATATAAACACTATGTGGTTTATTCATGATTAATGAAAATGAAGAAAGCTAACAGAAAATATACACACTTACTATAGGAGCTCTGGTGGTGTAGTGGTTAAACCATTCTACTTCTAACCAAAATGTCTGCAGTTAGTTTGAACCCACCAGTTGCTCTGTGGGAAAGAGATGAAGCAGCCTGCTTCTATAAAGATTTACAGTCTTGGAAACCCTACAGCACAGTTCTGCTCTCAAAATCAACTCGATGCCATTTAGTAGTATGATAAATGCCTTCGTGTTTTCATATAGTAATTATTTCTGAAGGGACAATAAAGTCATGTTCCTGTTTGTTCCTCATTTATCTTATTAATTTCTTTTTTCTTTTTCACATATGTTCTCTTTTCCTATTACACAAGGCTCTCTCTGAGGATCTGAACACACTTGCAGCACAATATGCAACAACATAGGTTTTCAAATGAGATAAGTCTATATTTAAATTAAAATTTCTCCAATTTAAAATATCACCATATAAGCCCTTTCTAGGCCAACTCACATCCAATAATTGATATCTACAGAAGTTTGATAATCATCACCAAGTGTCACAAGACAATCTTTTCCTGACTTAGCTAAGTCTTCTATGTACTTCTAAAAAGAACTAATTTACATAGTGTTTGTGAGATTTAAATGAAATAACATATATATAGGATGCTTTTAAAAGTGATGAACATATATCAGGTGCTTGCTGAACGTGAGCATTAGCTATTTTGCTCTTGAGAATTTGCAAGAAGAAGAACTACTTTTCTGGCTTCTTGCATTTAGAGTCAATCAAAGTCCACATACATGTTTCAAGCACATTTCACACTCTGGAATTCATCTTCTCAATAACAAGCTTAGTTTAAGGAACTCTTGGTTAAAATCTCCATGGCCCAGCAAAAAATATTCTCTGGTTTAATTCTCAATTTTATTTTCTACCTTATTTTAGTAGGTAGGCATTTGTTTCTTTTTGAGTCTTCTACCTTGTCCCACAATGATGTTTGAGGTTTCCTTTTTTTAGTCACATGTCTTTGATTATTATGATGATAATATCAAGCATCTATTCAGTACTTTTTTATGTGTTAGACATGTTTTAAACATGTTGAAAAATGTTTGAAATCCTGCAGCCATGCAAATAAATTTAGTTATATTTTCCACTCCATTTCACAGAAGAGAAAATTAATAGACAAAAAGGCTAAGTAACATGTTTGAGGTCATCAGGCTGTTAAATGGTAAAACTTTATTTTTAACCCTGACTCTGGTTCCAGTGTCCTTGCTCTTAACCCTTATACTATACTGCTTCTCATACAGTGCAAAGCATGGTCCCTAGCACTTCTTTTGCCAGTTGCCATTGAATAAATTCAAATTCATGATGACCCCCCACATGTAGCAGTAAGAAATTGTACTACATAGAGTTTCAACGGATGATTTTTCACAAGTCCATTACTAGCCCTTTCCTTCAAGGCCCCTGTGTGTGACTCGAACATCTAATCTTTTCTTAGCACCTGAACATGTTAACCATTGGTGCCACCCAGGGACTCCATGAATTTAGTTCCCCTGTTCTTCTTTCCAGATTTAGTAGTCAAGTTCTTGGCACTCTTAGTAGTCTTTCTAGTGTTGCTAATCTACATTTGATTTACTAGTTCTCCCTCTCATTGATTGATTACCTTACCTGAGTTGACTTCCACTGTTTACTTGATGTCAGAACCTTCACCATTATTTTGGAATTTCACTTCCCATTTCTTCATAGGCTATTACAATATTTCTGAATCAGTTACCTAACCATTGTAGAATTGTCTCCAGCTTAGGTCTATCACATATAATTCTATAACATGTTTTATTTGTTTGTTTGTTTGGTTGGTTTGTAGTTTATTTGTCTTGGTTTTTTCTTTACTGTTAATGAAAATCATTTATCTTTTTCTATTCAATGTGATCATTTAATCTGTTTTCAGGATCACAAACATTCTTGCCTTTACAAGATCCAGATACTAAAATTATTGCTTCAGTTCTAGATAACTACTTTGCCCCAAAATATACCCCATCCAGTCCAGCTGCTATCCAATGATTGATCTATGCTAAAATAAGAAGGTCTGGGCATCTCATATCAATTTAGGACCATTTTAAAAGATCAAACTCCTTGTGGAGTTTGTTGAGGTTGTGGTGGGTCCACATCAAAACTGATATATCTCTCTGCCATTCATCTTCCTTCCATGGGTGTTTATCCCATGGTACTTCTTAATAAATAAGCCATGCTGTCACAATGGCTAAGTCCTTAGCTGCTAACCAAATAAAGATTGGCAGTTCAAATGCACCAATGACTCTATGGGAGACAAGACCTGGTGATCTGCTCCAGTAAAGATTATAGCCTAGGAAACTCTATGGAGATGTTCTAATCTGTCCTACAGGGACACTGTGAGTCAGAATTGACTAAATGGCAAGCAAAAACAACTTCTTAATAAACCTTCTGCAAATTAGTTTTTACTCAAATGTTACTTAATAAGGAGAACATATCCAGTAACATGTTCAATTGATTATCTGATATTTTTCCTGAAACTTACGACTCTTCTTCTTTCTAGCTTGTTTTTTGTTTATTAGCATTTGCATACATTCAAGTCAGTTCTATATTCCAGCCACAAAAATATATCTCAACTCAAGATCACCATAATATTTCTCCTAATTTCATCCAGCCATATTGAATAGGTTGAGCAGTTGTCCACACTATCTACTTGTATTACTGATTTTACTTCTCACTCTCTCCTTAACGCACTGCCATATGTTTGCAAACGTACTATTGCACTACAACTTGTCAAGATTCACTGTAACCTGTGTTTCTAAGTATGAAATACTCTTTCTATTCATACATTTGACTTCTTAATCTTTTAAGTAAAATTTTTCTCCTCAAAACCACTCATTAATTAGTTACTTCTTTTTGTTGTTGTTGTTATGTGCCCATTGAGTCGGAGCCTGACTCATAGCAACTCCTCCTTGGGTTGCCAAGGCAGTATCACTACAGAAGTAGATTGCCCTACCTTCCTTCCGAGGAGTGGCTGGTGGGTTTGAACCGCCAGCCTTTTGGTTAGCAGTCAAATGCCTTAGGCACTATGCTACCAGAGCTCTTTTGTTGTTGTTGTTATGTGCCCTCGAGTTGGACCAACTCATAGCGACCCCTTCTTGGGTTTCCGAGGCAGTATCACTACAGAAGTGGATTGCCCCATCTTCCTTCCGAGGAGTGGCTGGTGGATTTGAACCGCCAGCCTTCCAGTTAGCAGTCAAGTGCCTTAGTCACTATGCTACCAGAGCTCCTAGAGCACCATAAATTCTGGTTTCCTTGTAATTTATCTAGTTATTAATTTTATGTTTTTGTGAGAGTTCTTCTTCTTGCAATTGTTAAAATGTGTTACTCCTTATTATCCAGTCCTGTGTGTTTTCTCCTTACTTCCCATTCTCCACACTGGTTTTGCAAAATCTATTCATCTGACTCCAAAACCAATATAATTCCAATAACTATAGTTACCTGAAACAATTATTGATGACATAATTCATAATGAAATTCATAAAATCATAATGAACAAGGTTAAATTATATGGATAATTAAAGTTAAAGATAGTTTGGTAGTGTCGTTATTCCACGATACTATATATATAAAGATAGACTCCCCATGTAAATATAAAATTTTCAAACCTTGAAATAACAAAAAGAAGAGCAAATCTTAAAACATACCAAAAGAAATTTGAAATTGTGTAAAAATAAATAAGAATTAAACTGACAGCACTTTTCTCATCAGTCACATACATATAGTGAGTGAATGGTATAACATTTTCAAATTGCTGGAGAGTAAACATCTGTCAACCTAAACTTCTATCCTCAAAGAATGAGTAGTGTTCTGCACAAAACTAGCATTTTGAATCATATGCTTTATAGATGAAACTTTTGGAGAATTAATTGACATCAATACTATTGCTTCTGTTTTTAGAAAGTGAATCTGAAAAGATGTATCAAAAATTTTAAAGCACAATACACATTCTGATTGTCGTAGTTATTATAATTAGCTCTTATCACTCAGAAAGTCCAGAAATCATGGCAGATAACATTATCTTTAAAGAGTAAGTTTAGAGAGGAGATATTTAATAGGAGCACATGTATTTTTAAATAAATAATGTAGACATTGAAATGATGTCTATTACTAAATAGCCAAGGAATAATGATGTAATGAATTATCTTCATACTTAACAAAGAAAAAAATATTATTTTCTGTTCATGACCATTATTCTTGTGGTAAGTTTTTGATTTCCAAAATGTTTTTAGCAAGTGGATAAAATGTTTTTAAAACAGAATTGAATTCTCTTCTAAGTCGTAGTGCTAATTATAACACCAAAGGTTATCATATTTGGTTATTTATATCTTGTAGGCTTTTCTGCTACATTTAGTGAGATAAATTTTAGCCATTCTGGAGTATACAAGACCAGGTGAAATGCTACTTCTTTCTTTTCTTTTGAAACTTGCAATTGCTGATTTACAAACATTCCAGAATGGACAGGTCTAGCACATCTTCAGTGAGGCACAGCAGAATCTACTATTTTTCTTAGGAGAATAAATGGGTGTTTTATCCTAGTTTATCTGAGGAACAAAAAAGATTAGTTGAGCTAACTGTAGAGTTTTATATGAAAGTGAATTAACCTTGGGATGATGTAGAAAGATGGTGTAAAATGGTTGCAAAGGGAGATATTGTGAACAGATGTTGGGAATGCCATTTAGATATAATTTACAGATAAAATCTTTCTGGGGATCTAGATATTTTAATTATATTTAGGCATATGAGGATGGTAAATAATTATTAGAATCCAGTAAACTCAAATAGATTACATTTGGGGACGTTGGAAAAGTTCTATTTTCCAAATGATATTATGATAATATTTCCTGGAAAAAAAATAAATGAAAAAGGAACAGACAGTTATCAACTGTCACAGATTCTTTTGTGAAGAACATTAATTCAATCCTTTATAACTTTATAAATTATCTTTCAAAAATATTAACCTAATCAATTTATCTAATAAAAGTATCATATGTTGATTTACAGAAAATGCCTATACTTAGAATGTTACACTAAGAAATTTTTAATATAAATTCTATCTCATGATAAGTTAGCACTATTCCATTTTTTTTTAATTCCTCTCATCCTCATTTAATCCTTTCATATTACTGAGTAACAGACAATCTTACAAACCTGTACATTATTTCACATACTTTTTTTTAAAATCTGAAATATAATTAGAAATTTCTGTTAACAAAGTTATTTGAAAGTGATGTTTCTAGTTAAATATTATGTTAGGCATCTGGCAGATAATTTAGGTATTTTTAGTGTGTCCTGAATTGGTCGAGACCTTAAGAAAGGCATAAATAATATAAATAAATACACTTGGAAGTTTCTTTACATTTAAGGACAAAATTTGGTGAAGTAATTGTGATAACATCATTTTACTGTTGCTTTTACAAAAAAAGGTTCTCATTACACATTAGGTTTAATTTATATTTATCTTTATTTAAAAATATGTCAATCAATAATTTATTCTTTTTTTGATTTACAGAAATCTCTCTTTTAGTCATAAATTAAAAGAAATAATCTAGTCAATGCTGAAAATGTAGTACTATAGTTTCACCATATTAAGAGTATTTAAATAATATATTAAACACAGTCTTTAACAAGAGTATTGAAAAAAATTGTTGGAGAACAAAAAATAAAAACCTGGACAATTGAGGAAAAGAAGATTTTGATTTGGTTCAGTAAGAGGTGGGAAAATTATCATAAGTTGTCACAAACTACACTATATATTTATATAAATATAAATTCATTTGTTGTTGTTTAGATCTACTTCAAAGCAAATCTTGACACAAACAACTACTTACTCTGGGTCACATCTGAGAACACAAGAAATTGCTCATTGACATATCTGTTCTTTCGTTTAACACCTAATTTTTGGTACTTGAATGAGAAATCAAAGTAGCATTAAAGTGCTTTGAAGGACCTGGAGTCAAGTAATCCCAGGTTTTATACAAAGACCTACATTGCAAATGTAGCTATTTGGGTAGTGACTTTTCCTTGCATCTATATATTTCAGACATAGACTCACCCATTTCCATCTAATTGATTCTGCTTCATAGTGAACCTATAGGACAGAATACAGCTGCCCCATAGGGTTTCCAAAGCTGTAAATCTTTACAAATGCATACTGGCTTATTTTTCTTCCCCAAAACAGCTGGTGGGCTCAAACAGCCAACTTTTGGTTAGCAGCCCAATGCTTTACCAGCAGTGCCACCAGAGTCCCATTCAGGAGTTTCAAACAAACAAATAATACGCCTTCTTCTTCCTCTTCCTCTGCCTCTTCCTCTTCCTCTTCCTCTTCCTCTTCTTCTTCTTCTTCTTCTTTAATCATTATTTGTTTATTTAGTTAAACTAAAAAAGTTCAAGGCCTTGGGGTGAGGTAGTTGGCATGATTAGGTGAAGCAGGGCATTTAGAGCACTGAAAGAAATTATGCTGTAGGATACTATAATTGTAAACATAAAGCATTATACATTTTTTAAAAATCAATACCACTGTACAACCCTAAGAATGACACATTATATAAACTATAGACTTAAGTTAATAATAACATTTCAATATTGATCCATCAATTCTAAGAAATGTAAAATAGGAATACAAGATGTTAATAATATGGGAGATACTCAGAGGGGAAGGGGATATATGGGAACTTTGTACTTACTGCATAGTTCTGTTGCAAGTTGCAAGCTTCTTTATAAATTTTATTGGAAAAATATTAGAATAAACCTCATGCTATGTTACACAACTTTTGAAATATAATGAGGCTGAAAAGACTTGAGACTGCTACACATCTGTTGACTGCTGGACATATTTTAACACACTTTCTTAAATTGGCTTAAATAGATTGTTTTTAGATGCCATCAAGTTGGCTCTGACTCATAGTGACCCCAAGCACAACTGAACAAAACACTGCCCAGTTCTGTGCCAGCCTCAAAATCCTTTCTATACATGAGCCCATCACTATTTTATTGAAGGTCTTCCCCTTTTTTGCTGACCATCCACTTTACCAAGCATGATATTCTTCTCCAGGAATGGTCCTTTCTGACAACATGACCAAAGTAAGTAAGATGAAATCTGGCCATTCTTGCTTCCAAGGAATATTCTAGTGGCACTTCATTCAGGACAGATATGTTAGTTCTTTTGTCAGTCCAGGGTACTTTCAGTATTCCTTACCAATGCCACAACTCAATAGCATTAACTCTGCTTTGGTCTTCCTTGTTCATTCTCCAGCTTTCACATACATATGACAGACTCAAAAAAGACCAAACTCACTGCCATTGTGTTGGTTCCGACTCATAACAACCCCTTCTTGGGTCCTGAGATGGTATCTCTACTGATGTAGATTGCCCAAACTTCTTTCCAAGGAGTAGCTAGGTGATTGAAAATACCATGGTTTTGGTTGGTTGAACCTTAGTCTTTGCTCTTCAGGACTTGAAAGAGGTCTTTTGCAGCAGATTTGCCCAGTGTAATATGTCATCTTATGTCTTGACTACTGCTTCCATTGGTGATGATTGTAGAACCAAGTATTATGAAATCTTTAAAAACTTCATTTTTTCCCCTCAATTTATTATGATGCTGCTTATTGGTTCAATTGTGAGGATTTTAATTTTCTTTATGTTGAGATGTAATCCATATTGCAGACTGAAGTCTTTAATCTTCATCAGTAAGCAATGTTGTATCATCTACATACCGTAGGTTGCTAATGATTCTTCCTCCAATCCTGATGCCATGTTCTTCTTCATATAGTTTAGCTTCTCAGATTATTTGCTTAGCATACAGATTGAATAAATATGGTGAAAGGATATAACTTTGACACATTCTCTTCCTGATTTTAAGCCATGTAATATTCCCTTGTTCTGTCCGAAAGACAGCCTCCTGGTCTATGTACAGGTTCCTCATGAGTACAATTAAATGTTCTGGAATTACCATTCTTCTCAATGTTATCCAAAATTTATTATGATCCACACAATTGAATGCTTTTGCATAGTCAATAAAACACAAGTAAATATCTTTCTAGTATTCTTTCAACCAAGATCCATCTGACATCAGCAATGATATCCCTCATTCCACATCCAATTCTGATGCCAGCCTGCATTTCTGGAAGTCCTCTGTCAATATACTGCTGTAACCATTTTTGAATTTTCTTCAATAAGATTTTACTCACATGTTATACTAATGATATTGTTTGATAATTTCCACATTCTGTGGTATCACCTTTCTTTGGAATAGGTACAAATACGGATCTCTTCCAGTCAGTTGGCCAGGTAGCTTTCTTTAAATAGTATAGATGAGTGAGTGTCTATAGTGTGGCATACATTTGTTGAAACATCTGAATGGGCATTCTGTCAATTCCCGGAGCCTTGTTTTTTGCCAGTTCCTTCAGTGGAGCTTCAACTTCTTCCTTCAATATCATAGGTTCTTGATCATATGCCACCTCCTGAAATGGATGAATATTGACCAATTTTTTTTGACACAGTGACTCTGTGTATTCTTTCCATCTTCTTTTGATGTTTCTTGCATCGTTCAATATACACCCTATAGAATCTTTCAATATTGCAAGAGCAAGCCTCAGAGTTGCATCTGACATCCATTTTGGTCTTTTCTTCCTTTCCTGTCTTTTTAATGATAATTTGCTTTCTTCATCGATAATTTTCTTGATGTCATCCCATAGTTCCTCTGGTTTTCAGTGTTCAGTGTTCAATGCATGAAATCTATTCTTTAGATGGTCTCTAAATTCAGGTGGGATAAAATCAAAGTCATATTTTGGCTCTTGAGGACTTGTTTTAATTGTCTTCAGTTTCAACATGAACTTGCATATGAGCAACTGATGGTCTGTTCCATAATCAGCTCCTGGCCTTGTTTTGGCTGAAGATGTTGAACTTCTCCATCATATTTTTCCACAGATGCAGTCTATCTGATTGCTGTGTACTCCATCTGGCAAAGTTCATGTGTATAGCCATAGTTTCTGTTGTTGAAAAGAAGTATTTGCAATAAATAAGTCATTGGTCTTGCAAAATTCCATCATGCACTCTCCAGCATCATTTCTATCACCAAGGCCATATTTTCCAACTACCAGTGATTCTTTTTTTTTTCAACTTTTTCATTGCAATCACCAGTGATAACCAACATATCTTAGTTACATGTTTGTTCAATTTCAGACTGCAGAAGTTGATAAAAATCTTCAATTCCTCATCTTTGGCTTTGGTGGCTGGTGTGTAAATATGAATAATAGTAGTATTAACTGGCTTTCCTTATAGGTCTAGAGATATTATACTATCACTTCCAGCATTGTACTTCAGGATAGATCTTGAAACAGTCTTTGTGATGATGAATCCCACACTATTCCTCTTCCGTTTGCCATTCCCAGCATAGTCGATCATATGAGTGTCTGATTCAAAATGGCCAAAACTTGTCCATTTCAGCTCACTAATGCCTAGGATATTGATCTTTATGCATTCCATTTCATTTTTGACAACTTCCAATATTCCTAGGTTCATACATCATACATTCCATGTTCCAATTATTAATGGATGTCTGCAGCTGTTTATTTTCATTTTGAGTAGTGGCACATCAGCAAATGGAGGTCCTAACATCTTTTCTCCATCCACATTATTAAGGTCAGCTCAACACTGAGTTGTATTTTGAATACCTTCAGACCTGAGGCACAAATCTTCAGACACTCTGGAAATCTCCTAATTTTCCCATCATATTTGAGGGACAGTTGTGCTGGGTATATAATTCTTCGTTGGACATTTTTCTGTTTCATGGTTTTACCATCACATAGCCTTCTCACTTGTATGATTTCTGCTGAGAAATCAGAGCTTATTCTTATTGGTTGTCCTTAGTAAGTAACTTTTTGTTTTTCCCATGCTGCTTTCAGGATTCTTTCTTTGTCTTTGGTTTTTATGAGTTTGATGATGCAATGTCTTGGTGATTTTCTTTTGGGGTCTATCCTCTTTGAGGTTTGATGGAGTTCCTAAATGGATATATTCTCATCTTTCATCATATCAGGGAAGTTCTCTTCCAACAAATCTTGGAAAATTTTCTCAGTGGTTTTCTTTTACTCTTCCTATTCTGGAATTCTAATTAAATGTAGGTTATTCCTTTTGATGATATTCCACATGAACCTTAGGCTTTCTTAATTTTGTTTTGATCTTTTTTTTTTCTGATTAATCCCTTTCCAAAGAATTATTCAGGTATTTGCCTTCAATCTCATTATTTCTTTCTTTCACTGATTCAATTCTAGTCCTTTGCCCTTTTGATGTGTTATCTCTTTCTGAAAATTTAGTATAAATCTTCTGGATTTCTGTCTCTAGATTTAGTATAATTTCTAATCTTTAATTTATTTTGTCATTTTGTTTTTGTATTTTCTTCCAAAATTGTTCTAGGGTTTTGTCTGTGCTTTCCTTAGTTTTGTCAGTGGTTTTCTTGATATGACTGCCAATCAAAGGATACCTAAATATAATTGTTTTGAGTTCCTTATCAGGCAGTTCCAGTGCTGCTTCTTCTTCAGGGATGTGTTCTATGTCTGTATCCTCCTCCCTTCTTATTATCACTTTATCTTGCTACTTTGTGTGGACTGACGTGGTCTGTTGTCTCTGAGACATTGTGAAATTGTTGAATTTAGATCTCTGTTAACTTTTCATGAAGAGCAGTAAGGGTGACTCTGGCTCTTCTTGGTGGTTATTTATCATTGGCCAGTTCATGGCAAAAGAAGTGTTGGTTCTCATTCAGTAAGTAGAGCTGCAGGAGGTGCATGTGTGGTTGCATCATATGGACATGTTTGCTGTATCCCACTCAGTTAGACAAAAACAACAATTGAATAACCATCAAAAAAGCAAAACAAGTGGACAAAAACCACACCACATAAACACACAGTAAAAATCACTAAAATAAGGAAAAAGAAAAGAAAAACTTTCAATATCTGGCAAGAGGGCACCAAGAGAGAGAGAGAGAAAAAAAAAAAAAAAAAGTAGAGTAGAGTAGAAGAATAATGAAGAAAAAATGAAAAATGCAAAAAAGAAAACAAGGAACAGGGTTAACTACCAGAAAGAAAAAAAAAATAAAAATAAACCAGGATCAGAGAATAGAGAAAAAATTGAAAATTACAAATTGGGAATGTAAGAATAGAGTATAATAATAAAAAGGACAATAATAATAATAATTTCAAAACAGACAAAAGTAGACAAACTAAAAAAAAAAAAAAAAAAAAAAAATTCTGACCAAGGCAGGTCAGGGCACCCAGGCTCTCTCTGAGCATACAGACTGGGGTGGGATTCCTACCAGCCCAGAAGGTGGGTGGGAGTGAGTGATGGCCACAGCTCTCTTCAGCAAGAGGGTGTGGAGTTTAAAAGTAACAAGGGGAATATCACACCTTTCCACTCATTGGCATCAGGAATGTCCTTGTGGCTCCTGGTAAGCAGAGCCTGTTCTTAAGTCCCTGGAATCTGGGAGAATACGGTCACTTTAAATATCAAAAGTGGTTGAATTGCTTTAAATCCTCTTTCAGTTTTTTTGCAATCCTTACACTGAAGATGAGTGAGAGAAGAACAATGAAGAGTTGTGTCTTTATGTAGAAAGGTTAATGATGCTGCATTTATAAATGTTTTGTGATATGAAAGCTATAAAATCTTTTATTATCCATACTACAGACATAGTGCTTATATATTTGCAGATAAAACTAAAAGAGATAAATTGTGAGAAAATTAAAAAGTTAGAAACTTCTTTTCTAGTTTCCTTTTCTCATTACTAAGGTATTTTTGTACTACTATAAATCATTGAGTTGGAATCTAATTAGGTTGTGACTGTTTGTGACATTTCACACATACCCTTGGCATTAAATGTATATAATTTTGCCCAAATATTAATAGCAACCATCAAGCACTTAACCATTTGCACCTCCTAAGTAGATCCAAACAGCCCACTTTTGTTTAGCAGCTGAGTGCTTTAACCACTGTACAACCCTATATATTTATATGTCTATATTGATTTATATATGCATATTCAAATAAATGCTGTGTGTCTGTGAGTGTGTGGATATATGTGTATAGAGAGACAGAGAAAGAGAAAGAGTCATATAGAACAAAGAAGTGTCAATTGATTCAATCCTATTTTCTCTAAAATGGAAAGCATGAAAAAACTAAGATGATCAAGAATTCTCCTGGCTATACCTTTACTTATAATATTCTATTACTGGGGTCCACATTTCTAAGAACACAATGAATGATTTCACACCTTAATTAAGACACTGGATCTTCCAATATATTTTAATTGTTTCAAAGGCATATATTTTACACATTATTTAAACAATATTTCTAACTTTAAGTGCTGATCTTGTTTTCTAATAGTGGAACCTGCTTGTTTAAACATACATTTGCAATGATTTAAACATCACTCTAATGGCTTATATTTTGTAGCAATTACCATTTTTATGTTCTGATTCATTGGTAACTGGGCATTTATTCCTGTACCTGGCTTTATTTCAAGCCAGTTTCCATGTGGTTTATTTAACTATCTCTCTTGAGACATTTCCTTAAGGGAGATTTAAGAAGTCAATAAGAAACTGCAGAGATTATTGAATTTAATAGTCAATCACCTGATGGGCCTTGATCACTATGACTTTCTCACCCCAATATTCTTCTCTCAAAAGGAGGCAGTCTGTGGTGCTTATCTTCTCTCTGGAGATGCTCAAAAATGTATCTGATTAACTTTGTTGCACCTATTCTGTATTGCTCTGATCTAAGTTCAACCTTCTGTGAAATGATTTTCATTTTAGAAATAGTAACCTGTTCAACTCCTTGTTCCTTTCACTTGTTAAATAAATCAGATGACCTGGAATATTCTGGTCTTTATCTTGACATGCTCTGTGACTTTATGGCAATAATTACATATTGTAATATTATTTGCAAAATATTTGAAAATGACATTGGTGATTTCACTTAGCCATGTTGTCAGATAAATGGCACAGTTATATATTTATGCATGCAGTTTAGTTTGGTCAAGTGATAAAGAATCACATTTAATTAATAATTTACTTCTTTCTAATTATGAATTATTTTAGATATATTTGGCTTAATAAATTATTAGATAGTCAATAGATTTCAAGAATGAGAAAACAGGGATTTTCTTATTCCAGAAATCAGAATCTATTGAATAATATTTAGCTTATTGGCAGATGATGTAGTCAATTCTCTGAAGAATCATGAAAGAATGAGCAGGGAACTGGCTCTGAAAATTTATGTAGAATTCATGGTATAGTATTGAGAAGCTACAACTTTTAAGTTTTATTTCCATGTTGTTTAAGAAATTTTTAAGAATATACTCTTTTGGTCTGACTTCTTTCATTTAGCATAATGTTTCTGAGGTTCATCTATGTCATTGCAAATAATGTCAGTAATTATTTTGTTGAGTATTATGCAGGGATAAAATATTTTGTTTATTCAATCATCATATGGGTTATTTCCTGTTTTGAGCTATTATGAATAATGCTGCTGTGAGCATTCATATATAAGTTACTGTATGAATATTATTTTATATGTCTTTTGAGTAGATGCCTAAGAGTGAAATTATTGAATAATTCAATATTAATATGTTTAACATCATAGGGAACTTCCAAAGTTAACTCCAAAGTGAATATGCAAGTTTACCCTTCAGTAACAATCCATGAAGGTTCCAATTTTTCCACATTTTTTTCCAGAATACTGTGTTATCACTCTTTTGTTATAACCCTTGCTTTATAATAAGAGGTTTTTTTTTTTTTTTCAGATGCATAGTTTGACAATATTTTCTCTCAGATTGTCTTATTATTTTTGTACTTTCTTAATGGTGTGTTCTGAGCATAAATTATTTTTAACTTTGGAAATGTTGAACTTACTTGTTCTTATGTATTATGCTTTCATTGTCATATCTAAGAAATCTTTCCAAACCCAAGGTCACACAGATAACTCCTATGTTCTCTTCTAAAACTTTTATAAGTAATAATTAAACTTAGGTATGTGATCCATTTTTGATTATTTTTGTTTACAGAATGAAGTATGTTGTTTAAATACATTTTATTTTTAAAATATGTTTTGCATATGAGTATGTAATTACCGTAGCATCATTTGTTGAAAGAATTCTCCTTTCCTTTTTGCATTATCTTTGCCCATTTTGAAAAACAGTTGACTATAAATGAGAAACCTTATTTCTGGAATGTATGTTCTGTTTAATATATCCATATGCACAACATTAATCCAATATTACATCTTGATTATTGTGGCTTTAATAACTTTTAGAATCAGATAGTGTTAGTCTTCCAACTTGGTTCACATTTTTCAAAAGGCTTTACCATGTGCTTTGTAATTCTATGTAAGTGTTAGGAGAAGTATATCATTAAGAAGAAAGAAAGAAAATTCTTACAATAATTTTTATAGCTATATCATTGATTTTGTAAATCTAATTGATGAGAATAATCATGTTAACAATATCAAATGACTTAAGATCCCTGGACATAGTAAATTTCTTTATTTATATTGATCTTTAAAATTATTAATTTATTAATTATCTAGTGCATCTATAACAGAAATACCACAAGTGAATGCCTTTAATAAATAGAAATTTATTTTATCAAAGTTTAGGAGGCTAGAAGTCCAAACTCTGGTGCCAACTCTAGGGAAAGGTTTTCTCTTTCTGTCAGTTCTGGAGGAAGGTCATTTTCCCTCTTCAACATCTGTGAGCCTGGTGTTCCTTGGAGATCTCCATGTGTATCAGTCTTCCCTTAGGTCTAGGAAGTTCTCCACCTGGATCCAAAGGACACTTATGTTCCCATCTCTTCTTTTTTGGTGATAATCAGGTCCCTTCCTCTCTGAACACTTCTCTCTGCTTTTTCTCTTGGAAGATAAAAGGTGAGGCAGGTCGCACAACAGAGAAACACCCCTTATATTGGATCAGGACTGTAAACTAAGGGAGGGTGGTGTATCCTACCCTACCACCACTTGTCTGCCAGTTTTTCATAACAGTGATGGGCTTGTGTGTTGCTGTGAGGCTGGAGGCTATGCCATGGGTATTTCAGATACTAGCAGGATCACCCATGATGGACAGGATACAGCAGAAATTCCAGATTGGGAAAGATAGAAAAAGGACCAGGCCATTCACTGCTGAGAGGACCGGCCACTTACAATGTATGAATAGCAGTGAAACACTACCTGAAAACATAATTAATTGGAAAACATAATTAAAAAGTGTGAAACATTGTCAGAAATAGTGCCAAAAGATGAGCCTATCAGGTTGGAAGGCACTCAAAATATGAGTGAGGAAGAGCTGCCTCCTCAAAATAGAGTTAACCTTAATGACAGAGATGAAATAAAGATCTTGGGACCTTCATTTGCTGATGGGACATTACTCAAAATGGGAAGAAACAGGTGCAAATATTCATCTATCATTATGGAGTTTACAAGATCACAAATTGCATCATGACTCACCAAAGACATGTATACATTACTTCTTTAAAAATAATGATTTAATAATTATCTTTGACAAATAGTATCCAAAAGAAAAACCTGTTGAGTCAATTCTGACTGATAGCAATCCTATAAGAAAGAATACAGTAGATTCGTCCTGGGTGACAGTGATGGAGTAAAGATTTCAGGACCTTCATTTGTTGGTGGAGCATGACTCAAACGGGAAGAAACAGTTGCAAATATCCATTAATTATTGGAATGTGGACTGTATGATGTACAAATCAAGGAAAACAGGAAGTCATCAAAGATGACCAGTATCATAAAGACCAGTATCTTAAGCATTGTTGATCTGAAATGGACATGTATTAGCCATTTTGAAACAGACAATTAATTTATGGTCTACTATGCCAGGAATGACAAATGAAAGAGGAATGCTGTTGCCATCATCATCACAAAGAATGCTTCGAGATCTGTCCTGAAGTACAATGTCAGTGAAAGGGTAATATCCATATCCCTACAACGGCCACTTAACCACTATAAGTCAAATTTATTCACCAACCTCTAAAGTCAAAGATGAAGAAATTTAAGATTTTTACCAACTTCTGCAGTCTGAAACCAAACAAGCATTCAATCAAGATGCACTGATTATTACTGGTGATTGGAATGCAAAAGTTAGAAACAAAGAAAAATCATCTGTGGTTGGAAAATATGACCTGGATGATAGAAATGATGCTGGAGATTATGTGATAGAATTTTGAAAAACCAACAACTTATTCATTGTGAATGCATTTTTGACAACATAAATGGCAGCTACACACATAGACATTACCAGATGGGATACACAAGAATTTAATTGACTACATCTGTGAAAAAGGTGAGAAGCTGAATATCTTCAGTCAATGTAAGGCCAAGAATTTACTGTGGAACACACTGTCAACTTGCTCATATGAAAGTTCAAGTTGATGCTGAAGAAAATTAAAACAAGTCCAGAAAATGAAAACAAGTCCAGAAAAGCCAAAATATGATCTTGATTATATCCCATCTGAATTTAGAGGCTGGCCCTCTGAAAAATATATTTGATCATTGAACATCAGTGACTGAAGACCAGAAGAATTATAGAATTACATCAAAAAATATCAGTCATTAGAAAGACAGGAAAGGAAGATGGGACCAAGATGGATGTCCAAAGAGAGACTATGAAGCTTGTACTTGAATTGAGAGCATCTACAGTGATTGGAAGAAATGGTGAAAAAGAAGAGCTGAACTGAGAATTTTAAAGGGAAACTCTAGAAGACAACCTAATATACGATAATGAAATATGCAAAGAGCTGGCATTGTTGTTGTTGTTGTTGTTGTTTGCCATTGAGTCGGCCCCGACTCATAGCGACCCCTCCTTGGGTTTCCGAGGCAGTATCACTACGGAAGTAGGATTGCCCAACCTTCCTTCCGAGGAGTGGCTGGTGGGTTTGAACCGCCAGCCATCTGGTTAGCAGGCAAGTGTCTTAGCCACTAGAGCTGGCATTAGAAAACCAAAAATGACAAAGACACTTGGCATTTCTGAAATGGAAAGAACTAGAGAAAAACAATTCAGGCCTCAAGTTGCAATATTGAAGGATTCTATGAGCAAATACTGAGTGGTATAAGAAACATCAAAAGAAAATGGAAGGAATATAAAGAGAGTCACTGTAGCAAAAATAACTGGCCAATGTTCAACTATTTCAGGAGACAACATATCATCAAGGATTAATGGAATTAAAGGAAGAAGTCCAAGCTGCATTGAAGGAACTGGCAAAAAATAAGCCTCCAGGAACTGATGGAATAACCACTGATATGTTTCAACATATGCAGCGCAAGAGGTGCTTACTCATTTCTGACAAGAAATTTGAGAGATGGCTACCTGGACAACCAACTGGAGGAAATTGATATTTGTGCTCATTCCAAAGAAAGGTGAGCAAATAGAGTGTGGAAATTATTGAACAACATCTATATTACACACAAGTCAAATCTTGCTGAAGATAATTCAAAAAATGTTGCAGCAGTACATTGGCTAGGACTCTCCAGAAATTCAACCTGAATTCAGAAGGTATATGGAATGAGGGATGTCTTTGTTGATCTCAGATGGATCTTGGCTGAAAGCAAAAAATACCACAAAGAGATTTCCTTGTATTTTATTGACTATCCAAAGGCTTTTGACTGTTTGGATCATATCAAATTATGCTCATATGGAAACTATACATACACCAAGAGTCTGTCCTTTGCAAAGAGCAAGGGGATAGCTACTGCATGGTTTTAAATCTGGAAGGGAGTGCTTCAGAGCTGGATCCTTCCACCATATCTATTTAATATGTATGCTGAGCAAATAATCCAAGAAGTTGGATGCTGTGAAGAACAGTCATCAAGATTGGAAGAAGACTCATTGAGAATCTGTGATATGCAGATGACACACCTTGTTTGCTGAAAGTTAAGATACTTGATGAGGCTCACAGACTACAGTCTTAAGGATGGATTATCTCTCAACATAAAGAAAAAAAAAATCCTCACAACTTGACCAATAAGCAATATCATAAATAGAGAAAAGATTAAAGTTTTCAGGGATTTCATTTTATTTGTATCCACAATCAACACTCCTGGAAGCAGCAGTCAAGAAGTCAGACTTTGCTTTGAAGACTAAGGGGCACCTAACGGAAACCATGGGAGCTCTGGTAGCATAGTGGCTAAGGCACTTGACTGCTAACCAGAAGGCTGGTGGTTCAAACCCACCAGCCACTCCTCGGA
>NW_006921852.1:4174591-4182421 GCF_000298275.1 Orycteropus afer afer
CCTACTTCCGTAGTGATACTGCCTCGGAAACCCAAGGAGGGGTCGCTATGAGTCAGGTCTGACTCGACGGCACATAACAACAACAACAACAAATCACTATGGAAGTAGATTGCCCAACCTTCCTTCCGAAGAGTGGCTGGTGGGTTTGAATCACCAGCCTTCTGGTTAACAGTCAAGTGCCTTAGGCACTATGCTACCAGATGATTATATTATCACAAAACTGCCAGACCATATCCTTATGTACCTTCTAAGCCAGAGAGAATCATGGCCAAGGCAAGCTGACACACTTTTGGGGGACAAAATTCAATCTATAACAATTCAGAAATGTTTTGTGGTTCTAAGTTTATAGGTATTGTACTTATTTTGATAAATATATCCAGAAATCTTTGATTAAAATATTTTTTCAGTTTTGAATGAAATACTTTATTTCATTTTATATTGTTATTACATAGAAAAAAGTGTGATTTTTTTGTGTATTGATCATTTCTTCTGCATTCTTGCTAAACTCACTTATTTGTTTTAATAGCACATGTATTATAGTTTCTAGACTTTTCTATTTACAAAATAAACTGATTTACTTCGATAACAACAAGTTTACTTCTTCCTTTCCAATCAGTAGGCCTTTAATTTTGTTGTTGCCGTCTTGATGCATTGGGTACAACTTCCAGTACAATGTTGCATAAAAATTCAGATATCAAACATCCTTGCTTTTCCCCATATCTACAGGAAATTAATTCTTTCACTAATTGGTACGATGGTACCCTGAAGTTTTTGAAGATGACAATTATCAAGTTTATGTCCACTTCTATTTATTGTCCATTCAGAGCATTTATTTGTGAATATGTATGGGATTTTGATAGCTTTTTTTTTCTGCATCTATTGAGATGATCTTTATTTTCACCATTACAAACTGGTGGGATTTCTGGATGTAAAATTTATGAAAGTGTTGGGGACCACTTAAGACTAAGCCCCCAGAAGCTTCTCATTCTGTAGCTAGTTCACTCACAGACTTCAGAAATGTCTCAAAATTAGTACTTAAGTGTTCCTACCAGTTTTTGGCTCCAGAAGCTTCTATTCCAAATAACTTTGGCTGTGATTTACTATATTTGCCTGACTCTTTAGATAGGGTGTGGCAGTGCCCTATGACTTCAATTCTCTGATAGGTCTAAGAAATGTCATTGATTTTTAGTTTGTTTAACTACTTTCTTGTTGTAACTATGGAAATTACTTTCAAGTTTTTTACATGTCAGAGCAGCAACCAAAAGGCCTGCAATTGTATTTTAATGTAAAATAAGCATTTTCTACACTGACTACATGATAAAGATGAGAAATGTAACTTGGTCTACTGTAGAAAACATCACAAAGACATAAGGAATAGATAAGAAATTATCTTTATGAAGTGATATGCATTAATTTATAAATCAATTAGTAAGAGTTGTGCTCTCTAAATTAATTACATATTCATTTATTCTGAAATTTTTAAATAGTTCTCAGCATAAATATGGATTATCTTGTCAAATCACCCAGATGAAAAAAACACTGTAAAGTGTAGTTTTCTGAAGGGTAATTTCAGCTTTGTTAGGAAGATAATTTCTTAGGAGCAAAGAGGTTTGGTTTTCTATATGAATGATCTTAATATTTCATTTGTTCAGTTAATTTTACTGCTGCTGAAATAGAGTTGGTTTCTTAAGCTTTTGGAAGTGGTATTCTTGAGTATATTCAGAATACAATAGCACAGTTTTCCATCATTGCAAATTATTTGAATAGCCTATTACGGTAGAAGTAAGTACGATTCCCTTTCTACTTTTTTTCAATTCCATACCTTTAGGAATCCTCCAAGGATGTTACTTCAAGTGAATGTACTGAATAATGGCCATCAGTTCAGATTTGCTAAACCTTATTTGTTTAGTTCACTCCTTGCATTGGTGATTTCTGCAGTTTTAAATTTGTGTCTACAATGATCAAATAAAGAGTAAAGTTAATTGGAAAATATAAAAAAGAGGATCTGACATGAACTGAAGAATAATATAAGATAGTGATGAGATTCTAATGACAATGACATGACCATGAACATGAAGAACTTGTTCGATACTCTTTAACTATGACTTTTCATCAGGGATAAAATGATATCTTCATTATTAAAAGTCATGACTTATTTGTTAGGACAATTCCACTTGCAGATGTGAGCTTTTAAAATTAATACTTTCCATTTTAATAAATGTATGAAATGCAATATATTCAGACTCAAGGGTTCTAAATGTCATCATTCTTGAAAACCAGCCTTTCTAATTATTTCTTATTACTCCCACTGGATTCTGCCCTGGTAATTTGCATAGTGTTTTATCATTTCTAAACCATCACCAATGTGAAGGGCACAAACTAGACTCTTTGAGACTTGGAAAGTAACATGTCTATTTTAATAAGTTCATTTCACTTGGAAAATATTACCTTGATTGGTATTAATATCCAGATTATAATATTTAATAAGGATTCTTAAATGTTTTCTTGGTTATTTATATAAAATTTTGAAACTCACTTGTTTAACTAACATTAGATTGCTTAACCACAGTAAGTTTATTCTAGATTAAGAACTATAAATCAGTGACCTTGAAAGCTATACTCTTTGGAGAAATTATTTATTTAAGTAAAATGTGTTTTGTCTGAAATTAAAATTTGATCATTCCATATGTATTGAATTTAAATTTCAGTTTGATACATTTCCCCTAGCCATAATATTATTAATTTGCATAATTATAATTATTGCAATATAAGAGAAAAGATCCCTTGAATAAGGAAAGGTGTTTGGTAGACAGTACACACATAGAACAATATAAAAATTAGTACATACTTAATGTTTGATTTCTCATAAAAGTAAAAATTTTTACATTCAAACATAGAGTTCAATCAAGTGAACACAATCTATCACTTATTATAGCCCCCATTATTAGTATGTGAAGAAGCAAAAAATGTATATAATGAAGTTTTTTCAGGACTTTATATATATTCCTGAGCATTTGAAACATACTCTTATTGGAATTGTGCATCCTTTATTGCTAAATTGATGACACTAGGATGTTTGGAAGTTCCTATCCAATTGTTATTGTTAGGCGTTTTTGAGTCTGCCCCAATTCATAGCCACCCTATGCACAACAGAATGGAACTCTGACTGGTCATGCACCATCCTCACAATCCTTGCTGTACCTGAGCCCATCACTGCAGTCACTGCGTCAGTCCATCTTGTTGAGTGTCTTCCCTTTTCTGTTGACCTCCACTTTACCAAACAGGGTATCCTTCAACAGGGATGGTCCCTTATGAAAACATGAGCAAATTAGGTATGAAGTCTGTCCATTCTCACTTCCAAGGAGTATTCTGGCTACCCTTATTCCAACACAGATTTGTTTATTCTTCTGACAGTCCATGGTATTTTCAATATTCTTCTCCAACACCACAATTCAAAATCATCAACTCTTCTTCTGTCTTCCTTATTCATCGTCTAGCTTTCACATGCTTATGTGGTGATTGAAAATAACGTGGTTTGTTTAGGACACTTTAAGCTTCAAAGTGACATCTTTACTCTTCAACACTTTAAAGAGGATTTTTGCAGCAGATTTGCCCAGTGCAGTACAATGTCTGATTTCTTGATTGCTGCTTCTATGAGTGTTGATTGTAAAATGGTCCAAGTAAAATTAAATCATTGACAACTTCAATCTTTTGTCCATTTATTATGATGCTGAATATTTGTCCACTAGTGATGTTTTCATTTTCTTTATGTTGAGGTGACTTTAGGCTGTAGGCTTTAATCTTCATCACTATATACTTCAAGTCATCTTCACTTTTAGCAATTTTGTGTCATCTGCATATTGCAGGTTGCTAATGATTCTTCCTCCTCTCCTGAAGACTTGTTCTTTACATAGTACAGCTTCTCAGATTATTTGCTCAACATACAGATTGACTAAATATGTTGAAAGGATGCAACCCTGACACACACCCTACCTGATTTTAAGCCATGCAGTATTGCCTTGTTCTGTCCAAATGACAGCCTCCTGGTTTGTGTACAGGTTCTTCCTGAGCACAGTTAAGTGTTGTGGAATTCCCATTCTTTGCAATGTTATCTATTATTTGTCATGATTCACACAGTTGAATGTTTTTGCATTGTCAGTAACACATGAGCAAACATCTTTCTGGTGTTCTTTGCTTTCAGCCAAGTTCCATCTGACACCAGCAGATATCCTTCAATCTATACCTTCTGAATCCAGCTTGCATTTCTGGAAGTTCCCTGTCAATATACTACTACATCAGTTTTTGAAATATCTTCAGTAAGATTTTACTTGACTGTGATATAAATGATATTGTTTTATAATTTCCACATTCCATAGCATCACCTAGAAAATGGGTACAAATATGGATTTCTTTCAGTCAGTTGACCAGGTAGCTGTCTTCCCATTCCCCTTGCAAGTGGGAACTAGACAAGGATGCCCTCTATCTCCAGTTCTGTTCAACATTGTATCGGAAGTCCTAGTCAGGGAAATAAAGCAAGAAATGCATCCAAATTGGTAAGGAAGAAGTAAAAAAATCCATATTCACAGATGATATGATCTTATATAAAGAAATACCAAAACACTCAGCAAGAAAACTATTGGAACTCATTGAAAGATTTAGCCTAGTGGCAGGATACAAGATCAACATCCAAAAAATCAGTTTGATTCCTCTACACCAGCAAAGATATTGCTGAAAAGAAATAAGGAAATCAATATCATCTATAATAGCTGCCCAAAAGATAAGATACTTGGGAATAAATCTTACCAGGAACACAAAAGACCTATACAAAGAAAACCACAAAACACTACTTCAAGAAACTATAAGATCTACATAAATAGAAGAACACCATGCTCATGGATAGGAAGATTGAATATCATTGTGAAAATGTCAACACTACCCAAAGCAATCTATACATTGAATTCAATCTTGATCCAGGTTGCATCAATACTCTTTAAAGCCCTGGAAAACCCAATCACTAATTTTATATGGAAAAGAAAGAGACTTCAGATAAGCAAAGCACTATTGAATAAGAAGAACAAAGTAGGAGGTCTCACATTCCCAGATATCAAAACTTACTATACAACCACAGTTGTCAAAACAGCCTGGTATTAGTACAATGACAGACATACAGACTGGTGGAACAGACTTGAAAACCCAGAGATTGATCCATCAACCTATGGTCAGTTGATTTTTGATAAAGGGCCAAAATTCATTAAATGGGGAAGAGATATTCTCTTTCACAAATGGTGCTGACAAAACTGTATATACATTTGTGGAAAAATGAAAGAAGATACATACCTCACACTATAAAGAACTCCAGGAGGATCTAAGATTTAAATGTGAAACCTAAAACTATAAAGTTCATTAAAGAAAAAAAAATAGGGGCAAACTTAGAGACCCTATTTTATGACATAAATAGATTATCAAGCATAACTCAAGATGAACAAAGAGTAGAAGATTAACTAGATGATTGAAAACTTCTAAAAATTAAATTCATATGTGCATCAAAAGACTTCTCCAAAAGAGTAAAAGGAGAACTGAGAGAATGATAAAAAACATTTGCGAATGAGAATGACATAATGGAAAAAACACTTATCTTGAAAATTTATAGAAAACTCCAATACCTTAACATCACAAAGGCAAATAATCCACTTAAATTATGGATGAACAGGAATACACCCCAGACCAAGGAAAGATTTTGGTGAATATAATCTTCCATATTCACTTTTGCCACAAAATGAGCCATATACATTACAGAAGCAACAGAAGACAGAGTAGGAGTAACTTTACAAAAACAACCAAGCATCTTGTGAGAGAAAATCACCAGGCATAGGGGGTCAGGACCACAGTCTCAAAGGAAATCATGCTCAATTGGCACACTTACTTTACAAATATTTTGTTCTACAACCTAATCTGGTGAGTAGCAACTGGGATCTTAAAAACTTTTGAGCAGCCATCTAAGATGCAACTATTGGTCTCCTCTTGGGTGGAACAAAAAAGAGTGAAGAAAATCAAGGTCATCTGGAGAAAAATTAGTCCAAAGATAAGATGGACCTCGAGCACCTCAGCTTACATGACCCAAAATCAGAAGAATTAGGTGGTGCCCAGCTATCAACACCAATCACACAGAAAGGAAGAATACATGGAGGTCCTGGATAGAATGGGAGGAAAAAGGGAGCAAAATTCAAAACCACAAAATGACCAGACTTGCTGGTTGGATGGAGACTGGTGAAACCCTTGAGACTATGGCCCCAGGTTACCCTTCAAGCCTGGAAATGGATTCATGTATGTGACTGGCTCTCAGCCCAACAATAGAAAGACCCACATGGTGTACAGGTTTCAGTGTGCCTTGCACACTAAGACAGACTAGGTAGAAAAAAGAGGCAATCAACTTCTCAAAGAATTGACAAGGGAAAACCTTACGAATAGCAGAGAAACACCATCTGTCATGTTACTGCACAAGTTTATGAATAGCCCCAGAACATTGTCCAATACAGTGCAGGAGGATGAGCCATTTAGGTCAGAAGGCTCTCTAAATTAGACTGGAAAAGAATTGCATGATCAGAGTAGAACCAATCTTACTGATATGGATATAGTAAAGCTTTTGAGATCTCCATTTGCTGATGTGCCATGACACAAATTGAGGAGAAACAGCTGCAAACATCCATTAACTGGAACATGGAAATTATGAAGTATGAATCTAGGAAAATTGGAAGTTGTAAAAAATTAAATGGAACACATAAAGATTGATATGCTAGGCATTAGTGAGAAGAAATGGACTGATTTTGGCCATTTTGAATCAGAAAACCACATGATTTACTATGCCAGGAATAACAATTTGAAGAGGAATGGCATAACATTCATCATCGCAATGGACATTTCAGGATCTGTCCTCAAGTACAATGTTGTGAGTGATAGGACAATATCAAGTGCTGAGGAGCAAGAATGTCTCCTTGAGGACTAGGGTGTGCCTGACACAAACCATGATATTTTCAATCACTTCATGCATGTGAGAGCTGGACAATGAATAAGAAAGACCAAATAATTGATGCTCTTGAGTTGTGGTGCTGGCGAAGAGTGCTGAAAATACCATGGACTGCTAAAAAAAACCTAACAAATCTGTCCTGGAGGAAGTGCAGCTGTAATGCTCCTTGGAAGAGAGATGGCCAGACTTGTCTCACCTACTTTGGTCATGTTGTCAGAAGGGACCATTCCCTGAAGAAGGATGTCATGCTTGGTAAGGTGGAGGGTCAATGAAAGAGGGGAAGGCCCTCAACAAGATGGATTGACACAGGGGCTGCAGCGATGGGCTTAATCAAGTATTGCCAGGATTGTGGAGCTGGTGTGGGACGTGGAGGTGTTTTGTTCTGTGGTGCATAGGTTGCTATGAGTCAGAGACAACTTAGCACCTAACAACAACAATAACATGTATATGTGTGTGTATGTGTGTGTGTGTTTGTGTGTGTGTGTATAAACAAAAAACAAACTCACTGCTGCCTAGTCGGGTCCAACTCATAGCGATCCTTCCTTGAGTTTCTCAGGCAGTATCTCTAAGGAAGTAGATTGTCCAATCTTCCTTCTGAAGAGTGGCTGGTTTCATACCACCAGCCTCTGGATAGCAGTCAAATACCTAAGGCACTAGGCCACCAGAGCTCCTATATATATGTTTTGGGGCCATTGAACAGGCTAATGGGTGGTGGAATATTTTAGAAAATGCTCCCAATAATTGTGGCTCAACAAGAAAAATATAATCAATGTCCCTGAATTGTAAATGTGGAAGTTGTTGTGTTG
>NW_006921852.1:4186211-4194959 GCF_000298275.1 Orycteropus afer afer
TATCTTCTGTGTCTGTGTTAATTGGTTTCCCTTTTCTTTGTTGAAGAGGGTCTGTGCAGTCCTTCTGCCTAGTCCACCATCTTGCCGGAACTCCCTATTTATAATCACTCTTTAATATAAATATTAACTTAGTTTTAAATAGGGAGCTTTGGTAACATAGTACCTAAGACACTTGACTGCTAACCAGAAGGCTGGTGGTTCAATCCCACCAGCCACTCCTGGGAAGGAAGGTTGGACAATCTACTTCCTTAGTGATACTGGCTCGGAAATGCAAGGGAGGGTTGCTATGAAATAGGTCTGACTCGATGGCACATGACAACAACAACAACAGTTTTAAATAGAAGTAAGTGGTGGTCATAGGGGAAAAATAAGTCCAGTTCTATCAAAATTTAATCCATTTCCCTCAGAGAAGTGGTGTTCTCATTTATTAAATATTTGTCTTTGATACTTTGGGAGATTTGGTGGTATAGTGCCTAAGGCACTTGACTGCTAACCAGAAGGCTGGTGGTTCAAATTCACCAGCGACTCCTCTGGAGGAAGGCTGGGCAATCTACTTCTACTGATACTGTCTTAGAAACCTAAGGAGGGGTCACTATGAGTCAGATCCAACTCGATGGCAGTGAAGTTTGTTTTTTGTTTTGTTTGACACTTCACATGTTTTTGAAATAAGAAGATGTAGTTGGACTTAGACATTGTTAGGTGGTTTTGAATTTTTTTATTTATTTTTAATTTTTGAGGTACTATATTGCAATAGCAATGACTCTGAATGATTTTTATTTAAATGAAAAAAATCCACTGAAAATAAGATATCTTGTCATTCCTTATATATCATCATTTATAAAGACCAAGCTTGGCAGGTTATGGAATTACTCTTCTACAATAAAAATCAATAGTTAACTGTCTTCATTTTATAATTGAGAGGGTTTTAAGGATATGTAGAGCATAGCAGACTGTCAATTATTTTATTTTACTTTATTTATATTGATGTATGTTGCATGGAATGCCACTGTGTAGGAAAAGACCATTGTATACGTAGTTCAATTCCCTTCAACCTTTTATTTTTTTGGAAAATAATTGAAGCCACTTTTCCCTGTGACCAATATTTCTTTTAGAGTGAGGATTAAAATGTTATTCCATTGTTCACCACAATGAAAGCAGTTGTCATGCACATTTACAGCAAGTGCCTGAAAGGAAATGAAATATTTCAGAACCACTGAGCACCTCATATTCTGTAGACAGCCATTAACTATAAGATTATGCAAACAATTCTACTTTCCTTTAAAAATCAACCAGAAAGTGCAATGTATTATTTTATTTTATTATTATGTTGTCATGATAACTTATATTTGGTATACTGTGTTCATGTAATGAACTCTTGCTACAATTATGCTTATATAATGTACTGTAAGGCCACATAGTTCTAAATTGCTATACAATAGACAATATCATAACACTTGAAAAGAATTTGAATTAATCAATCACAACAAGTAAAGCTAAATAAGTATAAGTTAATATATAAAAAACATGCTTATACCATTTGAAAAATATTTATTACATCAAATTATTCTAATATATAAAGACATACAGGTTTAAACTAGAGTACTTGGAACTTGAAGTCCTTAAGAGGGCACTAAGCAGCCCTGGTAGTGTAGTGCCTAAGGCACTTGACTGCTAACCGGAAGGTTGGTGATTCAAACCCACCAGCCACTCCTCGGAAGGAAGATGGAGCAATCTACTTCTGCAGTGATACTGCCTCGGAAACCCGAGGAGAGGTAGCTATGAGTCAGGTCCCACTCCATGGCACATAACAACAACAAAACAAGAGGCCCTAAAAGGAAAGTGAATTGGATATGTTTTTTTATAGGATAAAAATAAGATGTCCTATGTACCCAGAAAACTCAATGTCATAAGTTATTTAACACAGTTAACTTTGTTTAACCATTTTAAAATCACTTCAAGTGCTATTAAAAACTCACTCTTTCAATTTTTTATATGCATGCTTACAATTTTATTTTTTAAAAAAGAAAAAAAATCTCACTGCTGTCAAATTGATTCAATTCATAGTGACCCCTCGTTGGGTTTCCAAGGCAGTATTTCTATGGAAGTAGATTACCCCATCTTCCTTCCGAGGAGTGGCTGGTGGATCTGAACCACCAATCTTCTAGATAGCAGTCAAATACTTTAGGTACTACACCACCATTGCATATATTTAATTATTAATTGCTTAGCATATTAACTTATTTTTCAATTATAATATGTATATACATTATATGATCAAAATGTATATGAAATATTTTGATTTTTCATATATCCTGTTTTAAAAAACTACCACCTAGTAATATTTTCTTTGACTTTTTATATAATGCAATTATTTTATATCTCAATTTATAAAATAACTAATTAGCAATGTTGCAAATTATAATTTTAAATTTGCTAAAACATAATCTACTTTTAATGTTGATTCCTGAAAACACTGGCAGAAATATTACTGTAAATAAACATTATCAATGACATCATTATATAGAAAGACATCATTTTACTATTTTAATGGTGTTGTTTTTAAAAATTGTAGAATATTTTAGAGTTATGAATATCACTACATTATATGTCACACTTTGTGGAGATAATATGCATTATATATGCTAATTTAGATTGCTAATTGTGGTGGTTGAGGTTGTGTGTTAACTTGGCTAGGCCTGTTTGAGTGGCTGGGCAGCTGGATGTAGTATTCCCCATGACCAGACTGGCAATCAACTCTGGTGGAATTCACTGTGAGCAGCTGAGTAGCTGCCTTTGGGTATGTGGTCTGCTTCTGGTATATAAGAAACAGCTTTGGAAATGGTGTCCAGTCTATGCCACTCTTGAATCCTACATGTAGCCGAGTCGTTCAGCAGCCCACCATGCTCTGCCATTCCTGGGACTTTCAATGGACTTGAGTCAATGGCCTGCCGTGTGGTTTGGTAACATCGAGACTATGCCATTTTACTTGTCATCCTTGGGCTTGTTGTTAGCCTCAGCAGTCAGTAGCTGCCTGAGTGAAGAGATCCCTCTAGCTTCAGTGGGTCAGTAGCAAGAGGCAGAGCTGAAGCCAAGGTTGAGGGGCTTTCACCTGGCATCTAGAGCCTGGCACTTTGAACTTGGACTAAAAGCCTCCAAACTGTAAGAGAACAAACTCCTGTTTGTCAAGCCATCCTGTTTCTAGTATATTCCTGTCAGAATGGCACTAGGTAACCAAAACAGTATTAGAGGGAATAAAAAAAAAAAAAAATATGAAGAATGTATGAAAAATATAAATATCAGAGAAAACCAAAATGAATCTAGTTCTTAATTTCATGTATAAATCATGGAATATTTAAAAGACTCCATTTTTTTTTTCTTTTTCACCTTTATTTGGATGCAATAAGAATGATTGTTGATTGTGTTCATACAGTATGCAAAATATCATATTATATTTTTTTATGCACATCTATTCATAACTTCCTTGTGATGTGGCCTTATTACTCCTATAGTGTTTGTGAGTGTGTGTGTTGCTCAAGTTCAATACTTAGCACATCTTCAAATCTGAATATTCAAATATAATATGCCACTGAATTTCATTCCAGAACTTTTTATAAAGGACAGTATTAAGTGATTTATACTTCTTTTTGATGAAATCACATTCTAAACCCAAGAGTTGGTGAGTGTCTATCATAGTTTAGATGACAATTAGCATAACTGGATTAGAGTTTTAAGTCAGGTTTTCTTTCTTTTTTTATTTTTGAATTCAAACACCATTTTTTTTTCATTTAAGATATATTAAAATGCAAAAATATACCCCAGAAGTGTTATTTTAAATTACATAGTGTTAAGAGAATATGCCTTTGATATCTCTGGCACATGTAATTAGTCATCACATTTGCAGTAGCAAGGGCAGGGATTTAAGGACACCTGAACTGCAGTATAATCTTGAGTACGAATGAACTTAATCATTCTGGGCAAGTCATTTAACTATGAACAACATGAAGTTAATATGAAAGAACTTAAAATGAAAATACACACCACTTTCATATAAAATGTATTAATTTTATAGGTGTCGATATAGATATGGGTGGTATTTTTAATGTCTAATACTCTAATTTTCTATGAGAAAATAATTTTGTTTCAAGTCTTTCTTAACCTACATATTGTTCTCATTGTTAGGTGCTTTTGAGGCAGCTTCAACTCATGGCAAACCTATGTACAACAGAATGCAATATTGCTGGGTCTTGGGCCATCATCACAATCCTTGCTGAAGTTGAGTCCATCATTGCAGCCACTGTGTCAATCCATCTCATTGATAGTCTTCCCCTTCTTCCCCAACCCTCTACTTTAAACCAAAAAAAAAAAAAAAAAACAATACCCACTGCCATCAAGTCGGATCCAACTTATAGCAACCCCTCCTTGTGTTTTTGAGGCGGTATTACTATGGAAGTAGATTGCCCAAACTCGCTTCCAAGAAGTGACTGGTGGGTTTGAACTGCCAGTCTTCTGGTTAGCAGTCAAATACTTTAGGCACTATGCCATCAGAGACCCTCTACTTTATCAAGCATCATACCCTTCCACAGAGAGTGATGCCTTATGAAAACATGACCAAAGTACAAGAGATGAAGTCCGGCCATTCTTTCTTCCAAGGGACATTCCTGCCACACTTCTTCGAGGACAGATTTGTTCATTCTTCTGGAAGTCCATGGTATTTTCAGTACTCTTTGCCGACACCACAATTCAATGGCATCAATTCTTTGGTCTTCTTTATTCATTGGCCAGCTTTCACATGCATATGAGGTGATTGAAAATATTTACTCCTTAACAATTTAGAGACTTCTTTTGCAGCAGATTTGTCCAGTGCAATAAAATCCCTGATTTCTTGACTGCTGCTTCCAGGGGATCCAAGTAAAACAAAATGTGTGGTAACTTCAATCTTTTCTCCGTTTATTGTGATGTTGCCTATTCCAGTTGTGAGGATTTTTGTTTTCTTTATGTTGAGAGGTAATTCATACTGACTGTAATCTTTGATCTTCATCAGTAACTGCTTCAAGTCATTTACACGTTCAGCAATCAGCGTCCTCTGCATGTAACAGGTTTTTAGTGAGTCTTCCTCCATTACTGATGCTGCATTCTTCTTCATATAGTCCAGTTTCTCAGATTTTTTTTGCTTAGCATGCAGACTAAGTACAGTGAAAGGATACAGCCCTGAAGCACACCATTCCTGACTTTAAACCTTGCCGTGTCCATTGTTCTGTTCAAGTGACAGCCTCTTTCTTGGTCTATGTACAGGTTCTTCATGAGCACAATTAGGTGTTCTGGAATTCCCATTCTTTGCAATGTCAATCATAATTTGTTATGATCCATACAATGCAATGCCTTTGCATAGCCAGTCAAACACAGGTAAACATCTTTCTGGTATTCTTTGTTTTCAGCCAAGATCCATCTGACATCAGAATGATATCCCTTGTTTCCTGATCTCTTCTGAATCCAGCTTGAATTTCTGGATGTTCCTTGTCAATATACTGTTGCAACTGTTTTTGAATGATCTTCAGCAATTTTACTTGCATGTGATATTAATTATATTGTTCGATAATTTCCACATTCTGTTGAATCTTAGGAATGGGCACAATTATGTATCTCTTCCAGTCAGTAGGAGAGGTAACAGTCTTCTAAATTTCTTGGCATAAAGGAATAAGCATGTCCAGTGCTCCATCCACTTTTTGAAACATCTTAATGGGTATTCTGTCAATTCCTGGAGCCTTGTTTTTCACCAATGCCTTCAGTGCAGCTTGGCCCTCTTCCTTCCATCCCATTCACTGTTGATCATCTGCTACCTCCAGAAATGGTTGAATGTTGACCAATTATTTGTGGTACAATGGCTTGGTGTTTTCTTTCCATCTTTCTGTTGATGCATCCTGCATCATTCAATATTTTCCCATAGAATCTTTCAATGTTGCAATTCAAGGCTTGAATTTTTTTCAGATCTTTCACCTTCAGAAATGCTGAGCATGCTGTTCTTTTTTAGTTTTCTAACTTCAGGTACTTGTACATTTCATAACAATACTTTTCTCAGTCTTCTCAAGCTGTCCTTTTAAATATTCAGTTTAGTTATTTTATTTCATGATATTGTTTTTCCCCCATAGTCTTTAGCTATGCTACATTCAAGAGCCTCAGAAGTTTCAGAGTCTCTTCTGACATCTGTTTTGATGTTTTCTTCCTTCCCTGTCTTTTTAATAACCTTTTACTTTCTTCATGTATGATGTCTGGATATTCTTCCACAACTCATCTGATCTTTGGTCATTCGTTTTAAGAACATAAAATCTATTTTTCAGATGGTCTCTAAATTCAGGTGGAATATAATCAAGATCACATTTTGGCTTTTGTGGATTTGTTTTAATTTTATTCAGCTTCACCTTGAACTCAAATATCAGCAATCGATGCTCTGTTCAATAGTTAAATCCTGACCTTGTTTCAATTGGTGTTGAGCTTCTCCATGACATCTTTTCATGGTTCCAGTTAATTTAATACCAGTGTACGCAATCTGTCAAGGGCCTCATGTATAATCATCATTTATATTGTTGAAAAAAGGTATCTGTAATGAGTAACTTGTTGGTATTGCAAAATTCTATCATGTGATTTCTGACATCACTTTTACAACCAAGGGCGTATTTTCCAACTACTGATACTTACTCATTGTTTACAACATTCACATGCCAATCACTAATAATATTTAATATATCTTGAATGCATGTTTTGTCACTTTCAGACTGCAGAAGTTGGTAAAAATCGTCAATTTCTTCATCTTTGGCTTTAGTGATTTTTACATAAATTTGAATAATAGTAGTATTAACTCCTCTTCCTTGTAGGTGTGCATATATTATCTTATCACAGACAGCATTGTACTGAAGGATAGATCTTGAAATGTTCTTTTTGATGATGAATGCAACTCCATTCCTCTTCAGTTTATCATCCCTGGTATAATAGACTACATGATTGTCTGATTCAAAATGCCTAATACCATACCATTTCAGGTCACTAGTGCCTAGGATATCAATCTTAATGTGTTCTGTTTCTTTGTTTCTTTTTTTTTTTCTTTTATACTTTCTAATTTTCCTAGATTCATAAAATCACATGATGATTATAAATGGATGTCTGCAGCTGTTATGTCACAGTGAACGGAAGTCCCAAAGCTTCACTCCATCCATGTCATTAAGGTTGACTCTACTTTGAGCAGGCAGCTCTTCCCCAGTTGTATTTTGAGTGCTTTCCAACCTGATGGACTCATCTGGCACTATATCAGACAAGGGTGCACTGCTTTTCCTATTATGAATTTTTCCAGTAATATATCAGACAATGTTTTACTGCTATTCATATCAGACAATGTTTTACTGCTATTCATAAGATTTTCAGTGACAATTTTTTTCAGAAGTGGATGTCCCCATCCTTTTTTCAAGTCTGTCTTAGTCTGGAAGCTGCACTGAAACCTGCCCACCATGAATGATCCTGCTGGTATTTGAAATACCAGTGGTATAGCTTCCAGCATCACAGCAACACACAAGCCATTACAGAATGACAAATGACATATATAGTGTTTCACCACCCTCTGTTGGTTTGTCACACTATGATATGATATGACTATGATAATTCACTATTCTATACAAGTTCTTACACTGTATCTTTTTTAATAATACATATAAAATAGAAGTGAATTTTTACTTCATACTCACCAAATTCATTGCTATTAAGTTGATTATGACTCATAGTGACCTTCATTGGGTTTACAAGGCTATAAATCTATATGGAAGCAGACTGCTTATATACAGTGTTTCACCACCCTCTAAATGTCCATTGGTTAATTAAAATTTTAAACTTAGTATATAACATAACTAAGTAGAAATTTAAGGAGCTCTGGTGGTGTAGTTGTTATGGTATTTGGCTGCTAACCAAGAAGTCCATGATTCTAACCCATAAGCTGCTCCATGGAAAAAATGGGGGGCAGTCTGCTTTCATATAGATTTACAGCCTTGAAAACCCAGTGGAGGTCACTATGAGTCATAATCAATTGAATGGCAATGAGTTTGGTGAGTGTGAAGTAGAAATTTACTCTTGTTTTATATGCACAATTAACAAAAAAATATAGGGTAAGAACTCATTTAGAATAGTGAATTATCATAGTTTTTGTAAATAACATGCTCACATAACTAATACATCTACGCATATAATGCGAGTAAAGTGAAAATAGGAGGTTTTACAGTTGACAAAATAATGTATAATGTTCACATTATTTGTGTAGAAAATTTGGTAGATTATTTATCTTTTCTTTACTGTTGTAAATATAATGAAAATTTGTATAATATTGAGGAAGAACCAAAACATTAATTGTCAATTAATATTAAGCCAATTAAAATAATAACAATAAGTATGAGGCAAAACACCTATTTTAGTATGGGAGAAAACACTTAAATGTAAGAATTTGTTATATCAATAGCCCTCAGTCATAGATTGCTTGAAAAAATATACTACATTATGTACTTTTCATTTTTTACTGCAAATCAGCTACCATGATATAATTTGTGAATTTTCAATAAATGTTGAAACTCAAAGCTGAGTCCTAACATAGCTTCTGTACTGATTAAACATATGTAAGAGTTGAGAAGACATTCTCTGGATGTCTTTTTATTTTGTGACCTCTTGAATATGATGGAAAATGTGTGCAGCATTTTTTATGTTTTGCCATCTGGAGGA
>NW_006921852.1:4195429-4196419 GCF_000298275.1 Orycteropus afer afer
AAACCCAAAGGCGAGGAGTTTTCACACAGCCCCTAGAGCCTGGCACTTTGAATTCAGACTTAATGCCTCCAAATTGTAAGAATACACTCCTGTTTGTTAAGGCCATCCCATTTGTGGTATATTGCTGTCAGAGCAGTACTAGGTAACCAGAACAATACTTCTTAAACTCAAAAATACATTTCTTCTTCATTTCTTCTGAATTTGTTTTCTATCCCTCAAAATACATTTCAGATTTTTCAAATACGGGCTCTACACATGGCTTATTCAGTCATTTTCTAGTTAAAATTATATCTTAAGAGTAGATTTTGTATTTTGTAAGTGTTATTCTCACTTCCTAACAGCTCTGGTGGAGTCGTGCCTAAGGCATTTATTTGACTGATAACCAGAAGGCTGGTGGTTCAAACTCATAGGCCCCTCCTCCGAAGGAAGACTGGACAATCTACTTCTGTAGAGATACCACCTTGGAAACCCAAGGAGGGGTCATTATGAGTTGGAACAGACTTGATGGCAGTGAGTTTGGTTTTTTGGTTTATTCTCTCTTCCATGATAGAACTATATCATCTCTAAGTCCTGTAAGTCAATCTGTAAATAATGATAATTCAGCAAGGATACTCATATAGCAGTGTCATATCCACAATTTATTCTATAATAATGAATTATAGTCTCATATCAGAATTTTCCATTTTTTTAGCAACTAATGAAAACATAAAAGTATAGAAAAATTTAATATCCATGAGGACACCTTATTGTGGTAACAATTTTTTTTTTAAATTATTGTATTTAGGAGCAAATTCACTTTCCATAAAGCAGTTCACATATGCTTTGTCTCATGTCATTGACCACAGTTTACCACAATGCAACAGCTCCCCTCCCTCTTCCTCCCCATAGTTACCTCTTCCCAGGGACCATCCCTCCATACTCTCCTGCACCTTGAGCTGTCTCCCTGTGCATAAGCAGCGCTTACTTCTCCCATGATTGTTCTCTCCAGGG
>NW_006921852.1:4214583-4216320 GCF_000298275.1 Orycteropus afer afer
AGACAGTTCTAGTTCCTGGTACCAAGTCCTGAGGTGTTTGGAGTACCATGCTGCTGTGCTCCAGCAAAAATACTGGTGGACACACTTCCAGAACATGTGATGTCACTGTTATCATTGTTGGAAGGTCCTCAGGGCTCCTATCTAGCATATGGTGCTAAGGCTCCAGTGGGAGCTAAATTTATCAGCCTTGCAGCCTCAGATAACACTTTGGTCTATAGTGCCATTGAAGTTTTTCCTGTATACTCTACCTGTCATTCCAGCACTGGATGTGTTTCTTTAAGTATTTTTCCAGGATCTTGGGGCAGGCTCCATGGGAACCGATATGAACACATGGGGCAATTTTGTATAGTATCTACCAAATCATTGTACTTCATTGCTACATCTATCTTTTTGGCTATTTTCTAACCAACATGGGCACTATGGTACCTACTTTTCTGGTGAAGCCAGTGGGCAGCTTCCCCTTCTGGATGCACTATTCTAATTTATTCTGTAGTGTCTGCTTCTAGGTTTCCTGGTGGGAAAAGAGGTTATTAGGCTGGTACATGAAAATCAATTAGGTTTGCAAGCAATCCCAGAAGTCCTACTACAGGGCTGCTTCCCCACTAGACCTTGCTCATTATCTTCCGCTGCTCCTTTGCCATTGGCCATCCACATAGTTAACTCATAAGCTACCATTTAACTGTCTGTACAAAAGGGTAAAGGCCAGGACTCATGGATCATCATCCATGCAGCCTTTAATTCGGCTTATTGACTGTTTTGTCCTGAGCTAGTTTCGACTTGTAGCTTCAGGCAACACATGGTTCTTACTCAACCAGATGATCTCTAGGAGTTTTATCTATATTCCCAGACTTTGTAACTTTTCGGAAGTTTGTGGCCCATCCATTCACTTATATGTGGGTGATTAGAGTATCTAATCAATCTTTTAACATAGGAACATCATCATCAGTTAGCATGATGCTATCAGTTTAATGAACCCAACATATTGGAGTGAGGAAAGAAACAGAGTCAGGTCTTTAACATTCATCCCAGGTCTCTACTAATAGTTTCCAATGGGGATATTATGTTTGTGACTATAGGTGTAAGTTCCCGATAGTCCCCAGTCACATGCAGCACCCATGTTGTTTCTTCACAGGCCACACAGGGTGGTTAAATCACTATCAGCATCCAAGAGGATACCTACCCTTTTCAGTTCTTATGTGATTTCACTGATTTTTTTATGTTTTGGGTATCTGATATTGTCTGATGTTTATTGCTCTCCATGGTGGAGGCAGGTCACTGATTCCCATGTTTCCTCCCTCTTCAAGACGTTTTACCTGATGTAGGAATTCTCTCACAGAAAATCTATCCCTAGAACGTGAATTGTCAATGGGGACCTTGGAACCACGCAGAGTCTCCAAAGATAAAAATGTATTCTGCCCCTTTAACCAGGGCTAGTAGTTATTTGTTTATTCTTGACCAATACATTGTGACTTCTATATGGGGCCTCCAGTCCCCCTATAGGACTCTGACCTATAAGTGACCTCGACTTCATCCCTAGTACCTAGGAACTGGTGTGAGGTCCACTCAGAGGTAAGGAGCAGTAGTGTGGTGGTTAAGTTTGTGTTTCAACTTGGCTAGGCCTGGGTGAGTGGCCGGGCAGCTGGATGTAGCATTCCCCATGATGAGACTGGCAATCAACTCCTTGGTGGGATCTACCACAATCAGCTGAGTAGCTGCTTTAGATATGTCGTCCACTTC
>NW_006921852.1:4217350-4219261 GCF_000298275.1 Orycteropus afer afer
ACAATGTACCAGGCCTGGTTTGGGTTACAGCTTATGGAGAGGAGGTGATAGTAGCATTAACAGCTGGCCTGGCAGGAAGCTGGGATCCCTCACTCATGCTTGGCATTCCTGGCCTGCAGTTTGCCTTTCCAGTGCCATTTCCTCCTCTATCTCCATTTTGCAGACCTTCAGGTGAGCATCTTTAGCTTCTTATCCTGCTTGTGGAGACCGCTGTTCAGAATGTCAGTCATCACCACATATGACTGTCACATTCCTTTCCAACTGCACCTCATCCTGCAATGGTTTTAATGTGCACTTCAGTAGCTGACTGTGTGTCAGCTGCCAGCCAAACTGCCTAGAATAGCAATTACATTTCTGGCCACCACCCCTAGTCTCTAGCCTCTTTTCCACATTTATGAAGGTACACATTTTCCCACAACCATGCTTTGCTTCTTGGAATTTTTGAGACATCTCTGTACTCACACAGCAGTCCACATGCATAAACGATATGGACCAGACCTCCTCCCATGTAAATTAATGACAAGCCAAGATTTTCTCCCTCAAATGCCTCACCCCCACTTGCCCCTTCCTTGGCTTCCTGGCTGGCTCACCAATTGTAAATAGAATTTTCCAAAGGCTCCATGAGACCAAAGAAAGTGGTAGGCATAAGTTGGTGGTTGGCAGCAAGGTTGGTGGCTCATCTTCCTTCCATGAGAGGAAGATGAAACAATCTGCTTCCTTAAAGATTTACAGATCTGGAACCCAATGGGAGTGGATATGAGTTGGAATTGACTTGATGGCAGTGGGTTTGGACTACTATTGGGAAGGAAGGAAGGAGCCTAGACTAGTTAGTTCATCTTATTGTCAGGAAGCGGAAGCCTCATGATCTCTCATCCTAACATTGCACTCCTCTTTTTCTTTAGCCTTATGATTTTTAACACTTGTTAATGTATTACTATTTCAAGGTCAAGAATTGGAAATATATAAAAGAGCCTGGATTATATGATAATTATACCAGGTAGATACAATCCTTGTAGATTCATTTCCAGAAAAATTATGATCAATTTTACTTACACAAAAATACATAAAATATTTCTCAGTAAATTATTACAATGTATAAAAGTTTTGGAGAGCTGATAAAAGTGATGTTGCAGAAAAACACTTTTTTAAAAAGTTAGGGATCTCTTGGAAGCAAAGACACTATGGAAAAGACAATTTCATTCCATGCAACATGAAATGGAGTAGTTGCCTTAAGTAGTTCCATGCAATATGAAATGTCATTGTGAATAGAAAGGAAAGGAAGTTTATGTCTTTTGCTTGATGCTAAAAATTACATGGATCAGGGATTGGTTTTGACATCTCAAATATAAGAATTTAAAATGTAAGAGTAAGCAAGATGAATGCTATTGATAGTCACAAAATGTGATATGAGATAAGAAACAAACTTTCAGAGACTAGATTTAATATATTTCATTTCCTGTCAGAAGACTCGTGTTACATGATGTTTATAAAATTATGAAGATCATTTCTCCTGAATTTAATTGCTGATAATTATTCTCTGTGCTGGTGTTGGCTTACCATCAAGGCTGTTTTCATGTATGTTGATATCATAACAGCTTATCCATATCTGTACATACTAACAAGTAAGAAACAACCACAATCCTGATGTACTCCTCGGTGACAGACTATAGTTATGCTAAAAGAGAGGTTAGTATTTATGGAGATGAATTTTTTATTGAGTGCTGACTAAAATAGCAATTTGGTGCTTTGAAAAAAATAATAGTATTTGAAAATACATTTGATTCAAGTCCCTGCTTCTCTGTTAATTTCTCTATCTCCTTGAAAAAGTTAGTCTATCTCTCTAAACCCCAGTGGGGAAAAAAATATGTAAAATATTCTCTATCTTTATTCTGCTAGTTTCTCTCTAGGACT
>NW_006921852.1:4220476-4222433 GCF_000298275.1 Orycteropus afer afer
TTTGGAACAGCTAAAGGAGACCAGGAGGAGAGCCAGAAGTTATTTGGCACAGTTAAGGGAGACCAGGAATCGAGGGGAGTTGTTTAGAACAACTAAGGGAGACAAACTTGTCTGTCAGTTTGTCATACTGTCGTGGCTTGTGTGTTGCTGTGGGGCTGGAGGCTATCTACTAGTGTTTCAAATACCAGCAGGATTACCAATGGTGGAGAGGTTTCAGTCAAGCTTCCAGACTAGGACAACTCAGAAGAAGAAAGAGACCATCCACTTCTCAAAGAATTGGCCAATGACAATCTTATGAATAGCAGTGAAACACTGTCTGATGTATTATTGAAAGATATAGTGCAGGAAGATGAGCCCCTCAGGTCAGAGGGCACTCAATATAAAACTGGGGAAGAGCTGCCCTCTCAGAGTAGAGCCGACCTTAATGATGTGGATAAAGTTAAGCTTCCAGGAGCTCTACTTGTTGATGTGACATAACTCAAAATGAGAAGACACAACTGAAACATCCATTAATAATTGGACCATGGAATGCACAAAGTATGAATCTAGGAAAATTGGAAGTTGTCAAAAATGAAATGGAATACATAAAGAAGTACATTTGTTGATTATCACTGGTATGTGGGAGCTCTGGTAGCATAGTGGCTAAGACACTTGCCTGCTAACCAGACCGCTGGTGGTTCAAACCCACCAGCCACTCCTCGGAAGGAAGGTTGGGCAATCCTACTTACGCAGTGATACTGCCTTAGACACCCAAGGAGGGGTCGCTATGAGTCGGGGCCGACTCGACGGCACATAACAACAACAACAACAACACTGGTATGTGGAATGAAAGAGTAGAAAACAAAGAAGTGTTACTGGTAGTCGGAAAATATGCCCTTGGTGATAGAAATAATGCTGGAGATCTCATGACAGAATTTTGCAAGATCAATGACTTATTCATTGCAAATACCTTTTTTGAACAACACAAACAGTGGCTATACACATGGACTTCATCCTATGGAGTAGACAGGAATTAGATCGACTACATCTGTGCCAAGAGGCAATGGAGTAGCTCAATATCTTCAGGTGAAACAAGGGCAGGAGCTGATTGTGAAACAGATCATGAACTGCTAATATATAAGTTCAAATTGAAGTTGAAGACAGTTAAAACAAGTCCATGAGAGCTAAAATATGACCTTGATTATCTCCCTCCTGAATTTAGAGACCATGTAAAGAGTAGATTTGATGCATGGAATACCAATGACCAAAAACAAGAGGAATTGTGGGATGACACCAATTACATCATCCATGAAGAAACCAAAGGTCATTAAAAAGACAGGAAAGGAGGAGAAGACCAAAATGGATGTCAATAGAGACTCTGAAACTTGTCCATGAATGGAGAGTAGCTAAAGCAAATGGAAGAAATGAAGAGATAAAAGAACTGAACAGAAGATTTCAAAGAGCAGTTTGAGAAGACATAATCGATAATTATAATGAAATGTGCAAAGATCTGGAGTTAAAAAAACAAAAAGAAAAGAACATGTCTCAAGCTGAAAGAACTGAAGAAAAAATTTAAGCCTCGGGTCATCATATTGAAATAGTCTATGGGCAAAATATTGAATGATGCAGGAAGCATTAAAAGATGGAAGGAATGCACGGAGTCACTGTACCAAAAAGAATTGGTCAATTCATCCATTTCAAGAGGTGTCATATGGTCAAGAACCAATGATACTGAAGGAAGAAGTCAAAGTTGCAATGAAGGAATTGGTGAAAACCAGGAATTGACAGAATACCTACCCATTGAGATGTTTCAACAAATGGATGTGGCACTGGAGGCACTCACTCAGCTATGCCAAGAGATTTGGAAGATAGCTACCTGGCCAACTGACTGGAAGAGATCTATATTTGCACCCATTTCAAAGAAAAGTGATCCCACAGAATGTGGAATTTTTCAAACAATATCATTAATGTCACAAGC
>NW_006921852.1:4222828-4225940 GCF_000298275.1 Orycteropus afer afer
CAATCTGTATGCTGAGCAAATAATCTGAGAAGCTGGACTATAATGAAGAACTTGGCATCAGGATTGGAGGAAGACTCATTAACAACCTGTGATATGCAGACAGCACAATTTTGCTTGCTAATAGGGAGGATGCCTTGAAGCACTTGCTGACAAAGGTTAAAGACTGCAATCTGCAGTATGGAGTATACCACAATATAAAGAAAACAAAAATCCTCACAACTGGACCAATAAGGAGTATCATGATAAATCCAAAAGATTGAAGTTTTCAAAGACTTCATATTACTTAGTTCTACAGTCAACACCAATGGAAGCAGCAGTGTCAAGACATCAGACTTAAAGACTAAGGTGCACTTAACCCAAAAGCAAAACCAAAGTCACTGCCATCAAGTCAGATCTGTCTCATAGCTACCCGTCCTTGGATTTCCAAGGTGGTATCACTACAGAAGTTGATTGCCCACCCTTCCTTCGAAGGAGTGGCTGGTGTGGGTGCGAACCGCTAGCTTTCTGGTTAGCAGTCAAATGCCTTAGACACTACACCGCCAGAGCTCCCAACCCAAACCCTAGTATTCTCAATTGTCTCACATGCATGTGAGAGCTGGAATATGAATAAAGAAGTTCCAAGAAGAGTTCCTGCTTTTGAATTGTGGTGTTGGTGAGGACTATTGAAGGTAACATTGACTGCTGAAAGAACTAACAAGTATGTCCTGAAAGTAGTGCAGCTGGGATGCTCCTTGGAGGCAAAAAACTGTGCAATGCTGCACTTTGTGCCACTTTAAACTGTGAACAAAGTGCTTGGCAACTTTCTTGGATAATGAGAGCATGCACTGGCAGAGTTCCCAGCCTACTGCTAGTTCCTGAGATTGTAATCTCAGTCAGAGGGATGGATTTGAAAAATGGTTAAAAGCTTGACAACCTACCTTATTGGAAAACAGACCATTTATTTTACAATGAAGGTATTAATTGATTCTTTAGAAATTACAACTTCTCCAAATCAAATTTCCTAAAGAACAACAATCTGAATTAGGAAAAAAATAATATTTTTTTTTGACAAAGTGTGTGACAATATGTTTTGTTAAAAGAAAATAATTTTATTAACATTACTACTGATACAACCAGCAACTATTATGACCACTAAAGATTTCCTTAATTCCTCTTGTGGAAATACTTCAAAATGTATGATTAGGATAGGAGATCTTTGTTAAATAATTATGCATTTCCATGCACTTCCAATTAATATTAATGTTGTGTATCTTTTTTCTTACATATTTATATTGATTATTTCAGGAGATTTTGATATCCTTAGGAGAAGCTTTACAATATTTGTTTATTTGTTTTAAATTAGGCAAATAAAATAATAACTGAAATTTACTGAGGTAATTTAGTGTGTTTGGAGCTCTACTAGTAAATATGCAACTTAATACTAATCCTCAGTACAATCATTTAGAGCAGGTTTTTTTTTTTTTTACCTCATTTCATAAAAAAGAAAATGCAGGCTCAGCTAGTAAATTATTGTTAGGCAGAAGAAAGAGATGTCACTTGCAGATCTGTTTCTTTCAAAGTCAATGATATTTACCACTATTTTTCATTGGCAGCCACTTTTCACTTTATGAAAAAAAAACACAAGTTAGTGGAGCTAAAATACATGGCGTTTGATTCTGAAGTGTACCGTTTCTGTAATTTTTCCTAAATGTTGCATCTCACAGATGCTGCACAATATCATTTTCTCTAAGAATACTATACTGCGATGTGCATTGCAGTTTTTTTGCCAAGTACTTTGAAAGCTCATTTCCTCATTTTTTCCCGGAATGACCCTAACAGGAGTATGTGTTTTGTACAAAATTAAACTTTTTTGAAGAAACCTGGAAATATGCTCCACTTGCCCAAGATCACAGAGTAAATGTGTGTTTAGGATTTGAATCTTGAACTTTTAGTTCCAAGATCTAATCATTTTTTACAACTGTCAGTTTTCTAACAACATAAAAAAGCTGTAACATATACTTGGAATTTGTCAAATCCATTGGTACCTCTTTATTGACTTGATCATCTTATATATGTTACTGCTCTATCTTCTCTTGCCTCCACATCAGATATCAAAAACCAAACCAAAAGCACTACCATGGAGTAGATTCCAACTCGTGGAAGAATAACTCAGGAAAGGAAGGTGAGATTGATTGGTTTTGTAACTTGAAGAATGTAATCAATATCACTGAAATATGTATGTAGAAATTTTTAAATTAGTATATGTTTTGCTGCATACGTTTTCAACAAAAAACATAATTTTTTAAACCAACTATTGTATTTATTTATATCTCATTTATTCAGAAATCTTGGAAGTTTGCATTTTTCTAAAATATATATATATATATATATATATATGTAAAACTCAGATATAGTGCATGGCTTATGTTGGCAGTCAATGCCAGATTTGACAGAAAACCTAGTCTCAACACTGTCTCAAAGAAAAAAAAAAAAAAAAAAAAAAAAAAAAAAAAAAAAAAAAAAAAAAAAACTACAAGTCAGGAAGCATATTTTAATTAAGAAGAAAATTTAGAAGATTGGGGTGGAGTTTGATAGGAGGGGTCATAACACATCAAGCATAACTTCCATAAAAGAAAAATTAGTTAGATTACAATGAATTCAATTTCAGGAAAAGAAAAAGAATTTGGCTTTCTTTTCTTTTCTTTTATTGTTAGTGTTGCAAGACTTCTCACCAAATGTTTTCTGTTGGTGTTGTTGTTGTTAGGTGCCTGGAGTCTGCTCTGACTCATAGCAACTCTGTGTATAACAGAAGGAAACACTTCCCTGTCCTCCTCCAGTCTCACAATCCTTGCTGTACCTGAGCTCATTGTTGCAGCCACTGTGTCAGTCCATCTCATTGAGGGCCTTCCCCTTCTTCACCGGCCCTCTACTCTACCAAGCATGATCCTTCTTCAGGGCATGGTCCCTTCTGACCACATGACCAAAGTGGGTGAGAGGAAGTCTGACCTTTCTCGCTTCCAAAGACCATTCCAGCTGCCCTTCATCCAGGACAGATTTGTTAGTTCTTCTGGCAGTTCATGGTACTTTCAGTATTCTTTGCCAACACCACAGCTCAAAAGCATCAACTCTAGGC
>NW_006921852.1:4226620-4236061 GCF_000298275.1 Orycteropus afer afer
AAAAAAAAAAAAAAAAAAACCCTGCCTAGTTAGTTTTCTATAGTGAATTATCTGATACATTTTTAATTAGTGATTTACTTGAGCATAATTTTATTTTCAATATGAAAGACAATTAAAATACAATGAAGATTTATGGAAGTGGCAATATTAACATAGTTTCTTTTCCATCTATTATTCACTCAATTAATCAGTCACTACTGACTGAAATAGGCATTCTGGTAGCGTAATGCCTAAAGCACTTGACTGCTAACCAGAAGGCTGGCAGTTCAAACCCACCAGCCACTCCTCGGAAGGAAGAGGGGGCAATCTACTTCCGTAGTGATACTGCCCCAGAAACCCAAAGAGGGGTCGCTATGAGTCGGGTCTGACTCCACGGCACATAACAACAACAACAACACTGACTGAAATAAGAGCTCGGGGAATAAAATTGTGTGTAAGTACAGCCTTAAGACCTAAAGGAATATAGTAAGGTTTTGAAAATAAATCGTTGGTCAAAAGTGTATAGGAAAATAAACTATTTGTTGTAATTTCAATATGTGATAATATTAGTATCATTAAGTATAGAATTTAGGTTTAAAAATAAACAAGGTGAATAAAGACATTACATACTAACTACATGCTGAGTAAGATATGAATCATAGTTTCAAATATCCCACTCTGTTTTGCTAAATGTATTTTGAATTATACTAAAATAATTACCTAGGAGAATTAGAGAAAAACAACTGCCTAGTTGGTTTTCTAAAGTGAATTATCTGATACATTTTTAATTAGCCAGTTACCTGACCATAATTTTATCTTCAATATGAAAGACAATAAAATAATAATACAAAAAAAATTTATGCATCACTTTACTTATCAAGAATATAAAATTTAAAGAGTCACACAATTGTTAATTTTGTTGAGAATGTGGAATAACTGAAATTTTAATATATTAGTGATGGGAGTGTAAAATAGTTCAATTTATTTATTACAAATGAAATCATGTATCTACCCTTCAGCAGAATTTCTAGACTAAGACATTCAGAAGAAAGAAGGGGCCATCCACTTTTCAAAAAATTGCGTAGTGAAAACCTTATGAATAACAGTGAAACTCTGGCTGATATATTACTAGAAAAGTTTATGCATATCTACTCTAGAACCTAGCAATTCTAATACCAAATAATCCAAGGAATTTTGTAAAATTTTCAGGTGGAGTTCTAGTAGGAAAATCTAGAACCCCCACTACAGCATTAGGACCTGATACTGATTTTGAATTTTTAAGAAACTTGACTATCATTCCCATTGTTCAAGAGCCTTGCCTGGTGAGGTGATCCAGACTCTCATCTCTGACAATGGTGAGTCCTTTTCTTTTATAATTCACTTACAGGCCTTGTTCTTGACTTGACTGTTCAGTGCCTCCTTTGCAGTGAATGTCCTTGAATAGTAATTTACAATTCAAAGGTTCTCAAACTTTGGGCCAGCTTCCATTGGTCTATCTATACACCCCAAAACCTCTTTGTTTCTTTTGTTCCAATCTTCCTCTTTCCAGATCAGTGATCATTCCTTGAGCCATCACCATTACCTGTGGGTAAGAGTATATAATTACCTCAGGAAATTTTCTCATTGTAAAAAGTGGTGGACAAGATACCCCATTTGAAGGTCTAACATATGGAGTCTTTCCTCTTACCACTGTGTTTCAGACTTCCCTGAATCTGATTGAAACTAAGCAGCAATCCATTTTTTGCATACTCAAATATGTCAAGCGGAATAAAGCTTGATCTGTTTTGTTTTTGCTTACTTTTCTTGTCAGTGGCCATGGAGAATCCCTAGAATACAGATATCAAGTGTGGTAGACTATCAGTGCTGGTGACTGGGAGTCAGATGGTGTGTTAGACTGGGTTCTCTGGAGAAACAAAACTAGTAAAGCTTATAGAGAGAGAGAAAAAAAAAAATTAACTTAGGAAAATGGCTCACACACTTGTAGAAGCTGGCAAGTCCAAAGTTCTTGGATCAAACGTGAAGCTGGGGCTTTTCCTGACTCTTGCAGCTGCAGGGGCTGAGGAGCTCAAGGTTGGCAGACAGTGTACTGGCTGTTGACTCCAACGAATGACAAATCCAAGAACCAAGGCTGAATCGTGTATTGTTTGCTTACGGACAGTTGTAGGCAGCACAACAGAATCCCAATCCACAGAGGAATGTCTCTTTTCCCAGGATGTCCATAGATATACTGGAGGCAGGCCACACCCCTAGCAAAACTCCCTTTCAACAGATTGGCTGCTCAAAACATAATCATCTGATCCCATCATGGGAATAACCACATCAAAACAGCTTAAACCACACAGAATTGTGGTCCAGCCAAGTTGACACACAGCTCCAACTATCACAGATGGATAGTGCTCTGGGCCACCTGTTTTAGTAGCTTATTATTTCCTTTTGAACCTGTTTGGGTCCATTCTTGGATGTCCAACTTCCAATTTACAAAGAATTCTTCCTGACCTCATGAAAATGTTTCACTTCATGGGCCATACAGTGTTCATAACTGGGAGCTCCATTGATATGCTGTTGTTGTTAGGTGTCATCAATAGTTCCAGTTCATAGCAACACTATGTACAGCAGAAGAAAACACTGTCTTGGCCTGAGCCATCCTCACAATGATTGTGGTTCCTGAGCCCATTGTCAGCCACTGTGACAATCCATCTTGTTGAGAGTCTTCCCCATTTATGCTAACACTCTACTTACCAAACATAATATCCTTCTTCAGGGACTAGTCCTTCATGATAGCAAGACCAAAGTAGGTGTGACAAAGTCTGGCTATTCTTGCTTCTAAGGAGCATTCTTGCTATACTTCTTCCAAGACAGATTTGTTCGTTGTTCTGGCAATCCAGAAGCATGCCAGGAGCATTTTATCAAATGGGAGATAATTCTCTAGTACAGATGGCATGACTTTGCTTTCAAATAGGAATTGACATACTATGATGGCCTGTGGGCCAAACAACTCACTGCCTGTTTTGGAAATGAAGTTTTATTGGAACACGGCCATGCTTATTCATATATGAATCCATGCCTGCTTCAGTGGGATTGTTTCAGGGTTGAAATTGCAACAGAGACCAGAGGGACTGCAAAACCTACAATATTTTCTATTTGGTACCATATAGGAAAAAACAAAACAAAACAAAACAACAACAAAAAGACCCTGCTAACTGCTTTTCTAGCTTCCTAGGGCTCTAACCTGTGACTCTACTATTGGTGTTTGCCAAATACTTCACATATTGTCTTTTATCTATTTTAGATTTCCTTACCACAATAAGATGGTCTGGTATGTCTTAGATCACTGGTCCCTAAACACTTGATCTACTCCCTAATTCCAGAGATGATTCAAGAGTTAATCGTGAGTTCTCTCAAGCATCTGGAATGTTTGATACTTCTTACTCACCAGTTTCAATTAAGAGTATGTTGCCAATGTTGTGGGATGATATAATGTTCTATGGACTCTCCAAATGATCCATTTGCTATTAAATATATTGTGAAATAAGGGGAATGAGAGAATTAAAATAAGCCTGGCTTAAAATTGTTACAGTATACTGTTATGCATCCCACATGTATATGGATTGTGTCTCTTCCTCCATACTGCTGAATGTTAAAAAATAACATAATTGAAAGTTCAACAGCTAAATATTATGTACCAGAGTCTGTGTTAATTCATTCCCTTAAAGATACAGCATTCGGCAGGGCAGTTGTAATCAGGCTACCACTTGGTTAGATTTATAGTAATCACTGTTTGGTTTCTGAGGGGCACAGAATGATGAATTAACTTGAGATATGCTAGGGGCCATCACTTCTGTAGCCTTTAGTACTGTTAGGAAACACTATATTCTTCCATTTTCCTGGAGTAATATTTTTCTTCTTTTATCTTTAAATTTACTATCTTGACAAAGGGGTCAGTTATGGTGCTGATTTTCACCTTTGCTAAAATAATAGTTGTTATTCCTTTCTATTAAAGAACCATGATTTCACATATTGAAAAGCACCCAGGTTAATGAATTAAAAAAGGCATTCATAATTGTTATAATAGATTTTATTTTTGTAAATATCTTATATCCCTTTTTATTATTCAGTGATATAAATTCTATATAAGTACATCAGATTTGCCTTACTTTTTTTGTGAAAACAATTTACTATATAAAAATCACTTTTTATTGTGATTTAGAGGAAAGTTTATGGAATAAATTAGTTTTCCATTCAACAATTCATACACATTTTGTTTTGTGACATTGATTGCAACCCCTACAATGTAACAATACTCATCCCACTTCCTCCTTGTGTTTACCATTAACATTTGTCCTTTCATATCCATTCCTGCCTTCTGAGCTTCATTGTTCTAAGGAGTGAACAACTCCCTGATATTGTTGTTCACCTTATATGCCTGTCTATTGTTTCACTGAGAGTTGAGCCATGGCTCAGTGCCAGGCTTAAAGAGTGTAAGGGCTAGTCTTGGGGGTTTCAACAATTTCCATCAGACCAGCAAGCCTGCTCTTCTTTTATGAAATGAAGTTTTGCTCATCATTTTTATCTCACTCTGTCCAGGACTTCCTACTGTGATCCTTTCAGAGTGATCAGCAGTGGTAGATGGGCACTATCTATTTCTTCTTTTCTGATGGTCACAGAGGCTAAAGTCTTTTGGACTAGTTGTTTTCATGTCTTTGATTTTCTTCAATCTCCTTTGTTACGGACAAGGAGAGACTAACGATTACCCCTTAGATGGCCACTCAAAGACTTTTAAGATCCCGGCTGTCACTCACCAAAGTAGGCTGTATAACATTGTCTCTGTGAATTATGTTATGCCAGTTGATCTTGATGTCCCCTGAGACAATGGTCCTGAACAGCCAGGCCAAGTGACTTATTCCTTTAAGTGTTGGTTATGGCTAAGAAATTTTCATAATTTTTCCCCTGTGTATATCAATGGATATACTTGAAGCACATACATATGTAGAAATATCCTCTTGCCAAAACTATATATATTTGCCTTTCCAATGTTCAAGTATTGTCTATCTATGTATCCACTTGTTGATTATTGTTATTACTATCATTGCAGAGTTGTATATCTAATAGTATTTGCCTTTGTTGTCTTTAACTCTTGTGGTTCTCCCTGTGTCCTTGATCATTTTGAGACGACCTCCTCCTTTTTGTATATTTTCTTAACCTTCACTCAAGTTAATACATCTACCCTCTAGCTAGTGATTTACTCTCTTTTCCAATCTCACACCTACTATGCATCAGAAAATGTTTCTTTTCGTGTATAAACATTTTTAGGCTTTTTACAATAGTGGTCTCATACAATATTTGTCCTGTTATGATTGATTAATTTCACTCAGAATAATGACATCTAGATTCATCTGTGTAATGAAGTTTTTCACAGATTGATCATTATTCTTTAACACTGTGCAATATTCCATTGTGTGCATGTACCATAGTTTGTTTAACCATATATCTGATCATGGACACTTAGGTTGTTTCTATGTTTTTGCTATTGTGAATAATGCCGCAATGAACATAGGAGTGCATATAACTGCCTATGTTACAGCTCTTATTTTTCTCAGATATATTCCTAGTGGTGGGATTGCTGGATCATGTGGTATAGCTATTTCTATTTTCTTTTTTTTAAAGAAATGTCATACCATTTTCTACAGTGGTGACACCATTTTACAGTCCCTCCAGCAGTGCATGAGTGTTCTGATTTCTCCATATACTTTCCAGCATCTGTTGTTTTCTCTTATTTTAAACTTTGATATCAATATTGGGATAAGATAAAACCTCATTGTTGTTTTGATTTACATTTTTGCAATGGCTAATGAATGTGAGCATTTCTTCAAGTGTATGTTGACTTTAATTGTGAATTTTAGAAGTAGGAATTAAGTAGTTATTGTGAAAACTTCCAGACAGGGGAAAACCTACAAATATATGGAAGCAGAAATGCACTAGGAAATTATTTCTAATTTTATATTTCTAAAGAATAAGAGAAAAAAAAACTTCACTGCTGTCCAGTCTTTTACGACTCATAGCAAACCCTCCTAGGGTTTCTGAGGAGGCATCTTTGCAGAAGTAGATTGCCCAATCTTCCTTATGAGGAGTGACTGGTGGTTCTGAACCACCAGCCTTCTGGTTAGCAGTCTTAGCTATGGCATTAAGTTAGCTTTAGACACTAAGCCACCAAAGTTCCTTATATTTCTAAATAAAGTAAAATAAAATTATTAATCAATTATAAGATGTAATTTACATTTTCATACATAAACACATCCAAAATGTTCACTTTCCATGCACCATTTCTCAGGAAGCTACTTACATTAAGTGGGAAAATTAGTGGCAGAACAACAACAACAACAAAAAAACTACAAGCCAGACCACTAAGTGCTTATGTAATTGAAGTATGAAACTGAATACCCCTCACATGTAAAGAACCTCATCTGGCTATGATCACAGTTTTCTACAAAGGGAATATGGAATGGATAATAAGAGTTATAAATAGTAATAGGTCTAAATATCTTGTGAATTGATTACAGAAATAAACATTTAAGGAACGTACCAAATACGCACAGTTACTTGCTTTTATTTTAATTCATTGTGGAGAAAACATATACAATAAGACATTTGCCAACATTACAACTTCCACATGTACAGCTCAGGGACACTGATAATATCTTTTGATGTTGTGTCACCATTATTACTATCCTTTTTCAAAATATTCTACCATCATTAGCATAAATTCAGTGCCCTGCAAATAAAAGCTTCCCCTCTTCCCCTCTCTCCTATCCCTGGTAACCACCAATTATCTTTGGCACATACACACACACACACACACACACACATGTTATTGTTGTTGTTAGGTGTTGTCAAGTCATCTCTGACTCATAGCAACCCTATGCAGAATACACAGCCCAGTCCTGTGCCAGCCTTACAATGTTTGCTATACCTGACCCCATCGTTGCAGCCACTGTGTTAATTCATCTCATTGAAGACCTTCCCCATCTTCTTTGACTTTCCACTTTACAAAGAATGATACTCTTCTCCAGGAATTGGTTCCTTCTGACAACATGACCAAAGTAGGTGAGACAAAGTATGGCCATTCTTGCTTCCAAGGAACATTCTGGCTGCACTTCCTACAGGAGATTTGTTACACCTTTTAGCAGTCTATGGCACTTTCAGCATTTTTCACCAGCACCACAACTCAAAAGCATCAACTTTTCTTCGGTCTTGTTCATTGTCCAGCTCTCACATGTATATGAGGAGATTTAAAATACCATGGCTTGTGTCAAGCACACCTTAGTCCTCAAGGAAACATCTTTGCTCTTCAGCACTTGGAAAAGGTCCTTTGCAACAGACTTGCCCAGTGTTATACATCATCTGATGTCCTCACTGCTGCTTCCATTGGTGTTGATTGTAGAACTAAGCAAGGAGAAGTCTTTGACAACTTCAATCTTTTCTCCATTTATCATGATGCTGCTTGTAGGTCCAGTTGTGAGGATTTTTTTTTTTTTTTTTTTTTCATATTGAGATGCAATCCATACTGCAAACTGTATTCTTTAATCTTCATCAGTAAGTGCTTCAAGTCACCCTCCCTTTCAGGAAGCAAAGTTGTGTCATCAGCATATCACAGGTTGTTAATGATTCTTCCTCCAATCTTGATGCCACATTCTTCTTTATATAGTCCATCTTCTCAGATTATTTGCTCAGCATACAGATTGAGTAAGTGTAGTGAAAGGGTACAACTCTGACACACTCCCTTCCTGATGTTTAACCATGCACTGTCCCCTTGTTCTGTTCAAACCACAGCATCCTGGTCAATGTACAGGTTCGTCATGAGTACAATTCAGTGTTTGGGAATTCCCATACTTCTCAATGTTATCCATAATTTGTTATGATCCACACAATTGAATGCTTTTGCATAGTCAATAAAACACAAGTGAACATATTTCTGGCATTCTTTACTTTGAGCCAAGATCCATGTGACGTCAGTAATGATATCTTTCATTCCAGGTCGTCTTCTGAATCCAGCTTGCATTTCTGGAAGTTCTCTGTCAATATATACTGCTGCAACATTTTTTAATTATGTTCAGTAAGATTTCACTTGCATGCGATATTGATGATAATTTCCACATTCTGTGGGGTCACCTTTTTTTTGAATGGGTAGAAATGTGGATCTCTTCTAGTCAGTTGGCCAGGTAGCTTTTTTTAAAATCTCTTGGCATAGCCAAGTGAGTGCCTCCAGTGCAGCATCTGTTTGTTGAAACATCTCAATGGGTATTCCATCAATTCCTGGAGCCTTGTTCTTCGCTGCTTCCTTCAATTCAGCTTTGACTTCTTCCTTCAGTACCATTGTTTCTTGATCATATGCCACCTCCTGAAATGGATGAAGATCAACCAGGTCTTTTTGTTACAGTAACTCTATGTATTCCTTCCATCTTCTTTTTTACTTTTCCTGCATCATTCGATATTTTGCCCATAGAAACTTTCAATATTGCAACTTGAGCCTTAAAATTTTTTCTCAGTTCTTTCATCTTGATAAATGCCAAGTGGTTTCTTCCCTTTTGGTTTTCTAACTCCAGGTCTATGCAAATTTCATTATAGTAATTGCCTTTGTCTACTCGAGCTACTATTTGAAACCTTCTGTTCAGCTCTTTTATCTTGTCATTTCTTCCATTTGCTTTAGCTACTTTCTGCTCAAGGGCAAGTTTCAGAGTCTCTTCTGACAACCTTCTTGGTCTTTTCTTTCTTTCTCATCTTTTTAATGATGTTTTGTTTTCTTCATGGATGATGTTCTTGATTTTATCCCACAACTCTTCTGGTTTTCAGTCATTGGTGTTCAATGAATCAAATCTATGCTTTAGATGGTCTCTAAATTCAGAAGAGACTTGTGCAAGATCATATTTTGGTTCTCATGGACTTGTTTGAATTGTCTTCAACTTCAAGCTGAACTTGCTTATGAGCAGTTGATGGTGTGTTCCACAATCAGCTCATGGCCCTCTTTTAGCTGAAGATATTGAGTTTTTCCTTTGCCTCTTGCCACAGATGTAGTAAATCTGACTCCTGTGTACTCCATCTGTCAAAGTCCACATTTATAGCCTCCTGTGTTGTTGAAAATTTATTTGCAATGAATAAGTCATTGGTCTTGCCAAATCTATCATGTGATCTCTAGCATTATATCTATCACCAAGGCCAAATTTTCCAACTACCAGTGGTTCTTCTTTGTTTCCAGCTTTTGCGTCCCAGTCATCAGTGATAATTAACACATCTTGATTGCATGTTCAGTCAATTTCAGACTGCAAAAGTTGGTAAAAATGTTCAATTTCCTCATCTTTTGCTTTGGTAGTTGGTGCATAAATTTGAATAATAGTAGTATTAACTGAGGAGCTCTGGTAGCATAGTGGCTAAGGCACTTGACTGCTAACCAGAAGGCTGGTGGTTCAA
>NW_006921852.1:4236336-4255123 GCF_000298275.1 Orycteropus afer afer
TGGCCAAAACTGGTCCATTTCCACTCTAATGCCTAGAATACCAATCTTTATGCATTCCATTTCATTTTTGACAGCTTTCAATTTTCCTAGGTTTATACTTCTTAACACTCAATGTTCTAATTATTAATGGATGTTTACATCTGTTTCTCTTCAATTTGAGTTATGCCACGTCAACAAATAGAGGTCCTGAGAGCTTTAGTTTATCCACATCATTAAGGTTGGTTCTACTCCGAAGAAGCAGCCCTTTCCCAGTCATATTTTGAGTGCCTTCCAACATAAGGGGCTTATCTTCCTTCACTGTATCAGACAATGTTCCCAGGCTATTCATAAAATTGCCTAGTGATGTATCAGACAGTGTTTCTCTGCTATTCATAAGATTTTCCCTGGCCAGTTCTTTGAAAAGTGGATGACCTCTTCCTTCTCCCTAATCTATCTCAGTTTGTAAGCTGCACCATGTGCAACCCTGCTGGCATTTGAAACACCAGTGGCACAGCCTCAAGCCTCACAGAAACATGTAAACCATAACAGTAGGACAAACTGACAAACAAGTTTGTATCCCTTAGCAGTTAAAAACTTCTCTGCTTTCCCCTAACCTGGATCCTGTGGCTCTGTTGTTCCCAGCTTTATGCCCGTACAATCTTTCAATATTGCAACTTGATGCTTACATTTTTTCCACAGTTCTTTCAGCTTGAGAACTAGAAAGCACATTCTTCCCTTTTGGTTTTCTAACTCCAGGTCTTTGCACATTTTGTTATAGTAATTGGCTTTGTCTACTGGAGCTACTCTTTGAAATCTTCTGTTCAGCTCTTTTATCTTGCATTTCTTCCATTTGCTTTAGCTACTCTATGCTCAAGGAAAAGTTTCAGAGTCTCTTCTGACATAAATTTTGGTCTTCCTTTCTTCTCTTTTTAATGATTTCTTGCTTGCTTTCTTCATTGATGTTGTTTTTGATGTCATCCCACAATTCCTCTAGTTTTTGGTCATTGGTGTACAATGTATCAAATCTATTCTTTAGATGGTCTCTGAATTCAGGAGGGATATATTCAAGGTCATATTTTGGCTCTCATGGACTCATATGAATTGTCTTTAACTTCAAATTTAACTTGCATATGAGCAGTACATAGTCTGTTCCACAATCAGCTCTTGGGTTTCTTTTGGCTGAAGATATTGAGCTTCTCCATCATCTCTTGCCACAGATTTAGTCAATTTAATTCCTGTGTACTCCATCTGGAGAAGTCCATGTGTATAGCCATCATTTGTGTTGTTGAAAAAAGTTATTTGCCAGGAATATGTCTTTGGTCTTGCAAAATTCTATCATGTGATCTCCACTGTTATTTCTATCACCAAGGCCATATTTTCAAACTACTGGTGATTCTTTTTTTTTTCCAACATTGCATTCCAATCACCAGTGATAATTAACACATCTTGATTGCATGTTTGGTCAATTTCTGACTGCAGAAGTTGGTAAAAATTGTCAACTTCATTTTGCTTTGGTGGGTGGTGCACAGATTTGAATAATAGTAGTATTAGTAGGTCTTCCTTGTAGATGTATGGATATAATCCTATCAGTGACAGCATTGTACTTCAGGACAGATCTTGAAACAGTCTTTGTTATGATGAATACCACACCATTCCTCTTCTATTTGTCATTCTTGACATAGTAGATAATGTTGTTGCCTGGTTCAAAATGACCAAAAGCACTCCATTTCAGCTCAGTAATGCCTAGGATATTTACCTTTATCTGTTCCACTTCATTTTAGACAACTTCCAATTTTCCTAGATTCATACTTCCTACATTTCATGTCCCAATTATTAATGGATGTTTGCATCTGTTTCTACTCATTTTGAGTCATACCACATCAACCAATAAAGATCCTGAGTTTTACTTTATCCATATCATTAAGGTCATCTCTACTCTGAGGAATTTGGTCTTCTCCAGATAAATTTTGAGTGCTTTCCAACCTGATGGGCTCATCATCCAGCACTATATTGGGCAGTGTTTCAGAGCTATTCAGAAGATTTTCCAGTATTATATTAGACAGTGTTTCACTGCTATTCATAACATTTTCACTGGCCAGTTGTTTGAGATGTGGATGACCTCTTCCTTCTTTTGAGTCTATCTTAGTCCAGAAGCTCCACTGAAACCTGTTCACTGTGGGTAACCTTGCTGACATTTTGCAACATTGATGGCATAGCCTCTAGCCTCACAGCAACATATAAGCCACCACAGGATGACAAACTGAAAGACAAGTTCATCTTCCTTAGTTGTTCCTAACTGCTCTGCACCCACCTACCTAAGGCCCTGGCATTAAAATATAGCTGCCTCCAAGCAATAAGCAGCCACTGAGCCCTATGCCACCTACCCCAAGCCCAGACCTTAAAATAGAGCCACCCCCAAGTGAAAAGCTGTCCCCAAGGCCCAGGCCTGCCTACCTCAGGCCTGGCACTAACATATAGATAATAATATGTATATATATGTTGTTGTTGTTATGTGCCATCAAGTTGGACTCGACTCATACTGACCCCTCCTTGAGTTTCCAAGGCAGTATCACTACAGAAGCAGATTGCCCAAACTTCCTTCCGAGGAGTGGCTGGTGGGTTTGAACCACCAGCCTTCTGCTTAGCAATCAAGTGCCTTAGGCACTATGCTACCAGAGCTCCTGGGTCAATAGTATCTTTATTTCCAATGTTTTAAGGAATTGCCATAACAATTTCCACAACGATTGCATCATTTTACAGTTCCACCAGCAGTGTATGAGAGTTCCAATCTGTCTAAATCCTCACCAGCATTTGTTATTTTCTGTCTTGTTGAACTTTGCTATTAATGCTGTGGTGAGAAGGTATCTCATGATTGCTTTGATTTGCATTTCTCTAATAACTAATGACTACAGACATTTCTTTATGTGTTTGTTGGCTGCCTGAATACCTTTGGTGAAGTGTCTGTTCATGTCTTCTGCCCATTTTTTAATTTGATTTTTTGTCTTTTGGATGTTGAATTGTTGCCGTTTTCTATAAATTTTAGAGATAAGTCCTTTGTCCAATATGCTGAATATTTTTTCCCATTCTGTAGGTTCTCTTTTTATATTTTTGGAGAAGTCTTTTGATGCACATAAGTATTTAATTTTTAGAAGGTCCCAATCATCTAGTTTAACTTCTGCTGTTTGTTCATCTTAGGTTATACTTGATAGTCTATTATACTGTAAATTAAGGCTCCTAACCTTGCCCCTATTTTTTCTTACAAGAACTTTATATTTTTAGAATTCATATTTAAGTCTTTGATCCATCTGGAGTTCATTTTTGTATACGGAGTGAGGGATAGATCTTGTTTCATTTTTCTACAAATGGGCATCAAGTTTTGCCAGCACAATTTGTGAAAGACACTATCTCTTCCCCCATTTAATGGATTTAGAACTTTTCTCAAAGATCCGTTGACCATAGGTTGGTGGATCTATTTCTGGGTTCTCAATTCTGTTCTATTGGTCTCCATGTCTGTCATTGTACCAATACCAGGATGTTTTGACAAATGTGACACTATTGCAGATGTTCATACCTGGGAGTATGAAAACTTCCACTTTGTTCTTCTTCCTCAGTAGTCCTTTGTTTATCCAAGGTCTCTTTACTTTCCATATATAATTAGTGATTGGTTTTTCCATGTCTTTAAAGAATGTTGATGGAATCTGGATCAGGATTTCATTGAATGTATAGATTGCTTAGGGTAGTATTGACATTTTCACAGTATTCAACCTTCCTATCCATGAACATGGGATGTTCTTCCATTTGTGTACATCTCTTGTAGTTTCTTGAAGTAGTATTTTGTAGTTTTATTTGTATAGGTCCTTTGTGTTCCTGGTGAGATTTATTCCCAAGTATTTTATCTTTTTGGTACTGTTGTAAACAGTATCAATTTCCTTTTCAGAGACCTCTTTGCTAGTATGAGGAATCTTGCTTATTTTTGTATGCTAATCTTGTATCCTGCCACTATGCTGAAACTTTCAATAAGTTCCAATAGTTTTCTTGCTGAGTCTTTGTGTTTTCTATGCATAAGATCCTATCATCTGCAAATAGAAATAGCTTTACTTATTCCTTACCAATTTGGATGCCTTTGATTTCCCCTTTTTGCCTTATTGCCCTGTCTAGATTTCCAATCTGATGGTGAATAGAAGTGGAAATAGAGGACATCCTTGTCTGATTCCTGTTCACAAGAGGAATGGTTTCAATCTCTCTTCATTGGGAATAATGTGGGTTGTTGGTTTTGCATATGTGCCCTTCATTATGTCGAAAAATGTCCCTTCTATTACTATTTATCTGAGAGTTCTTATAAGAAATGGATGTTGGGTTCTACCAAATGCCTTGTCTGCATCTACTGATATGATCACATGATTCTTTTCCCTTTTTTTTTTTTACACTTATGTGATGGCTTACATTGTCATTTTTCCAAAGTCGAACCATGCTTGCATACCTGGAATGAACCCCACTTGGTCATGATGTATTATTGTTTTGACATGTTGTTGGAATCTATTGGCTAGGATTTTGTTGAAGATTTTTACATCTATATTCATGAGGGATATTGGTCTGTATTCTTTTCTAGTGGTCTAGTAGTGTTTTTGCCTGGTTTTGGTGTCAGGGTTATGCTTGCTTCATAAAATGAATTTGGGAGGATTTCATGCTTTCCTATGTTCTGGAATACTTTATGTAGGATTGATTTAAGCGCTTCTCTGAATGATTGGTAGAATTCTCTAGTGAAACCCTCTTGGCCAGGATTTTTTTTTTTGTTGGTGATTATTTTTTAATGACTTGTTCAATTTCTTCTTTTGTTATGGGTCTATTTAAATTTTCTATCTTAGTCTGTGTTAGTTTAGGTATGTTTCTAAAAATCTGTCCATTTCTCCCAGATTTTCAAATTTATTGGAATACAGTTCTTAATACTATCTTGATATTATTTTTATTTCTGTTGGTTCTGTTGTGACATCACCCATTTCATTTTTTATTCATGTTATTGGCATCTTTTCTTTTGTTAAATTTGCCAGTGGTTTGTCAAGTTTATTAATTTTTTCAAAGAACCAACTTCTAGTCTTGTTGATTTTTTCTATTGTCTTTCAATTTTGTTTCATTTATTTCTGCTCAACCCTTTATTATTTCTTTTCTTCTCGAGACTATAGGCTTTTTCTGCTGCTCTTTTTCTAATTGTTGAAGATGTTTGTGTTTTCTATGCATAAGATCCTATCATCTGCAAATAGAAATAGCTTTACTTATTCCTTACCAATTTGGATGCCTTTGATTTCCCCTTTTTGCCTTATTGCCCTGTCTAGATTTTTTCTTTAAGGTTTTTATATGTATCATCCCATTGTCTTCTAACCTACATGGTTTCTGCCAAAAAATCAGAGCTTAGCCTTATTGTTTACCTTTTATAGGTAACTTTTTATTTTTCACTTGCTGCTTTCAGGATTCTTTCTTTGTCTTTGGTTTTGGTGAGTTGGATTATGATATGTCTTTGTGATTTTCTTTTGGGGTCTCCTTTGGTTACCTAGTACCACACTGACAGGAATGTACCACAGATAGGATGATTTTAACAAGCAGGACTTTATTCTCTTATAGTTTTGGAGACCAGAAGTCTGAGTTCAAAGTGCCAGGCTTTAGGGGCTGAGTTAAAGCCCCTCCATCTCAGGGTTCAGCTCTGCTTCCTGCTCCTGGACCACTGAAGCTGGACATTTTTCTTCACTCAGGAAGCTGCTGGCTGTTAAGGCTGACAAATCTAAGGTTGACAAGTAAAAAGGCACAGTCCCAATATTACCATACAACATGGAGACCACTAATTCAAGTCCAGTAAAAATCCCAAGATCGGCAGAGCATGGCCAGCTGGTCAACAATGACTTCGCTACATGCAGGGTTCAAGCATGCCAAAAAACTGTAGACCATTCTCAAAGTTTCTCCTTATATATGGGAAGCAGACCACATCTCTAAAGCAGCTACTCAGCTACTCATGGCAATTCCAATCATGGAGTTGAAAGTCAATCTCATCATGGGGAATAATGACCACCAGCTGCCCAGTCACTCAAAACCAGGCTTAGACAAGTACATTTATGACCTTAACTACCAAGGGTCTTTTCTGGTTGGGGTTCACTGACCTTCTTGAAAGGATATATTCTCCTCTGTCATCATATTAAGGAGAATCTTTTCCAACAAATCTTTTACAATTTTCTCTGTTGTTAGATTTATCTCTTCCTTTTCTGGAATTATGGTTACATGTAGGTTATTCCTCTTGATAGTATACAACATGAATCTTAGGCTTTGTATATTTTGATCTTTTTTTTCATACTATTGAGGTATCTGTCTTCAATCTCATTCATTCTGTCTTCCATTGATTCAATTAAACTCTTTTGCCCATTCAATGTGTTATCTATTCCTGAAATCTTAGTGTTAGTCTTCTGGATTTTTATTTGTTGTTTTTGTATCATTTATAATTTTTTGTTTATTTTGTCAATTTGTTCTTATATTGTTTTCCTAAATTGTTCTAGAATTTTATCTGTGTTTTCTTTAATTTTTTTGGTACTTTCCTTGATCTCCTCAGTGTTTTCCTCAATTTGACTCTCAATCCATTGAAGGTACCCAAATATAATACCTTTGAATTCCTTATCAGGTAGTTCCAATGTTCCTTCTTCCCCAGGGATTATATCCTAGTCCCATGTTTCTACTTTTTTTTTTTTTTCTGGCTTTGTATCCTAGTCCCTTGTTACTATAGTTTATTTTGATTCTTTATATGGGCTGTGGTGGTCTGTTGTCACTGAGACATCATGATTATCTTCTATTTATGTTTAATTTGTTGTTGTATGTTGTTGTGATTCACTCTTGATTTTTTTTCCCTTTGTTTTGTTTTCATATATTTCTTTGAGCAGAGTACTGTGCTCCTCTATTGCTAGCTGTTAACACTTTGGCATTCACCACTTGTCTTCTTGTGGGTGTGATAGAGAATGAGGTGTGTGCACATATTTCTGTTAGCTTTCCTAAGGAGAAATTGAAGGTGAGGTTGAGGTGGTATTGGCTGCTGTCTATCATTGGTAAGTTGGTGTAAAGAAAGTGGTGGACCTCACTCAGTGTGTGAGCTTGTAAGAGGTGCAGGTATGGTTGAGTTTTGTTGGAACAGTTGCGGTCTTCCACTCAATTAGAAAAAATAATTTTTAAAACCACTAAAAACATAAAAACAAGAGAACAAAAGACACAAATATGTGCTTTAAGCACATAAACAAATATCATCAATCTGAAGAAATGCAATAAATTAGAAGAAACATTTTGAAAATATGTTAAAAAGGGTAAAAGAAAGACAATGAGAGAAAGAGGTGAAAAAGATGTGATATCTGGGGAGGGAAGAATGAGGAAAAAGAGTAAGAGTAAAAGAACAGGAAAGAAAAAATTGGAAAACTGTAAAGGAAATACAAAGGATAGGAAGAACCAAAAGAAAGAAGAAAAAAAGGAACCAGGAAGAATGAATGGAAAAAAAAAAAAAGGAAACAAGAGCCAGAGATGGGAAAGAAAAAAAAGAAAAAGAAGAAGAAGAAGAAACGAGAAAGATAAAAATAATTAAAAAACAAACAATCCAAAACAAAACTGTGGAAGAAAGGGCACAGTATGTAGGTTATGTCAGGGCACAGACTGGGATGGAATTCCTGCAGGTCAAGAAGGTGGGTGGAAGAGGGAGATGACCACATCTCTGTTCACCAAGAATATGTGGGGTATAAGAGTAAAAAGGGAAATATCATACTTTTCTAGTCATTAGCCACTGGTGCAGCTTCCTGTGCTGTCCTTGGCAAGCAGAGCCCACTCCTATGTTGCCATCCAGGTAAGAATGTCACTTGCATATACTCAAAATGGTCAAGCCTGTCACTTGACAACATTCAAAATGGCTGTGCCCTCAGAACACCCAATGCAGTCCACAGGTCTGTTTATCTCCTTCTTTACTGTTTTCCTTTCTCGTTGTCAGGCACCAATACAGTCCTTGTCCATGCTCTCTTTAGTGAGCAGAGCTGATTCTCAGGGGACTAACAGGAAATATTTAAATAGCTGTGCCCTCAGGACAGCCAGCAGTCCACGTTTTTGTCTCCTTACTCACTGTTTTCATTCAGATTCTTCCACTAATTTAATTGACTTATTTATCTTTGCCTTCAAAACTCAGGGTTCCAGGATTGTCTTCTATATTGGTTTCAATTAGTGTCTGCTTCTTTGTTGCAGATGGTCTGTGTAGCTTTTCTGCCTATTCCACCAGCTTGCCAGAAATATTTTCCTTGCTTTTTTAGGTGCATACTGGTATTCATTAACCTTTTCCTTCCATCTTCCATCTCTGCTGTTTTATACAGAGACTGTTAGTGGTAGTTACTTTTATAAATTGTTTTTTAGATTACATAATATTCAAGTGAGATTAGGCTAAACTAAAAGAGAAATCATGCCATCCAGAAATGGACACAAATTACAGAGATATTTAGGTGATAAATTTATGAGAGTGAGTGAGAGTATATGCTTTTCCTCTTTGGGAAGGGTGAGTAAATCTTCGTGTCCAACAGGGATAACTACATCTTATAAGGCAGAGTATGCTGCTGTATAACTGTGGTTTAGAAGAACTAATAGGAAGAAATCAAGCTAAGAAATGGACAATGTTGGAGGTCAATTTGTATTTTAGCAGTACTGTTATTCCCTTCTAAGCCCTCTCCAGTATCATAAAGGCTGGAAGCCTAGACACTAAATTTTTAGACTCCTTACCATCATATTTCCAGTTTAGGCCATACCAACAAGAAGCATGTGTGTGATATGGACTGTAAAAGATAAAGAAAAACCATTATAGCTCAAGCAATGACAGTCCAGGGTAATGGACTTTGGCAGATGGCAGACAAAAAGGTTTTTGCCAGCATATTCTGGATCACTTTCTTGTAAATTACACATTTTTGTGCTATAGGCAGCTGGGATCATTGGCAGCAGCTCCAGTTATTCTCACACCTTCTAATGTTCAGAAAACCAGCAAATTCTTCTCCAATTTTCACTCCTCTAGCCCTTTCAACAGTTTTGTAAGTCTCTAATTCATTATATGAAACCTCATTCAGGTCAAAATTTCTTAATTGTTTTTTATGTATATCTGTTCCTGAAGAAACCTCAATAACACATCAATTTAGAGAAGAGAAGGAATTGAATTCCAAATATGGCAAGTCTTAAAGGAACCTCAGTGTTATGTTTGAGGAAAGTCTCCTTCCTGTCCTACTCAACTTCCACCCCCAACATCATGATTTGTTACTGGACACTGAAAAACTGCACAAATCTTACTTTGCTTTTTAGAAGTATTTGGCTTAGTTCTCCAGCTTGTGAATTGCTCAGAAATCCGCATTATCCTGTGGGGAAAATTGACCATATGTTTCAGACATTTCTATTTTCTACTATTTCTAGCTTTGAAAGGCCACTAAAAGCTCTACTGACCATTCTATCCCTAGCAAAGACCCAGAAGTAAATGCCCCAAAGTAAAATTTTGGTAGAAACTCTGCTCACCTAAGAATGATTCTGCTTCTTTGGGATTTTGATTTATCTGGTTCCTATTCCTTCTATAGCTCTCAGATGCCTTTAAAGTACTGCCTGTATTTTGTTATGTCTGGCTTCCTCCTTTCTCTGCCCACTAACAATGTAGTGAAATTTCATTTAACCAGAATGACAAATTACCTATTGGGTAAGTATATGTAAGGCTTTGATTGAATGGATTATCTTCTTGATTACGAAAAATTAATCTAGTATAAACAAGTTAAGTTCTATGTTATTTTCCAATGGGTGGATCCATTATCTTATTTTTAATGTTAATTGTATTATTAAAACAGTCATTAAAAGTAGTGTACATCATATATATGTATAAGTATATATGTATATATTTATATAGCATAGTTAGATTAATATAATCCTACCAGTGTGCGGTGTAGTAAATTACCTGTTATGGCCATAGAAAGCCATAAGTCTTTGTAAACTCCGTGGTGGAATTTGCTGTGAGCAACTGAGGAGCTCCTGATTGTTAAAGTTACCCACCTAGAGTATTTCTGTTGGGAGTGGCACTGAAGCAATGTTCTGGGTGGTTGCTCTCTTTCAGGTGCTTAGTATTCTGATGTCATGATTGGCTAGTTTGGCCACTCTGCCAGGCTCAAAAGAGGGCCTCCTAGAGGCACAACTCTCTCTGACTACTGGATGAGAAGGACATACTGCTGAGAGGAATGTGCTCCTGAGAGACCCACGCTGCTGGGAAAGAGATGCAAGAGACATGCATTGCTGAGAGAGACATCAAGGGACATGCACTGCTGGGAGAGAGACTGTGAGAGGCTTTTGGGTGAGAGATGGTGAGCTGAGAGAGACTGAGTATTTTTCCTGAACTTGAATTGTAATAAAACCCATAACTTGTGAGTTCTGTGTGGCCTCTGCAGTGAATTATCGAACCCAGGAGAGAGGTGGTGGATGCTTTGGGAGGAATGGTTGGTGAAAGGACTGGAGTAAGACAACATGTCTGGCCTGGCAGGAATAGGCTTTGGGCTCCTGATGGTGATTCTGTCTTCCTTTTGTGTGGTTACAGGAGGTATGAAAATGTGTCTTCTTGCCCTTTTAGCACAGTGTTATTTCCTTTCTTTGTTAATTTGTTGTGATATATAATTATTTTAAAGTAATTAAAGCTGTGTGTGTACGATTGTTACAAGCTTGTGGACTTTAAGACAGCAAATGTTGATTGCAAATGGTAATGGTTCTCAAATTTGAGCTTGCAAGAGAATTACCTGAAGGGCTTGTTAACAGATTGCTAAGCCCACCCTAGAGTTTCTGATTCAGTAGGGCTAGAGTTGGGGCAGAGAATGTGGTCTGCTAACAAGATTGCTAACCAGAAGGCTGGCAGTTCAAACCCACCAGGCATGCCTCGAAAGGAAGTTTGGGCATTTACTTCTGCAGTGATACCACCTTGGAAACCCAAGGAGGGGTCGCTATGAGTAGGATCTTACTCTACAGCAGTGAGTTTTTTTTTTTTTTTTTTTTTTTAACAAGTTCTGATCACTAGTGCTATTTTTGTGAATCACACTTTGGGAAATCACTGGTATAAAGAATGAAAAAATACATGATTTTACTTCCTTTATTCTGTGCTTTTATTAACCTGAAATATAAAAAGTGCTAGGGCAGAATCGCCCCCATAGCTTAGAGTTCTGCTATATAATTTGCGCTTACAAATGGCCTGTCAAGTTGGTTATATGATCAGCTATTTAAATATTGATGAGACATTTTTTTCCTTATTGCTGTTCTCAGCTAAGCCAGTTTGGAACTATAAGCAAATCATTTTGTCAGTCTATGTGTAATGCACATTACTTTCTCTTCCTCTCCCTCAGTGTATCTTCCTCCAATAATTTCTTGTAAAACTTGCTGCTTACCGCTGATGGGAATAACAGCAGCTCAGGTCATCCATCAAAATGGTGCTGCATGTCAGCAGCTTCTCAAATGATATAAGGTGATTCTTATATGGCATAATCATCAGAAAACCACAAAGAAGAAGTCACAGTTGTCAACTTGGGTCATAAACCACAGGAAATCTCAATGAGCCTTCTTGTGCCTGCCAAGCTAGTATTAAAGAGACAGGAGGATAGAAAGATAAAATGGCTACAAATGGAAGGTAAATATGCCTTTCAATATCAAAGTGCATGCAGTACAGTAACCCACAATATAGCCACTATTATTATAATTGTGTCACCATTTTCTTGACTTTTAGAAGGATTTATATCAAGCAGAGCATTCTCAGGGGTAACTCACATGTATAATATATATCTTGGAATTAAAAACACTTATTTAAGCATAAATTATTGTTTTTTTAGATAAAAAATAAAGATACAATTGTTTTGGGCTCATTACTCTAGTACATTTATTCCTTCCTATAAAGTGCCTTCAGTTTGAAATAGCCAACTCAATATTTTAGTAAGTCTTCTGGTCAACGAAGTTTCGTATATTGCAATTTATTAGTTGATTTACAAAGAACAAGATTTTTATGTTGTGTTTTCTTTCTTTGTTTTTCATTATTATTATAAAAATTTTAAAATTTGACATCATGCAAAGCTAGAGAAAAAGAAATCTTGGGGGGGTGCTTTATTTTGATATATAGGGAATATGTTTCTTATGTTTTGCAAACACAAAGAACATGTTTTGCAGACTAAGTGGATGTGTATTAATAAAATAAAAGTAAAATAAAATAAGACAGCTTCGAATCTGAAAATAGTACTAGGCAAGATATGAGTTGTTAATGTTGAAGACAGAAAAGCACTTTACTTTAAAATGCAATTTAAATGTAAAATAAGCTTCTTATCAGGTTTTCTCTACATTGCTATAATGACCAAATGAGATAATTTGAAGCACATTGAATGCCTGAATAAAACACTCAACTATGCATATCTTGATAACATATTTAATCTAATAAATTACTGTATGTAACAGTATTGTTTAATTCATTTCTGTTTTATAATCATAATACTCTTTTCACAATTTTATCAATAGTTATTGCAGAAATTTAGAATCAAAGGCCTTAAAAACTGACATTTAAAAATTACTGAGAAAATAAAATATAATTTGTGTTAAATTAATACTTTTAGAGTACACTCTATTTTTGGAATATTTTCTGCATGTTTTTCTCAAATGTATATACACAGTCACAAAATTAAGAGTACCAACAAGGGACAAATGAAAACCTATAGTGTCCTCAATCTCTCTTCAAGCTTAATGTCTCACCCCTGTTTGTCGTTGATGTTATGTGCCGTCAAGTAGTCCCTGAATCATAGCGACACCTCCTTGGATTTCCGAGGCTTCCCTGTAATAACCTAGTTTAGGTTACTGTTTTTTTCCTCATGTTTGTAGGACTTACTTTTGTAATTGTTAATGCTAAATAAAACTTCAGTTGTTAACTTATCAGATGTATTTACTGTCTATTGACCCTTGTCTTTAATGATGTCAATTATACACCTTCCTTCCCCGATCATTACCAATCAGTATTTCAGAGTTATATTATAAAAAATTTAGTCCTTTTTTATTTATTGCTTTTATATTTTAGTAGCATCAAATATTTTATTTCACTATTTCATCATTCAATAACTTTATATTGACCATCATTTTATCCAATATTTTCTGCTCATTTCCTTTCTCCACCTTCGTCAGCTCCACTATTGCTCTCATCTCCTTTAACTACCTTATATTCTGTTTTGTCTCTACGCAGATTCTAAAAGTTGGAAACAAAATTCTCTGTAAAAAACAAAGCAAAACATCAGCAAGTAAGAGAATTTTTTAAAATAGCATACCTTATTTGACTATCCTTATAAGAATCATGGCCTTAAAATAATAAAAATGATACCATAAAAAAAGAATAAAAAACAAAAAAAGGACCCTTCCAAATTAAAACTATGATCACCACACCACACACAAAAAAAGAGAATTGGAAACCTTGAAGAAATGTTCAGAATATCTTACAGACTATATGGAAAAAAGAGAGAGCGAGAGAGAGACAGAAACGTTAAAAGATGAATAATTTCACTCCATATAATGGGAACTTGGACATACAAAAGATAAATAGTTTTAGAAGAATATGAACGATACAATGGGTTTTAGATACTTAATCTCTTCACATTTAATATTTTATGTCTTGTATCTAAAGCAAAGCAAGAAAAAATAATGGCAGAAATTAAGGTTGAGCTACTCTTTTTTCTTTTCCTAAAACATACTGAACTGCAGTCTAGCTGTCTGGCATGAATGATAGGAATCTCTTTCTCTCAGATTCATTCTGCTTTCTTCGGAAGTTGGATGTGACTGATAGGACCTGTCTTAACATGTGTATTCCTCTTGACACATACATTCTATCAGTGTGAACATATATACAACAGAGATAAAAATACTGAAACAAATGAATGCAATTTTACTGTTGGCAGCTTTTTTATTTTTTTAAGCAGTAATCTCTCTTTGCTGCCTCAAATTGTGGAAATTTTCTTCATGCACAAGCAATAGAGTAATAACACAAAAACATCAAGAATTAGAGTCAAAGGAACTTACTAAGGTAAAGAAATAGTATATCTAAATAATATGCTTTCATTTTGTACTCAATTTAAATAAATGAAATTTTAATCTGAATATGTCAAAATAATTCTGTTTGGAAAACTCATATGCAGAAATCTTATTAGCAATTTTCCTGTATTTTAGGTTTTTTTTTTTTTTAATAATGTATTTTGTTTTCTTACTCTCATTAAAATTTAAAGTAAGGCATATTAATTTCAACTTAAAAGTTTACTTTCACATTTTTTAGAGAGCTTTGTATAAAATGTATAAAACCTGTACATCTTCTCTTATATTTGCTCCTGATTGTATATTCTGATATATGCAGTATCAAGTATCATGCATACAGAAGCATAATAGCAATACCAGGGTATATTTTGCATATGTTATCTTATAAAAAATTAAAATAAATTTAATTTATAAAATTATATAGAAAGAAAATTTTGACTAATTTTATTGATTGTCACTGATCATCCCTCTTTTGTTTGAGAAGAATAAATACCACAAAAGAGTACAAGGAAAGAAGGAAAGAGAAAATAAGTGATCTTAAGGACAACATAACATTTAGCTCTCAGTGTTAGGATAATATGTTTGAATGTCATACAATGCATGCTTGTATTCTACTAATTACAGAAGAAATTTCTTTTTGATTGATGGACAAGATGTTATTCTTATTAAATGGGCACCTGCTTTTTCTTTTTTCTTTTTTTCCCCACTCTTCAAAAACCAAATGACAGTCCTAATTTATTCTGAGATTTTTATCCTCTAATTTTAATCAGGCAGCCTTTACTTCAGTCCTACTCAGCCCATACTAATGAGAATTTATTTAAAACTTCTTTGACCATGAAGAAAAAGATAGTCACTTAGAAAGGCATAGCAATATGTGCAGCACACCGGCACCTGTTCTATATTTCCTTGTAGGTGGATGTGACATTAAAAGAAAAAGAAAAACCTAACATTTGTTAGTTAAAGCTGAGAACTCTTTTAAGGAAATGGTCTCAGCATATTATATATAGGCTCAAAATAAACCACATGCCTTCAGGTCGGCTTGTTTTCCTATGTGTACTAGAGTTAGGATTTCACTGATGCAATCATTCCAAAATCTTATTATTTAGAAAATGTAGCCAAGTATATTTACTTTTATTGGTTTCGTATCATAGACTAGATTACTTCAAGTTTTATTTTATCTTCTATTTTTATTTATTTAGTTATGAGAAGGAGAAAGAATGAATTGTGGAGTACATTTGGATATTACTGATCCAAAATGCTTGATGAAGGATATGAAAGAGAAATGGTTTAGAGGGTTTAGGAGTATACTAGAAATTATTTGCAAGACAAAAATATTTGCAAATTAATTTTCTGTTACTCAGGAAGTTATTTCAATTTTCTACATCCTTGTTTGGAAAGTTCAATAGAACCCAAAATTGCTAACAGTGAGAAGCTAACAGTTAATGATACTCTGGCTGTTCAGAAGTTACACCTATCTTGAAAGAGAATATGAATGGCATATCACTATGTATCCATCAATTTAAGCATAAAAATCAAATAAGACTTTTTATTATATGTGTGTGTGTGTGTTGTTGTTGTTGTTGTTGTTATTGCTGTCAAGTCAAATCCAACTCATAGCGACCCCTCCTTGGGTTTCTGAGGCAGTATCACTATGGAAGTAGATTGCTCAACTTTCCTTTCAAGGAGTGGCTGGTGGGTATATAGACAGACAGACAGATAGATAGATAGATAGATATAGATATAATTTCTCCACATAATGACACTTGTAAGATGTCATCAAAATACCCAAGAAAATAATTTCTGTTTGGGACTACAATGCATTTCCTCTTCTTAATTTGTGCAGGTGTGATAACCGTAAAAGACTACAATTCTCAGTATAGATTACACTTAAACCTAAAGAAATTAAAGGCCAATAAAGGACATCATGGTAGGTGGAGAAAAAATTGAAATTGTTATGGATTTCATCTTGTTGGATTAACAGTTAATGCCCATGAGAACAGAAGTCAAGAAATCAAGCAATGTATCTCATTGGGAAAATCTGCTGCAAAAGACCTTTTAAAGCATTAAAATGCCAAGATGCCACTTTAAGGTGCACCTGATACAAGCCATGGTATTTTCAATTGCTTCATATCCATGCAAAAGTTGGACAGTGAAAAGTGAGACTAAAGAAGAACTGACACATTTGAATTATGATGTTTGTGAAAAGTATTGAATATTGCTGGAGAATGAATAAATCTTCCTTGGAAGAAGTATAACAAGAATGTTCCTTAGAACTGAGAATGGCAAGACTTCATCTTATTTACTTTGGAAAGATCATCAGGAGGGACCAATTGCTGGAGAAAGTCATCATGCTTGGTAAAGTATTGGGTCAGTGGAAAAAAAAAAAAGGAAACTTTCAATGAGGTGAATTGACACAGTGGCTGAGAAAAATAGGCTTAACATAATAACAATTGTGCAGAAGATGATGCAGGATGGGGTAATGCTTCCTTCTGATGTGAATGGGAATTTATGAGTAGGAGCCTGCTCTCATGCTCTCCACGGTCACTCTCACAACCAACAATTTGTTACATCCCACTGTATTTTATCATGTCAATTAAGCCTAGAAGTATTTTCCTTTGATCAAGGTTATATATATTTAGATAATTGGTTAACACCAGCAATTGCTAAGTATTAGATTTTTTTATACAACATTACTAAAAATAATGTTTCCACCACAAAAATAAACCTTTCCTTGACTTTTTTACAATAATGAACTAAAACTATATTTGTCCTTCTGTGATTGATTTACTTCACTCAGCGTAATATCCTCCAAGTTCATCCACGTTATGCTATGTCTTACAGATTCTACATTATTCTTTAGTGTTGCATAGTATTCCATTGTGTGTATGTACCATAGTTTGCTTATTCATTCTTCTGTTGATGGGCACCTAGGTTGTTTCCATCTTTTTGCTATTGTAAATTGTGCTGCAATGAACATGGGTGTGAATATATCTGTTCTTTTCCTGGCTCTCACTTCTTTAGGATATATGCCTAGTAATGGAATGACTGGGAGCTCTAGTAGCATAGTGCCTACAGCAATTGACTGCTAACCAAAAGGCTGGTGGTTCAAACACACTAGCCACTCCTCAGAAGGAAGGTTGTGCAATCTACTTCCGTAGTGATACTGTCTCGGAAACCCAAGGAGGGGTCGCTATGAGTCGGGTCTGACTTGAGGGCACATAACAACAACAACAACAACAGTGGAATGGCTGAGTCAAATACAATTTCTAATTCCAGTTTTTTAAGGACCTTCTGATTTTATATCTTATCTCCTGTCTATATTTTCTATTTCACTGAATTTGAAGAGTAGAATATTGGATGTTCTTTTCTGTTGAAAATATTAATGTATATTAGTATATGCATTAATATATATATAAATTTTCCCACAAACAGATAACAGATAAATTCTTAGAAACAATTTCAAAAATTTCAATTCCATAACAACCTTAAGTCTTCTAAGTGCATTATAGCAACATTTTAAATAGCTTTAGAGTAGTAATATTGAAGGCCAGCTATTAGTGTTGCTGTTGTTGGTAGGAACCATCTAGTCACCTCTTATTTATAGCTTACCTTATATACAACAGAATGAAATACTGCCTGGTCCTGTGCTGTCCTATTAATATTTGTTATGCTTGAGCTAATCATCACAGCCACTGTATCAGTCCATCTCATTGAGGATCTTCTCCATTTTCATTGAGCCTCTATCAAGCATGATATCCTTCTCCACGGTCTGGTCCCTTCTGAGAACATAGTCAAAGTGCATGAGATGATGTCTGGCCATGCTCTTTTATAATAAATATTTCAATTGTGCTGCTCTCAAGATAGATTTGTTTGTTCTCCTTACAGTCCATGGTATTTTCGGTATTCTATGCCAATACCACAAGTCAAATGCATAAATTCTTCAATCTTCCTTATTCATTGTCCAGCTTTCACATGCATATAAGGCCACTAAATACACTGTGGCAACTTGGGTAAAACATGTCTTAGTCTTCAAAATGACATCTCTTTGCTCTTTCACACTCTTAAGAAGTCTTCTGCAGAAGATTTCCCCAGTGCAATATCTTCTGATTTCTTGACTGCTGCTTCCATGGGCACTGATTATGGGTCCAAGTGAAATGAAATCTCTAGCAACTTCAATCTTTTCTCCATTTATCATAATGTTGCTTCTTGGTCCAGTTGTGAGGATTTTTGTTTTATTTATGTTGAGATGTAATCCATACTGAAGGCTAGAATCTTTGATCTTCATTAATTAGTGCTTCAAGTTATCTTCACTTTCAGCAAGGAAGATTGTATCATCTTCCAACACTATATCAGGCAATGTTTTGGGGATATTCATAAAGTTTTCTGGTAATAAATCAGACAATATTTCACAGCTATGTATAAAGTTTTCAGTGGCCAGTTTTCTCATAAGTGAGTGTACCTGTCTTTCTTCCCAATCTTTCTTGGTCTGGAAGTTCCACTGAAACCTGTCCACCATGGGTGACCCTGCTGGTATTTGAAATACCAGTGACATACCTTTCAGAATCACAATAACACAGAAGCAACCACAGTGCAACAAAGTTATTGATGAGTGGTGGGATCTCAGATTTTCTCCATAGAATTAATTGTTGATTCAATAAACACTGTTTTCAAGTTGGATCTTACTCATAGTGACCCCTCCTTGGGTTTCCCAGGC
>NW_006921852.1:4255458-4263032 GCF_000298275.1 Orycteropus afer afer
TTAAGAGGATTGCAATATAGCAGAAATATCAGACCCAATGTTATGCCAGAGGATTATTTAAGACTGAAGTTTGAAGGTTACTTTGGGCAGAATTTGGTTCAATTTCAAAGATGAACATTCTGACAACTGAATTTAAATTACAATATGTTTTTGATTACTACAAATTTTCTAGCAGTTGGTAGATTACCCTTTTCCAGTTGTAATATAATATCTGTATAGTGTGTCAGGAATTCAAACTGAAGTGCAGTATTATGATGCCTTCCAATTGAAATACTCTACTACAATATGTTTTTTCTTGATAAATATCTAAATTTGTCATTATTGAATGACTTTGATTGAATCATTTACATAATTCTTTAGAGTTTGAGTTTAATCAAACAATGAATATTCTTGAGTTCTTCATGAGATAATATAACCTAAAATTATTTTACTTCAAGTAAAATTGTCATTCTTCAATTATAATACAAGGATGGTTTAGATCAACATCAATAGATCATGCTTCATTCTTCTAGCTGGAAAATAAAATATGCTGTGAATAAGGGAGGTTTTACTTTTTCTTCTTCTTCTATTTTTCCTTATTTCCTTTTTTGTGAAAATGAACTACACAATAAAGATTATTTCTAAGTAAACAATCCCTTATGAGAAAAAAAAAAGAAGTGTCCTATGTAAGTAGCTTTATAATTGAAATACTCTTAAAATATATATCTGCCATCTACTGAGTATATGACATATACTGAAACCTTAATAGTATTTTAATTAGTAATTTCTTTACCTTAATTTCTAGAAGTAATATGGATGTAAAATGTCTAACAATTCCACATTGCCACTTAATGTCCATTGAGTTGTAATAAATACCAATGATCTTGAACTTTCAGCTGAAAATTGTAGTTTACAACTTTAATTTTTCTGAAATAAAATTTGTTACTGACACAAATGCAAAAGTGACTAGTTTACCTTTTCATAATGCTAATAGTCTTCCCTGTTACAGATTTTATGATAATTCAGATCATTAAGGATGGAATCTGCCACAGTATTGACATTTATTTAATGTTGGCATGCTCTCTCCACCTCCCCTTTGTGATTGACATTAGCTTTATGGGATGGGTTTGCCCTTCCATAAAAATTACTTTTGTTTTCATTGTGAAAAGTCTACTACTCTAACCCATACTTTAACCTAACCTTATGAAAGTAATACAAAAATGAAAATTTATTCTTAAAATATATTTGAGAAGTGATCAATTTAAGTTAATTGTAAAACATTCCACCTTTTCATATACAAATAACCAATAAAGTGATCTACCAGATCTATGATCATTTATTTGAAAAGAGTACTACATACATCTCTCCCTCATGCCTTTCCTCTTCTTGTTCAACTACAGCCAAATAGATGGTATTCTTGCTTAGTTTGGGGAAGTTCAGATGACTCTATATATCATTTCTACTAATACTATTTTCTGGACTTTTTTTTCGTGAACTCAAATGTAAACACCCAGTACACAAAAAAAACTTCAATAAATTTATACAATTTTTCTACTTCTCATAAGAATGCAATTGTATTAAATCACAACCATATAAGAACTTTACTAAAACAAACAAACAAAAAAAAAAAACTGTGTAGCATGTGTGCAACAAATCAATGTACTCATAATATTATAAAGTAGTGCTTCATAATCTGTAATGATTTGATTGTTATAATATATGAATATCTGATTAAATTTTGTTTTCGGTGTAATTTACTTTTCCTTTTGAAAGGTCTTCTCTCTTTGTCATTTATAAGCAGTACTATGATTAGATTCAATTAATTCTTTTTAAGAATATTATTTAATGAATGACAATGTGATCTGTTTTTCTGACAGCTCAATGCATTGATTCTTACATAATAAAATATATTTGCTATGAGAATATTTGAATATGCTTAATTGATAAATAATTTAAAATTTGTTGTATTCCTCAACCCTCTACAAAAGACTTGCACATATTTGTAACTTCTACATTGTTTTCATCTCCATTTACCCATGTTATACACATCAATGAACAAAAATTCAGAAATGCACCCAACATGCATACACAAATGGACACACAAATTCTAACTTATCTGCAAAAGTACAAAATGCACTTAAAGATAGGTTAAGTGTACATGTATCAATTCTTTCCTATGAATCTAAATTTTTATAGGCATACTTATTGCTATAAGACGTTTCTGATGCATGGTGACCCTATAGGACAGATAATTGCCATAGGGTTTCCAAAGCTGTAAATCATTATAGAAGCAGGCTGTTATATCTTTCTCCTGTGGAATGACTGGTGGGTTTGACTGTTGACCTCTCAGTTAAGAGATGGACATTTAACCAGTGCACCACCAGGGCTCCATGGATATAGACATAAACATATATCTACTTGAGCACTGATTGTTAAATTTATGTATGTCTATGTGACCAAGTATATAACTAGGAATCTCTTAAAACAGAAGGTTATGAGTTAAAAAAAAAAAAAAAAATTATAAGATTGGAGTAATTTCTTTCCAGTGCTTTTCATGCTTATATTCTGAAGGCTGAATATTGTGAATACTAAAATATCAGATTCATCTAACTTTCTTTTTCATACAGAAGAAATGAAATAACCTAGAGGAATATAACAATGCCCACTCAGAAAAATAACTAAATTTGGTATGTGAGAAGATCTTAAGCAGAATAAGGGGTGGAGATAGCTTTCCTTATCTCCCATAGGGAAACCTATTTTTTTCTTTTTTTTCTGTGTAAGTCAGAAAGAATAGCCATCCTTTCTACATTTTGGGAAATATTATTTTATTGCTCATCATCTTCCACATGAGAATGCATAATCAAAACTAATGTATAATTGAAAATAATTATCTTCCTTCCCAACTTAGAATCAGGTTGATTAAATGAGTAAAACTTTGAAATAAAACATGGAAATTCCCTGTAAAACTTGCAATGTTTTAATTTTTTATTCAGAATTTCAAAACCCTGAATAGTGCATTCCATGCTATTTAAAATTTCTCAGCACTGCCATTATTCTGATGAAATTATAATAAATGTCACTGGAAGGAGAATTTTAATAAGTAAAAGAGTTTCAGAGTTAAGCATATTTTCATCCTCTCCAGAATTTTACCACCTGCTCAAACAGCATATTATTCTGTCTTAGAATAAAGGATAATCATATTTGTCCAAAAGTGATAGGTCACTTCAGTATTAGAGTTGTTTAAGGCAACAGGTTAATATTTGCCTAAGATAAACAAAATTTAACTTAACCAATATAACCAAGATAGTCTAAAGGAGTCATTTAGATAGTCCTTAGATGGTCAAATAGTCATTTGCTCTAGCAATATACTGACCATATTGAGGATGATTATTTATACCTCTGATTTGGCTATTAGAAAATAAAATAAATAACTCCTTGTTTAATCTTTTCACCAGATCTATGAAAGGGAAGCATTTATATCAATGGAAGATGTATAATTTAAGAGGTTTACTTACCTGCCTTACTTCTAAATACATAAACTCATAGAATAAATATTTTAATGAGAAGAAAAAAAGTTAGTGACTACCAGAAAATATTTAGATACTTTAGTGGACTAACCTTGCAAAAGTTGGCATTTTCAAATTTCCTTTTGGCATTACTCTATGACTGTTTGAGATGAAGACTTTTGTGTTTGGTAACTATTGCTTTATAACAAATGTTCCCAAACCTTGGCTGATTAAAACAAGTGGTTGTTATCTCACACAGTTTCTGACATTCAGATAAATGACATGTACTAAGCTTCGTGGTTCTATGTCAGAGCGTCTCATGAGATTCCAATCTAGATATCCTTTGAGGCTACAGCCATCTGAAGACTTGACTGAAGTCAGAGAATATGTTTTCAAGAAGCCTTACACACATGGCTAAAATCAGAACTGAGTTCCTCCCTGATTCTTGGCAGTAGTGATATAGTAGCCTATATTATATAGGTCTCTTCACAGGGTTGTTTGTTTTCATGATATACCTCCAGAGAGAACCTGGTGGCCATAATGTCTATGACTACCTGCACTCAGAATGATAAAACATCATTTGTATAACATCTTATTGGTTACACAGACCAGTTTCTTTTGGGAGATGATTACATAAGAATATGAATATCAGAAGATGTTTCCTTAAGATCTATATTGGGAGATATGTTCATTTTTTGTAATCAAAAACTATGTCAAAATAATTTTAAAATATCTCAAATTATTGAAATGTTATGGACAATTTTTATTTATTTATTTTATTCAGTATCCCCCACTCTGGAAACTTCTGAGATTTACATTAAGGAATTGCACAAACATTCTTTCAAAAATACTGTCCCATTTTTTCTAATAAGAGCGATTCATTAGGTTAGGAGGGTTGTCTCACAAAATTTACTCATTTTCTCCTTAGTGATGAAGGCTTTTATTCATTATTTGACATGTGCTCTAATTCTCTGGCTTCTGGATCATTTCTATATTTCTAGGTACAACTCAGTGTTTCACAGCTCTTCATAAAGCTTTCCAGTAATGTATTGCTTTTCATAAGGTTTTCAGTGGCCAGGTTTTTCAGAATGGATGGTCTGTCCTTTTTCCCAGACTGTCTTCATCTGGAAGCTCCGCTGCAACCAGTCCACCATGAGTGATCCTGCTGGTATTTGAAATACTGATGTCATAGCATCCAGCCTCACAGCAACCTGCAAGCCACCACAGTTTGACAAAATGAGATACAAATGGTGGACACCCGAGGAAGCAGCAGTCAGAAAATCAGACATTATTGCAATGGGAAAATTTGCAGCCAAAAACCTCCTTAAAGTTTTGAAGAGCAAGCATGTCATTTTGAAAACTAAGCTGTCTAACCCAAGCCAGAGTACTTTTAATAAGCAAGACCAAAGAAGAGTGGATGCCTTTGAATCGTGGTGTTTGCAAACCAAAACCAAACCAAACTCACTGCCGTCACATCGGATCAGACTCAAAGCAACCCTTCCTTGGGTTTCCAAGGCAGGATCACTAGGGAAGTAGATTGCACAATCTTCCTTCCAAGGTGTTAGCGAAGAATATTGAAAATACCATGGACCGCCGGAAGAATGAACAGATTTTCCTTGGAAGAAATGCAACCAGAATGCTCCTTATAAGTGATAACGGGCAGACCTCATCTCACATACTTTGGTTATGTCATCAGAAGGGACCATTCTCTGGAGAAGAATATCATGCTTGGTAAAATAGAGGATCAGCAAAGAAGGGGAAGATTCTCAACAAGATGGACTGATAGAGTGACTGCATCGATGGGCTCCACAGCAAGGATTGTGAGGATGGGACAGGACTGGGCAGTGTTTCGTTCTGTTGTAGGCAGGGTTGCTATTAGAGCAGATTCAAATGCACTTAACAACAACAACAACACTAACCAATCCTAAGCACTAATTTGTATACATAACATTTTTTTCATCTTTATCTTCATGTTTTATATTTGTACAGTGCTTCTTCTCAATAAGAATGCAATCTTTTTGAATGGATCATATGTGATACACTTTTCAACCTATTGTCATATCATTCAGGATAATCCTGAGCACCAGTTAACTACAAAATATTTATGCAGTTGAATTAGCTTTACTAAGATAACTGTCTAATTTTGCACAATTGTCTATGCCAAAAGAGGTAATCCAATTTATCTGTCCCTGGAGGGGAATAGATTCTTCAAAGTGTGATTATTGTTGCTATCTCTTTTCACACAGTTTTAGCTTATTATTCCATTACTGCTATTAATTCATGGTGATTTTTCCTGAAAAAAAAAAGAAAATCATTTCTTGTTGATAAGGTTTTTTTGGAAAATAAAGTTCTGTAATGTATCTTCTAAAACTACCCTCCACTCAATTTTACTTTCTTTTTAACAGGACTCTTTTAAAGTTGAACTGTTATTTTCAAAAAGTCTTCATCCTGGGGATTTTGTCATAACTCAATTAGAACTGACAGCCCATTTCAAATTCCACTTTTATTTTAACAAATTACTGTACCAACTTCCTTCAGGCTGTACTTTGATTACTAATTAGCACACATATCATGTAACTAAAGGAAGATAGGCATTTCGTGGTAAGGATTTTTCTTCCAATTAAGTGTAACAGCTTATTCATTTCCAATGATTTTGAGGTTAACTTAAAAAAAATCAGTTTTAACTCCTTCATTTTTCTTAGTTGTAACATCAACTTCTGATTTTAACTGTGGCTAGAGGTAAAGTTTATTTCTACCCTATACCTAAGTAACTGTAACTGTGACACTCTTAGAAAAGTAGCTTCTTTTTATTTGCTTGTTGCATGCTCCTCACTAAATTCAATGCTTGGCTATTAGGGGTATCAGAGTTTAGAATGCTATACTGTTAGTCAGCAAATTTACAAATTCGGAAGGAAATCAAAAGAATCTTTCTGCAGACTGTAGTCTTTAATCTTCATCAGTAAGTGCTTCAAGTCACCTTCACTTTCAGCAAGCAAGGTTGTGTACTCTGCATATCTCAGGTTGTTCAAGAGTTTTCCTCCAATCCTGATGCCATGCTCTTCTTCATATAGTTCAATTTATCAGATTATTTGCTCAGCATAGGGATTAAATGCATGTGGTGAAAGGTTACAACCCTGAGGCACTCTCTTCATGATTTTAAGCCATACAATATCCCCTTATTGTGTTCAGACAACAGCCTTCTGGCCTATGCACAGGTTCCTGATGAGCACAATCAAGTTTTCTGGAATTACTGTTCTTCTCAATGTTATCCATAATTTGTTATGATCCACACAATCAAATGCTTTTGCATAGTCAGTAAAACACAAGTAAACATCCTTCTGGTATTCTTTGCTGTCAGCCAAGATCCATCTGACATCAGCAATGATATCTCTTGTTCCATGTCTTCTTCTGAATCCAGCTTCTATTTCTGGAAGTACTCTGTCAATATACTGTTACAATCATTTGAATTCTCTTAAAAAAAATTATACATGCATGTGATATTAATGATATTGTTCAATAATTTCCACATTCTGAGGGATCACTTTTCTTTGGAATGGGTATAAATATGGACCTCTTCCAGTTGGCCAGGTAGCTATCTCCAAATTTCTTGGAATAGACAAGTAATTTCCTCCAGAAAGGCATCCATTTGTTGAAACATCTCAGTGGGCATTCTGTCAATTCCTTGAGCCTTGTTTTTCACCAGTTCTTTCAGTGAAGCATTGACTTCTTCCTTTAATACCACTGCTTCTTGATCATATGGCCCCTCCTGAAATGGATGATCCAGCTCTTTTTGGTACAGTAACTGTGTTTTCCTTCCGTCTTCTTTTGATGTTTCCTGCATCATTCAAAGGAGCTCTGGTGGTGCAGTGCATTTGACTGCTAATCAGAAGGCTAATCATTCAATATTTTGCCCATAGAATCTTTCAGTACTGCAGCTCCAGGCTGTATTGTTTCCTCCATTCTTTGAGCTTGAGAAATGCTGAATGTTTTCTTCCATTTTCACTCTCTATCTCCAGGTCTTTGCACATTTCATTACAATAACTGACTTTGTCTTCTCAAGCTGCTCATTGAAATCTTCTGTTCAGGTCT
>NW_006921852.1:4296124-4298025 GCF_000298275.1 Orycteropus afer afer
AACTGATCTTAGTATCCCCCCAATCTGAGCTCCCAGGCTCAGCTACCAAATACCTTAAAGTGTTTAGTTATGGCTAAGATGTTTTTATGACATTGACCCTGTGTGCTCTACTATATTCATGGATATATTTTAGTTTTTAAAACCCTCTTTAGATCATTTAAGGGAGCTCTGTTGGCATAGTGAGTAAGGCATTTGGCTTTTAATAAGAAGGTCAGCAGTTCAAATGCACCAACTGCTCCATAGGAGGAAAATGAAGCAATCAACTTCCAAAAAGAGTTACAGCCTTGGAAACCCAATGGGGTCACTGTGAGTTGAAATTGACTCAGTGGCAGTGGGTTTGGTTTTGGTTTTTAGATCATTTAAGGAATTCTGGTTTGTGTAATGGTTAAGGCATTTGGCTGCTAACCAAAACATAGGTGGTTCAGACCCAGCAGCCACCCCAGGGAAGAAAGATGAGGCAGTCTGCTTCCATAAAGATTTACAGCCTTGGAAACCCAGTAGGGGTTAGTATGTGTTGGAATCTACTTGATGGCAGTGAGTTTGGTTTCTTTTGAGCTTGCAATAATAGAATATTATAATAAATATGAGGAAAATAAGGACTGGAAGAAAGCCTAGTTGTTTCTGACAGTACACGAAAGCTTACATAAGGGCAGTTGCAAGTTCAGGGTTTAAATGAGCCCATTACTGTAAAAAGACAAAGAAGTGTTTGCTTAAGGAAGGGAACTCACTTTGTAGGTTACCAGCATGGGGAGGGAAAAAGAGGGATTAATTTTGGGCTAGTTGGGGGCCACACGCTGAGGTGGGTAAGGGGAGGGTTGGTATAGAAAGAGTCTGTGACCACCATGATAACATTAGGAAAAAAAGAGGACACTGAATTGTGCCCATGAGGTATAAACGGCAGATATCCACAGTGCTGTATTACCATTACACCAAACACCAGGCTACAGATAAACATGTAAACATCTGAGGAGGTCAGATGGGGGTTAGTGAACAGGGTTACACTCTAGACCAAGGATAGATTCACCTGAGGCTAATCTTGCACTGATACCAGTGTACAAAATACCCACAATCCTTACAGAAACAGAAGACAGGCATAGAACAATCCCTCACAGACAGCCAGACATTGTGAGAGAGAGAGATCCAATGAATCTATTGACTCAGGACCATAGTACTTGGGGACACCAGAATCAATTGGCACAATAAAATACATAAAAATCTGCAACCTACATTGGTAAGTACTGGCTGGGGTCTTAAAACTTTCAAGCAACCATCTAAGATGCAGCAAATGGTCTCCTATCATCAGAAGCAAAGAAGAGTGCAAAAAAATAAAATAAAATAAAAGGATATTTGGAAGCAATCAGTCCTAGGACAGGATGGACCTCAAGACAAGAAGAACTAGATGGTACCTGACTACACTGACTACAAATGCCAACCACTCAGGAAAGGATCAAAACTGGAAATCCTGGAGGGAGTAGGAAAAAAAATGTGGAACAAAATCCAAAAACTTGGTAATGGCCAGAATTACTGGTTGGGACCAGTCTAGTGGGACCTGCAATACTATGGCCCTAGGATACACTTTGGAGCTGGAATAAAACTCACTCCCAGGGGCTGGCTTTCAGCCCAAAAGGAAACAAGATGAACACTCAGACAACTCAACCCAGGGTGAAGCACCCACATACTCTATGGAGATGCATCCCTTGGAGCAATCGACCACAGGACACCAGAGGGGGAACAATTGGATGGGTGAAATGCAGGACACTCAGGCATGCATAACCATGAGGGGCATGGGAGTTGGCTACTGGGAAGGGAAAGGAGGAGAATGAGTTAAGTTTGGGGATGGTAATTGGGGAATGAAACCAAATGTACATAAAATATTGAATGTAAATAGAATGAAAAAATCT
>NW_006921852.1:4299854-4309460 GCF_000298275.1 Orycteropus afer afer
GGTGGCTGCGATGATGGGCTCAAGTATAGCAGGGATTGTGGGGCTGGCATGGGATCGGGCAGTGTTTCGTTCTGCTGTGCATGGGGTTGCTATGACTCAGAAACGACTCGACGGCACTTAACAACAACAACATAAAATCATTATTCAAGACATTTTTTTTCTTTTTTTAATATTCAGTACCTTCAAGCCTAATAAGATCATACATAAGGTGTAGAGTTTGATCCTGTGGGTTATTTTAATTAATAACTATGTTGGTCTTTTATATGAAAAAGTTTATTAATTGGGAAAAAATGGAGTCTAATGATTGGAATGGGGTCACGTAATTGGATTTATATAGATATGAGTTCTATGCAACCCAAATCCCTGAGCCTCCCTTCAAAAGAGCCTTAACTGCTATGAGGCTCTCATGCCTTACATGGAGACCTTTTACTCATTCACCTGAGATAGTTGTTTGTTGTGTTCATATTTGGAGGGATTACCAAATCCCATTACTGTAATTATCCTACTATCTTTCATAACTGCTAAGTAGATAGGACAATTCAGATAACAACTTGTCCCAGGAGGTAAGTAAAAATATGATTGGGATATCAGATATAATATTAGATGCCAAATATTACACTATTTTCACTATTTACATCAACAACAACTGAACAATTGATGGAATCCCTGGGTGGAGCAAAGAGTTTAGAAGTTGACTACTTCAGGAAAATTGGCGATTCAAATCTACCCAGAGATATCTTGGAAAATAGGCCTGGCAATCTCCTTCTGAAAGGTTACTGCCTGAAAATCCTAGGCAGCACGATTCTATTTTGACACACAAGAGGTCACCATGAGTCAGAATCATTCAATTTCAGCTAAAAATAACATATTCTAAATGTGCAAGGAAAGGAATGATATAAGAGATTACAGTAGTGTAACTTAATTCTATATTGTCCTTATAAACTAGAGATTCTGGGTGTAATGTGCTACAGTTTGTTCATTTATCAGTTTGTTCAGCTGTTTGACTAAAACCTAGTCTTTCAGGTGGCTGCGCTAAATAAATGTGCGATACCAGACATTTCTTGGTATGATGTATTACCAATCAATGGATCTGAGTTTGTGCTTATGTATGGGGATCGATAACATCACTGTGTTCCACAACAGAAAGGGCTATTGTCAGATGACAAATAGAATCTGGTGTGATTATTTTTTCAGAGTGGACCCAGTGGGTGAGAGGAGCCAAGGATAAGCCCAGAAGCCTGTCCTTCCCACAAAAAGAAAACAATAAAAAGAACATAACATCCCTGGAGAGAGTGCAGAGATTAATTGCCATGAAAAACTAGTAAGATTTAAGATGGTTATTCCTATCATTACTCCATTAAACTTGTCTATTTGGACTGTGAAGATGAAACATGACGAGTAGGAGACAAACCACATAAAATCTGATGATGACTCCAATTTCTGTTCCAGATGTAGTCTCTTTATTAGAGCAATTAGCATCACTCCTGGCATGTATTACGTAGGTTATCAAACTGCCAAAAGACTTTGCTCTCTGCCTAGAAGTAGAAAATACCACCATCAGTTGGCTTTCAAATTGTTATGCCAGCATTAAAACACCATTTTTTTTATAACTTTATAGATTTCTCTCATAATTTACTTTGAGCTTTCTCTCATAATCCAAATTAATTTAATATTTCAAAGACATTATGTAGGCCTATGCCATTGTCTTGGAATAAGTACAGCCAGAATGCTCCTTAGAAATGAGGAATGAAACTGCTCACATATTTTGGGTATGTAATCGGGGGATCACACTCTGGAGAAGGATGTTGTTTTGGTTCTCTAGTGCTGCTATGAGACATACCACAAATATATGGTACAAACAGGGGAATATTCTCTTACAGTTTAGGAGGCTAGAAGTCGGATTTCAAAGTGCCAGCTCTAGGGACTGATGAAAGCCCCTTGCCCTTGGGCTTCAGTTCTGCCTCTTACTACTGGCTCACTGAAGCTGGAGGCTTCTCTTCACTCAGACAGCTGCTAGACACTAAGGCTGACAACACAAAGTCAACAAGTAAAATGGCACCGTCCCCAAAGTATCAAGAAACATGGCAGGCCATTGAAATGAAGACTTGGGCAACTGCCAAAAGGTCAGAGACCTTTCTCAAAACTTTTTCTTATAAACATATCGAAGTAGACCACATTGCCAAGGCAGCTACTCAGTTGCTCTAGTAGATTCCACCATAGAGTTGATTACCAGTCCTATTGTGGGGAATAAATACATCCAGCTGTCCAGCCACTCAAAACTAGACCCAACCATGATGACACACAACTTAACTACCAGAGACATCATGCTCGGTAAAGTGAAGGGTCATCAAAAATGAGGAAGATCCTCCATGAGACCGACTGACACAGTGGCTGCAATGATTTTGAGGATGGTGCAGGACCAGACAGTATTTTATTCTATTGTATATAAGATCCCTATGAGTTGGAACTGACTCATTTCCACCTAACAACAATATCCCATTGATGTTCACATGATGGTAGGATCTGGAGAGCCAAAGACAGTTGTTACTCTCTAATTGGACAAGACACATGCTTTCTAAAGAGAAATAAACACTCATCAAATTTCAAGAAGCTTTTATGTTAATAATGATTGATGACATTTCACAGACAGTGATATAAAATATAAGCAAATTTGAGGTACATTTCATGACTTAGGAGTAATAAAGAAATATGTAAGTCCTTTGGCTGAGGGGTTGCTATCAGTTGGGTCGGGCTTGATGGCACATAACAACAACAACAAGTTGAAAAGCAATATATAACAAATTTAAAATACTTCTCTCTTGCCAAATAACTTTTTTAAAACTATGAAATTTTGAATTGAGGGCCAGTCTTTCCAATGGCACTAAAAAATGACCAAACTGTGATGACTGTGGCTCTCCCATGTATTCCCTATCTTGCCAGAGCCCAATGACACTCAAAATCCCTGTATTATATGAGAATGTACCTGGTGTCTGTAGCAAGCCTTCAAGTAGAATTTCATTGTAAGCTCTTAGGGTTTAGAGAAAAACCCTTTGGTAAAAACTATTCATCTTATTGAGAAGTATTTCTTAGTTTACTTGAAATAAGGGAGACTAAACACTATTGTCACCACTTGTCTGTCAATTTGTCATACTATGGTGGCTTGCATGTTGGTGTGAGGCTGAGGCTATGCCACCTACATATCAAATACCAGCAGGGTCAACCATAGTGGACAAATTTCAACCGAGCTTCCAGACTAAGAAAGACTCAGAAGAAAGAAGGGGCCATCTACTTCTCAAAGAATTGGCCAGTGAAAACCTTATGAATAGCAGTGAAACACTATCTGATATATTACGGGAAAACTTTATGAATAGCCCTGAAACATTGTCCGATATAGTGCCGGAAGATAAGCCCTTCAGATCAGAAGGCACTCAAAACATGACTGGGAAAAAAAATCTCACAATAGACTTTTACAAGACCAATGACTTACTCATCGCGAATATCTTTTTTCAACAATATAAACAGCAGCTATACTTGTGGACTTCACCAGATGGAATACACAGGAATCAGATTGACTACAATTGTGGAAAGATGATGGAGAAGCTCAATATCTTCAGCCAGAACAGGGCCAGGAGCTGACAGTGGAACAGACCATCAACTGTTTATATTCAAGTTCAAGTTGAAACTGAAGGCAATTAAAACAATTCCATGAGAGCCAAAATATGATCCTGATTATATCCCTCCTGATTTTTGAGACCATCTAAAGAACAGATTTGATGGATTGAACACAAATGATCAAAAAGCAGAGGAATTGTGGGATGACATCAAGAACATCATCCATGAAGAAAGCAAAAGGTTATTAAAAACACAGGAAAGGAAGAAAAGACCAAAATGGATGACAGAAGAGACTCTGAAAGTAGCCCTTGAGTGGAGAGTAGCTAAAACAAATGGAAGAAATGACAAGATTAAAGAGCTGAACAGATTTCAAACAGCAGCTTGAGCAGACAAAGCCGATTACAATAATTAAATGGACAAAGACATAGAGTTGGAAAGACAAAAGGGAAGAAAATGCTTACCATTTTTCAAGCTGAAAGAGCTGAATTAAAAATTTAAGCCTTGAATAGCAATATGGAAAGATTCTATAGGCAAAATATTGAACGATGCAGGAAACATCAAAATAAAATGGAAGGAATACACAGTCACTGTACCAAAAAGAATTGGTCGATGTTCATCCATTTCAGGAGGTGGCACGTGATCAAGAACCAATGGTATTAAAGGAAGAATTAGAAGTTGCACTGAAGGAATTGGTGAAGAATAAGGCTCCAGGAATTGAATACCCACTGAGATGTTCCAACAAATGGATGCTGTGCTGAAGGCTCTCACTTGTCTATTCTAAGAAATTTGGAAGACAGCTACCTGGCCAACTGACTGGAAGAGATCCATATTTGTACTCATTCCAAAGAAAGGAGATACCACAGAATGTGGAACTTATTAAACAATACCATTAATATCACACACAAGTAAAATCTTACTGAAAATAATCCAAAAATGATTGCAGCAGTATATTGACAGAACTTTGAGAAATCCAAGCGGGATTCCAAAGAGGATGTGGAATGAGGGATATCATTGCTGATGTCAGATGGATCTTGGCTGAAACAAAGTATACCAGGAAGATGTTTACTGTGTTTTATTGACTATGCAAAAGCATTTGATTGTGTGGATCATACAAATTATGGATAACATTGAAAGAATGGGAATTCCAGAATACGTAATTGTGCTCATGAGCACAATTAGACCAGAAGAATGTGGAATGAAATGATGGGTTCAAGTATAGCAGTGATTGTGAGGAGGACGAGGCGGTGTTTTATTCTGTTGTATACATAGGGTCGTTATGAGTCCAAGATGACTCAATGGCACCTAACAACAACAACAACAACAACAAAAAGCACTACTGACCAACAAATCAACACTGAGATTGAACTGGCCATAGTATAAACTGGTCATCATATAATCCACCAATTTTTAAATGTGTGAAGAGTATTCTTGTATCATCACTTAAAGATGCTGTATAGGAAATGGGCTTGAATCTGTCTTGATTTGAGTAAGTTGCCTAAACAAGTGGCTCATGCCTCCAGAGCAGCTACTCTTATTACATTGCCTCTCACCATAAACTTACCACTATAACCTCTTGGGGAGTTTTCTATGGCAAGAAAATTGAGGAAAAAAGTATTTCACTCTGCTTTAATGGTGCCTTTGCATAATACATTGACATCAGCTGGAAGAGAAAAAAAAAAACAAAACAGAGCATTAGAAATATTAGAATCAGGAATCAAATTTACAATAAAAGAAAAGAAGCAATAGGATTATGGGTATGAATTTTACTGTTTTTACTATGTGCCTCAGCTACCAGCAACAGCTGGCCTTCTAAAATATTAAAATGACCTTTGAAGAATACAAAGTCTAGGCACCTAGGGAAAGGTGATAGATATGACACTTCTTTTACATCTAGTAATCCACTCATAAACTATTTTTATAATTTCTACAAGACATTGGGAATTGATAGTATAGGAATCTCAGTTGTCTGGCAAGAAGACTTCTATCAGGGAAAACAACTGGGGCAAACACTGAATGGGAAATTGAAATTGTCACCAGTACCTTAACATACCACTGAACAATAGCATAAAATTGCATTATCGTTTAGGCTGGGATGAGTGATCCTGAAAATGAAGAGAAAAAAGATTGCTTCTGCACAAGTGGCAGAGCCCTGGTGGTAGCATAGTCATTAAAGCCATCACACAGCAAAAGTCAGTGCTCCACAGGTGAAAGAGGAGGTCATTCATTTCCTTAAAGATTTCCAACCATGAAACTCTATGGGGCAGATCTAGTCTGTGCTAAACAGTTGTTATGAGTGGGAATTTACTTGATGGTAGTATTTTTTTCTTTGGTAAACTTCATAGTTTTAGATTTCACAGTGAAGTCATTGACCCACTTGGAGTTTGTTTTTGGTATGGTGTGAGGAATGGGACTTGCTTCATTTTTCCATTCCGTGTCCAGTTTTGCCAGCACCATTTGTCAAAGAGACTATCTCTACCCCATTTAATGGATTTCAGTCCTTTGTCAAAGATCAGCTGACCATAGGTCAATGGGTTTGTTTCTGGGTTCTCAATTCTTTTCTACTGGTCAATGTGTCTGTCAATGTACCAATATCACAGTGTTTTGACAACTGTGGCTGTGTAGCAGGTTTTGAGATCTGGGAATGTGAGACGTTGTACTTTGTTTTTCTTCAAAGGTGCTTTGTTTATTCGAAGTCTCTTTCCTTTCCATATAAAATTGTTGTTGGTGTTATGTGCCATTGAGTCTGATCCGACTCATAGCGACCCCTCCTTGGGTTTCCAAGGCAGTATCACTATGGAAGTAGATTACTCAATCTTCCTTCTGAGGAGTGGCTGATGGGTTTGAATTACCAGCCTTCTGATTAGCAGTCAAGTACCTTAAGCACTACACTACCGGAGCTTCCCCATGTAAAATTAGTGATTAGTTTTTCCATGTCTTTAAAGAAGGTTGATGGATTCTGGATCAGGATTTCATCGAATATTTAGATTACTTTGGGTAGTATTGACATTTTCACAATGTTCAATCTTCCTATCCATGAGCATGGTATGCTCTTCCATTTATGTAGATCTCTTATAGTTTCTTGAAGTTGTTGTTGTTATATGCCATGGAGTCTCACTCGACTCATAGTGACCTCTCCTGGGGTTTCTGAGGCAGTATCACTACGGAAGTAGATTGCCCAACCTTCCTTCTGAGGAGTGGCTGGTGGGTTTGAACTGCCAGCCTTCTGGTTAGCAGTCAAGTGCCTTAGGCACTGTGCTACCAGAGACCCTAGTGTTTCGTTATTTTCTTTGTATAGATCTTTTGTATTCCTCGTAAGATTTATTCTGCAATGGTTTTGGTTTGTTGTGGGTTTTAGTGCTGCACAGTAAGGAACTTTAGCGAATCTAGTTTTGAGGAGATTCGGATTTTCCACTGGGTACTCCATGAGCCAGTAGAAAAATGAATGGAAGATTATAACAAACAAAGCAAATAGGCTTTGACTATCATGTTGTTGTTGTTGTTATGTGACTATCATATTTGTTATGTGCTATCAAGTCAGACCTGACTCATAGTGACCCCTCCTTGGGTTTCTGAGGCAGTATCACTATGGAAGTAGATTGCCCAGCCTTCCTTCCAAGGAGTGGCTGGCTGGTGTGACTATCATAGCTACCCATGTTTTCTCCTTTGCATTTTAGTATATATTTTTATACATATATACCTTTTAATCTGTTATTTTAGGTAGTGTTTATGTACTCAACTATTATCTGAAAGGTTGATGGTTCAAATCTGCCAGTTGCTCTGAGGGAAAAAGATGTTCCAACTCATAGGAACCTTATATACAATAGAACAAAATACTGTCTGGTCCTGCACCATCCTCAAAATCATTGCAGCCACTGTGTCCATCGGTCTCATGGAGGCTCTTCCTCATTTTTGCTGACCCTTTACTTTACCAAGCATGATGTCTCTGGTAGTTAAGCTCTGTGTCAACTTGGTTGGGCTCAGTTTTGAGTGGCTGGACAGCTGGATGTATTTATTCCCCATGATAGGACTGATAATCATCTCCATGGTGGAAGCTACTAGAGCAACTGAGTAGCTGCCTTAGGGATATGGTCTGCTTCCAGTTTATAAGAAGAAGTTTTGAGAAAGATCTCTGACCTTTTGGCAGTTGGCCAAGTCTTCATTTCAATGGGCTGCCATGTTGTCTGCCAATCTAGGAACTGTTAATGGACTTGAATTAGTGGCCTGCAATGTTTCTTGATAATTTTGGGACTGTGCCATTTTACTTGTTGACCTTGGGTTCTCAGCCTCAGCATCCAGCAGCTGTCTGAGTAAAGAGAAGCATCCAGCTTCAGTGGGCCAGGAGCAAGAGGCAGAACTAAAGCCCAAGATCAAGGGGCTTTCACCAGCCTTTAGAGCTGAAACTTTGAAATCAGACTTCTAACCTCCTAAACTGTAAGAGAATAGTCCCCTGTTTATACCATATATTTGTGGTATATCTGTTATAGCAGCACTGTTGTTGTTGTTGTTATTTGCCATCAAGTCGGTCCTGACTCATAGCAGCACTAGAGAACCAAAACATCCTTCTCCAGAGTCTGATCTCCCCAATTACATATCCAAAATATGTAAGACAGTGTCTTACATTCCTCATTTAAGGAGCATTCTGGCTGTATTTATTCCAAGACAATGGCATGGGACATGATAATGTCTTTGAAATATTAAATTAATCTAGATTTCCACAAACTATAAGAGAAAGCTTTAAAGTTTTTTAAAAAATTGAGTTTTAGTGCTGGCATAACAATTTGAAAGCCAACTAAGGGTGGTATTTTTTACTTCTAGGCAGAGAGCAAAATCTTTTGGCAGTTTGATAACCTATGTAATACATGCCAGAAATGATGCTAATTGCTCTAATAAACAGACTACATCTGGAACAGAAATTGGAGTCATCATCAGATTTTATGTGGTTTTTCTCCTACTCATCATGCTCCATCTTCACAGTCCAAATAGACAACTTAAATGGAGTAATGATATGAATAACCATCCTAAATCTTACTAGTTTTTCACCAACACCACAATTCAAAGGCAGTAATTCTTCTTTGGTCTTCCTTATTCATTGTCCAGCTTTCATATGTACATGAAGTAATTGAAAGTATCATGGCTTGAGTTAGCTGCATCTTAGCCAATGAAGTCACATCTTGCTCCTCAACATTTTAAAGAGGTCTCTTGGAGCAGTTTTTCCCCATTCAACATGACATCTGATTTCTTGATTGCTGCTTCCATGTGCATTGATTGTGGTGCCAAGTAAAATGAAATCCCTGACCACTTTAATCTTTTCTCCATTTATCATGATGTATAATTTGTTATGATCCCTATAGTTGTCTGTCTTTGCAAAGTTAATAAAATACAGATAATATATTTCTTGTATTCTTTGCTTTCAGCCAAGACCCATCTGATATCCCTCTTTCCACATATTCTTCAGAATGCTGTTGAATTTCTTATGGTTCCCTGTCAATACATTGCTGCAATCATTTTTGAATTATCTTCAGCAAAATTTTACTTGTATATCATACTGTTTGATAGTTCTCACATTCTGTTGTGTCACTATCCTTGTAATTGGAAAAATACAGATCTCTTCCAGTTGTTTGGCCAGGTAGCTGTCTTCCAAACTTCTTGGCATAAGTGAATAAACACCTCCAGCACTGCATCTGCTTGTTGAAACATCTCCACAAGTATTTCATCTATTCTTGGAGCCTTGTTTTTTCACTAGCTCCTTCAGTGCAGCTTGGGCTTCTTCCTTCAATACTATCAGTTCTTGATCATATACTACCTTTTGAAATGATTGAACATTGACTAATTCATTTTAATTTATTTATTTTTATTTGGGTGAAGATTTACAGAGCAAATTCACTTTCCATACAACAGTTCACATATACTTTGTCTCATGTCATTGACCACAGTTTACCACAATGCAACAGCTACCCTCCCACTTCCTCCCCATAGTTACCTCTTCTCAGTGAC
>NW_006921852.1:4313440-4316269 GCF_000298275.1 Orycteropus afer afer
TTTAGTCCACTTTTGTATCCTTCCCTTCAAGGCTCAGGGGTCCAAGATTATCTTCTGTGTCTGTGTTAATTGGTTTCCCTTTTCTTTGTTGAAGAGCGTCTGTGCAGTCCTTGTGCCTAGTCCCAATTAATTCATTTTAATACAATGACTGAGTGTTCTTTGCACCTCTTCTGATGCTTGCTACATCATTCAATTTTTTTTTTCAATAGAATCCTTCAATATTGTAATTCAAGGCTTCAATTTTTTTCTTCAGTTCTTTCAGCTTGAGAAATGCTGAGTGTGTTCTTCATTTTTAGTTTCCTAACTCCAAATCTTTGTTCATTTCATTACAATATTTTACTTTGTCTTCTCGATCTGCCCTTTGAAATATTTTGTCCAGCTCTTTTATTTAGTAATTTCGTTCATCTGCTTTAGCTACTCTGTTCAAAAGCAAGTTTCAGAGTTTCTTTTGACATCCATATTGTCTTCCTTTCCTGTCTTTTTAATGACCTTTTGCTTTCTTCATGTATGATGTCATCCCACAACTCCTCTAGCCTTTAGTCATTGGTGTTCAATCTATCAAATATATTCTTCAAATGGTCTCGATTTAGGTAGTATGTACTCAAGGTTATATTTTGGTTCTCAGGCATTCTGATGGCGTTAAGGCTTATAACTGCTAACTTAAGGGTCAGTGATTCAAACCCTCTGGTTGCTTTGGGAGGAGCTCTTGTAGCATAGTGCCTAAGGCAATTGACTGCTAACCAGAAAGCTGGTGTTTCAAATCCACTAGCCACTCCTTGGAAGGAAGGTTGGGCAATCTACTTCTGTAGTGATACTGCCTCAACAACCCAATGAGGGGTCGCTATGACTCAGTCTGACTTGACAGCACATAACAACAGCAACAGTTGCTTTGGGAAGAAAGATGAGGCAGTTTGTTTCCATAAAGATTTATAGTCTTGGAAACCCAGTGGGGGTAACTATGAGTTGGAATTAACTCATGACAGTGAGTATGGTTTGGTTTGGATTTTGGCTGTTATGGACTTTTTTTAATGTTGTTCAGCTTAAATTTAAAATTGCATATGATCAATTGATGGTCAATTTCCTGGCCTTGTTTTGACGGATGATATTGAGCTTCTCTATCACTTCTTTGCACAGATGTAGTTGGTTTGATTCCTGTGTATTTCATCTATTTCATCTGGCAATGTCCATGTGTTTGTTCACCAGTTATGTTGCTGTAAAAAGGTATTTGTAATGAATAAGTCATTAGTTTTGCAAAATTCTATCATGTGATCCCTAATGTAATTTCTATCTCAAGGGCATACTCTCCAAGGACTGGTACTTCTTCTTTGTTTCCAACTTTGACATTCCAGTCACCAGTAATTATCAATACATCTTGATTGCATGTTTGGTCAATTTCATACTGTAGAAGCTGGTAAAAAATGTTCAATTTCCTCATCTTTGGTTTTAGTGGTTGCTGCATAAATTTCAGTAATAATATTAACTAATATATGGATATTATCCTATCATGACAGCATTGTACTTCAGGATAGATCTTGAAAATATTCTTTTTGAGGATGAATGCAATGCCATTCCTCTTCAGTTTGTCATTCCAAGCATAGCAGACAACATGATTATCTAATTTGTGGTAGATCATTCTAAATACACTTTGTATGGAGTTATGCATTCCAAAACATAGAGCATCTATTTTTTCTCACTGGTTTATTTGGTGTTTCACCAAATATATATCTGAAAAGCTGATCTTGTATCTTCATTGTATTAATTACTGAGATATCAATATTAGAAAATTATGCTCTTTGAGCTAAAAGACATAACAATCCAATGTTGATTAATCTTGTTACATTCAATACAAGATGGGAAACAATATTGTGTTATTTTTTACATTACTTGTTAAATGACTTTTTTTTCAAATAAAAATGAAATAACAAATATCAACTATCTCCATTTTTCTAAAAAGAAAACAATATGTCCTTATATATGAGTTGATATTAACACATAAAAAAGCAGGGAGTAGACCAACAGTGGACCACATTTGTCATGAATCAGAAGACAGATACTTTGATGCATTTCTGTAGTTTAAAATGGTTTTGCTCATGCTAGCTTTTTTCTGCCATTAAAATCTAAGAGTTATATTCTTCACTTTGAAATTTCAGTATTCTTTGTGATGGGAGAAATTTGTAGGAACTGCAAAATCACAGTTATACCTTTTACAAAATATTAAGTGAATACCAATTCTAAATATATATAATTGTAGAAGTGTTTCAACATAGCCAGAAGTTCCTGTATACATTTTAATGCTTGTTTTTCTTTTTTCATTGTGATATAAAACATAAGCAGTGAAATGCAGAAAGTTATTTTAAATTATTCAGTTTGATAAACTTGTACATATGCTGACATCTGTGTAGCTACCACCCAGACTGAGTCTATACCAGATTTTAGCTTGGAAAAATACCCACAATTTTAACTTCTGGTTTAAACATTCACATTAAATAAATGAGATGGTTCATAAATGTTTTGGTTATTTGAAATTCCTAAATTTGTCCATGCAAACTCTTCTATATACTATAGAAAAACATACAAAGTATCTATTTTTATTTCTCACAGCTCTGTTTTGATAAGGATGATAAAATAATATTTTTATCTATTCTCTTTTTCAAGTGTTTTGGTTACCTAATGCCGCTCTGACAAGAATATACCACAAATGGGATGGTCTTAACAAACAGGAGTTTATTCTTACAATTTGGAGGCTTTAAGTCCAAATTCAAAGTGCCAGGCTCTAGGGGCTGGGTGAAAGCCCCTCAACCTTGGGATCCAGCTCTGCCTCCTGTTCCC
>NW_006921852.1:4316872-4350120 GCF_000298275.1 Orycteropus afer afer
AGGAAGGTTGGGCAATCCTACTTCCGTAGTGATACTGCCTCGGAAACCCAAGGAGGGGTCGCTATGAGTCAGGTCTGACTCTACGGCACATAACAACAACAACAACAAGAGTAGGAACGGATAGAAAATATTGTAAAATCTTTCAGCTGCTGGAGCTGAGTATTCTAAATTTTCAGGAAAATGTAATTTTAGCATTACAAAAGCACCTTGCTGTTAAGAATGCAAATACCTGATAATCTCTCTTAATTGGAGTTTAGTCAACTAACAGGAGGTAAATCAGAGAGTTGTCTAAATAAAAAGCCAATCTAGATGTCAAAATCTGTGAACTAAACTTAATTCATTTTATTCAAAAAAGATCTAGGCTCTCATCCAAACCATATCTATTCCAAATTTACATGCAATTAAGTTGTATAGTGGCTTTTCTAAGTCAAAAGTAGACTTTAATCCAATAAATTAGAAAGAGTTGGAATTCCTAAGAACCAACTTCCCATAGTTTATGACAGCAGTTAGAAGACAGACTTGAGAGTTTGCTGGAACACATTGAGTTATAAAGACCAATCATCACAGGAACTTATAGCAGAAGACCAACCTGGGTTCATTTATTTTGTGAAAAACAAGACTATCTATTTCTGAGAGAATTTCTTGTACCATAACTTAAAAAAATGAAAGAATCATGAGTTCAACAATTATTTATAGGTTTTTTTTTTTTTTTTCAATGCTGACTGCTGTTGTAGGAGACCTATAGGTGAACACTAAGGAAAATCTTGTTATTTTGGATTTTATATTTGAATGATTACTTTTTATTCACTATTCAGCATGTAAGATATTAAGTATCACACTGGAGTAAGTATATTGTTAAATGCTAGTGATGTAATGATGCTGGACTGAACCACAGGAAATTATCATTTTTAGGTGAAAAATGAGTAGATACAGATAATTTCATATGGTTTAATTTCATAACATATAGGAGTCCTCATAACGGAGGTAGAGATGCAAGTACATTTGTGACAGACCATTGAATATTCATCTTTTCACAATTATGTAAAAGTAAGACTATTAATAAGTTTTAAATATCTGAACTAAGTATGAAATTTTTAATTTTATATTATCTATCATTTTATATTCTTTGTTTTCTTGTGTATTCTCTGTATGTCCTCTTCTAGATGTTTTAAATATATCAATGTTACAAAAAAATACATTTTTTTAAAACAAAATAATACAGCTAGGAATTTGACAATTTAATCTATACATAGAATCAGTGAAATAAAATTTGTTTTCCAGCTGGATACCTTGAAGAATCTAAAATTTATGTAGAAGAATAAAGCTCCTGAAAGAAATAAATCCTATTTGAAAATGAAGAGCAAAGTGGTGGGCGGATATCCTACCAGTTCCTAATAAATACTATGAAATATGAAATAGTATGGAATTTCATTATTTACCAGAAAAATACAAGTTTAAGCCACAATATTCTACCAATATAAATACATTTGAATGGTTAAATTACAAACAAAAACAAAATGCCAAGTGTTTGCCAGGATGTGAAAAAACAATAGGCCATATAATTTGCTGATGGGGGTTTAATTGATACAATCAATTTGGAAAACTGTCATCATTTGCTAGCACTGAATATATTTATTGCTTATAATTGAAAATCTATATACCTAGATGTACACTAAATTTTAAAAAAAATAAAACCTTTTACTAACACTGTTTCTATTACATAATAACCAGAAAACTGCCCAAAAGCACATCCACAATAAAATAGATTAATATATATATATGGTGGTACACTTAGAAAATGGGAACTGTATAGGTGTGAGAATAAACAAATTACAACATCGCATAATACAGCTATATCTCAGAAACATAATATTGATTGAAGAGAAATAAATCCCCAAAAAACTGTTTTGTACAAATCTATCTATGTAACAAGTGTAAAACTAATCTCTCAGGATCTTGTTTATCCTGGGGATTGGGCTGAAATGGAGCAAGAGAAAAGTGTGGTCAGATCAATTTATTGTTGTGTTTTCATCAAGCTGGTTCTAACTCATAGTTACCTTATGTACAACAGAAAAAAGCACTGCCTGATCCTGCACCATTCTCAAAATGGTTGCTATGTTTGAGCTCATTGTTTAATCTATACATAGAAATCAGTGCAATGAAACTTGCAGTAACTGTGACAATCCATTTTGTTAAGAGCCTTCCTCATTTCCACTGATCCTCTAATTTTCAAACCATGATGTCCTTTGCCAAGTACCGGTCTCTCCTAATCATGTCCAAAGTACATTAAATGTAGTCTTGCAATCTTGCCTTTTAAGGTGCATTCTGACGGTATTTCTTCCAAGATAGATATGTTCATTCTTCTGACAGTCCATGGTGCATTCAGCATTCTTTGTCAATACCATAGTTCGAAAGAATTAGTTCTTCTTTGAGTATTCTTATATGTTGCATATGAGGTAAATGAAAATGTCATGGCTCAGATTAGGTGCACCTTAGTCCTCAAACTGACATCTTTGCTTTTTAATACTTTAAAGAGCTTATTTGCAGCAAATGTGCCCAATGTGATATAATTTGATTTCTTGACTGCTGCTACTCTGCACATTAGTTGTGGATTCAAATAAATTGGAATCCTTCAAAACTTCAATATTTTCTGTGTTTATTTTGATGTTGCTTGTTGGTCCATTTGTAAATATTTTTGTTTTCTTTGTTTTGATATCATTGCTGATGTCAGATGGATCTTGCATGAAAGCAGAGAATACCAGAAAGATGCTGTGTTTATTCTGGATATATGTCAACTTGCCTGGGCTGTGATTTTGAGTGGCTTGGCTGCTGGATGTACTTACTCCTCATGATGAGATTGGATGTGGTGTAATCACCTCCACTGTGGAATCTGCTGTGAACAGTTAATCAGTTGGAGGAGAGTTGCCTTTGGGGTGTGATCTGCTTCCAGAAAATATGGCAAGGATCCTGCATTTGCCTCAGTGATCATCTTTAGTTCCTTAACTTGTACCAGGGTTCTGCCTTGTTGCCTGACAATCATGGAATTGTTGTAGCCAACAGCCGGTCATTTTATGTGAAGATCTCAGATTAGCCAGCTTCAGCAGCCAGCAGCTGCGTTAGGTCAGGAAAAGACTCTAGCTTGCTCCAGTGGCCCTGGAAGACAGAGCTGAAGCCCAAGGTTAAGGGGCCTCCACCCAACCCCTAGAGGTTGTACTCTAAACTCAGGCTTGTAAGAGAATAAATTTCTGTTTGTTGAAGCCACCTAATTGTTGTATTTCTGTTATAGCAGCATTAGAGAATGAAGACAAATGTTTACGTGTATTTTATTGATTACTCAATGACAAGTAATTGTGTGAATCATAGGAAATCATGAATGACATTGCGAAGAAAGAACATTCAGAACACTTCATTGTGCTAATGTAGAGCCTGTACATAGACCAAGAGGCTGTCATTCAAACAGAACAAGAAGATACTTTGTGATTTAAAAATTAGGTAATGTTTGCATCGGGGTTTCATTCTTTCACCATAATTACTCAATCTGTATGATGAGGAAGATAGTCTATGAAGCTGGACTATATGAACAAGAACACAACATCAGGATTGAAGGAAGAATCATTAATAACTTATGACATACAAATGATACAATCTTTTTTTAGTGAAAGCTCAGAGGACTTGAAGCATTACTGATGAATATCAAAGACTAACTCTTCAGTATGGGTTACACCTAAACATAAAGAAAGCATGAGTCCTTACAACTACACAAAGTAGAAGTGAATAAAACTAATCCTACGTCATGATTCTAGTTTAGGGTAGATTTTAAAATCATTACAAGTGTTTAAATCAATCCATCTTTTTTTGTTTCTATGTTGTCTATTACTCTGGTCAGTAAATAAACATACTAGTATTAATGAAGGAGCTCTGGTAGCATAGTGCCTAAGGCACTTGACTGCTAACCAGGAGGCTGGCGGTTCAAACCCACAAGCCACTCCTCGGAAGGAAGATGGGGCAATCTACTTCCGTAGTGATACTGCCTCGGAAACCCAAGGAGGCGTTGCTGTGAGTTGGGTCCAACTCGACGGCACATAACAACAACAACAAGTATTAATGAAATATTTATTTATGTTCATCGTAGTATGCTATGGGAGGGCTAAAACACTGAAGCATATGAAAAATAATTTATGTAATTCCTTTTACTAATTTTAAGAAAATAATACTAAACTGCTTAAATCATCTTCCATTATGTTATTAAAATAAGATAAAAAATAATAGGCTAAAAATTTATCTCACTCATTTTCATTGACAAAAATAAGACAAATATTATATCATTAACACATGAATATTGTATTGTTTTACATCCATTGAAAGCCTATACCCAAAGATCGTTGGGACTGTATAATAGAAATCACCTATACTGTGTTCCAAGGAGCTCCAGTGGTGTAGTGCTTAAGGCATTTGATTGCTGACCAGAGGGCTGGCGGTTCAAACCAGCAAGATTGGGAAATCTACTTCTATAGTGACACTGTCTTGGAAACCCAAGGAGGGGTCTCTATGAGTTGGATCCGACTCCATAGCAGTTATTGCTTTGCATTTTTTACACTGTGTTTCACCTACATCTCAAATTTTATTGATTATACCTTATAGTAATTTTCAGTTTCATACTTTCTCTCCATTCTCATTATTGGCTTCTGTTTCTTATCTTAATCACTATGCTTCTGAGTTATTTAAATCATCAGTGAATTAATCTTATTGCTAGTAGCCTTTCTCTGTAAAACATTCTCGTATCCTTGCTTCCTATCTTCGGATTGATTCTATATGGAATATCTCTTCCTTAACTTGATGAAAAGAATTCTACTGCCTGTAATGATATTCGCAATCACATAGCTCTATTCTAAACTATACTATTCAAACTATCCAGAATCAAGTTCTGTGGATAATCAGATATAACTGTCTAAACATGACTACCTATCTAATCAGATAGATTTTATTTCTCCCTTTCTTTGTGCCATCCATACATACCATTTAAATTCCTCTGGGAAGCATAAAGCTTGATCTCCAAACGACTCCTGTCCATACACACATATTACATAATTCAGCAAATTATTTTCTGTCTTGTCCAGTAACTCTCCTTACTGTCACATTTACAGTGCTTTGCAAAATCTTGGGGTACTTTGCACAAAATAGAGGATGAAAGAATGAATAATATTAATCTTACTAGATCCCAGGTATTATAATTAACACACATTTAACTTGCAGACAGAAATTTTAAAAAGTCATTTAAAATGAAAGTAACCAAAGCTAGGTATTATAACGAAAGATTTTAGGTTTCCTGAGACCTTTTCTATTCCTCAGATCTTTCTTTGATAGCTAGAAAACTTTATGCATAGTCAGAAGAAGACATGATTTAGATCATATTATTTCTAATATAAGACATGACATAACTTGTCACTCCTCTGGTTAAAATCCTTCAGGGGTGCTCATTTTCATCTTACGAAAAATTAAATAAATTTATATTTGGTGAATGCTTTATACTAGACATTGTTCTTGTTACTTTATATGTATTAACTCAGTAAATCATCAGAACTATTCTATTAGATTGACACTATTATTATTCTTCTATCCTAGATGAGAAAACCAAATAAAAGAGAAGATAGACAGCATCAAAGTTACACACATACTAAGTAGGATACCTAAGATTTAAACCTAGGCATTCTGAGTCCAGAAACCACAATATTAAACACTGTTGTTGTTGTTGTTGTCGTTAGGTGCCATCAAGTCATCTCCCACTCATAGCCACCCTATGCATAGGGGAACAAAACACTGCCCAGTCCTGTGCCAACTCCACAATCCCTTGAGACCATCGCTATGGCCACTGTGTCTATCCAGATCATTGAGGGCCTTCCTTTCTTTTGTAGACCCTCCACCTTATCAAGTATGACATCCTTCTCTAGGGAATGGTCCCTTCTGATAACATGACTAAAGTAGGTGAGACAAAGTCTGGCCATTCTCACTTCCAAGGAGCATTCTGGCTGCACTTCCTCCAAGATAGATTTGTTAGTTCTTTTAGCACTCTATGGTACTTTCAGCATTCTTCACCAACACCACAACTCAAGAGCATCAGTTATTCTTCGGTCTTCCTTATTCATTGTCCAGCTTTCACAGGCAGGTAAGGTGATTGAAAATCCAAACCCATGGCTTGGGTTAGGCACACCTTAGTCTTCAAAGAGAAATCGTTGCTCTTCAGTAGTTGGAAGAGGTCTTTTGCAGAAAATTTGCCCAGTGCAATACATCATCTGATGTCTTGACTGCTAATTCCATTAGTGTTGATTGTGGAACCAAGTAATATGAAGTCTTTGACAACTTCAATCTTTTCTCCATTCATTGTGATGCTGCTTATTGGTCCAGTTGTGAGGATTTTGTTTTCTTTATGTTAAGATGTAATCCATACTGCAGAGTGTAGTCTTTAATCTTCATCAGTAACTGCTTCAAGTTGTCTTCACTTTCAGGTAACGAAGTTGTGTCATCTGCATATTGCGGGTTGTTATTTAGTCTTTCTCCAATCCTGATACTATGTTACTCTTCATATAGTCTAGCTTCTCAGATTATTTGCTCAGCATACAGATTGAATAAGTATGGTGCAAGGATACAACTCTGACATACTCCACACTCCCTTCCTGATTTTAAACCATGCAGTACCCCTTGTTCTGTCTGAATGGCAGCCTCCTGGTCTATGTATACGTTCCTCATGAGCACAATTGTTCTGGAATTGCCATCTTAATGTTATCCATAATTTTTTATGACCCACACAATTGAATGCTTTTGCATAGTCAATGAAACACAAGTAAACAACTTCCTGGCATTCTTTTCTTTGAGCCAAGATCCATCTGATATCCACAATGATATCCCTTGTTCCACTTCCTCTTCTGAATCCACCTTGCACCTCTAGAAACTCTCTGTCAATGTTGTTGTTGTTGTTGTTGTTATGTGCCGTCGAGTCGGCCCCGACTCATAGCGACCCCTCCTTGGGTTTCCGAGGCAGTATCACTACGGAAGTAGGATTGCCCAACCTTCCTTCCGAGGAGTGGCTGGTGGGTTTGAACTGCCAGCCGTCTGGTTAGCAGGCAAGTGTCTTAGCCACTATGCTACCAGAGCTCCCTGCTGCAACTATTTTTGAATTATCTTCAGTAAGATCTTACTTGTGTGTGATATTAATGATATAATTCAATAATTTTCACTTTCTGTGGGATCATCTTTTTTTGAAATAGGTACCAATATGGATCTCTTTCAGTCAGTTGGCTAAGTAGCTGTCTTCCAATCTCTTGGCATAACCAAGTGAGTGCTTCCAGTGGGGCATCTGTTGAAACAACTCAGTGGGCATTCCGTCAATTCCTGGAGCCTTGTTCTTCACCAATTCATTCAATGCAGCTTCAAATTCTTCTTTCAGTTCTATTGATTGTTGATCATAAACCACCTCCTGAAATGGATGAATATCTAGCAGTTCTTTTTGGCACAGTGACTCTGTATATTCCTTCCATCTTCGTTTGATGTTTCCTGCATCATTCAATTTTTGCCCATAGAATCTTTCAATATTACAACTCGAGGTTTAAATTCTTTCTTCAGTTCTTTCAGCTTGAGAAATGATAAACGTGTTCTTCTTTTTTGGTTTTCTAACTCCAGGTCTTTGCACATTTCATTGTAGTAATTGGCTTTCTCTTCTCAAGCTTCTCTTTGAAATTTCCTCTTCAGCTGTTTTATCTTGTCATTTCTTCCATTTGCTTTAGCTACTTTCTGCTCAAAGGCAAGTTTAAGAGTCTCTTCTGACATCCATTTTGTCTTCCTGTCCTGTCTTTTTAGTGATCTCTTGCTTTCTTCATAGATGATGTTCTTAATGTCATTCCACAATTCCTTTGTTTTTCAGTCATTTGTGTTCAGTGCACCTAATCTATTCCTTAAATGGTCTCTAAATTCAGGAAAGATATTATCAAGGTTATATGTGGCTCTTGTGGACTTGTTTTAATTGTATTCAACCTCAACTTGAATGTGCATATGAACAGTTGATGGTCTGTTCCACAATCAACACCTGGACTTGTTTTGGCTGAAGATATTGAAATTCTCCATCACCTCTTGCCACAGAGGTAGTCAATCTGATGGAATCCTGTGTATTCCATCTGGTGAAGTCCACATGTAGAGCATATGTTATTGAAAAAAAAAAAAAAAAAAAAGTATTTGCAATGAATAAGTCATTGGTCTTGCAAAATTCTATCACATGATCTCCAACATTATTTTTATCACCAAGGCCATGTTTTCCAACTACTGGTAACTCTTCTTTGTTTCCAACTTTTGACTTCCAGTCACCAGTGATAATCAACACATCTTGATTACATGTTTGGTCAATTTCAGACTGCAGAAGTAGGTAGAAATCTTCAATATCCTCATCTTTGGCTTTGGTGGTTGGTGCATGGATTTGAATAATAGTAGTATTAACTGTTCCTCCTTGTAGGAGTACAGATATCATCCTATCACTGATAGTGTTATACTTCAGGACAGATCTTGAGACAGTCTTTTTGATGATGACTGCCACACCATTTCTCTTCAATTTGTCATTCCTGGCATAGCAGATCATTTGGTTGTCTGATTCAAAATGGCCAGAACCAGTCTATTTCAGCTCACTAATGCCTAGAATATTAATTTTTATATGTTCCATTTCATTTTTGACAACATCCAATTTTCCTAGATTCATAAGTCATAGATTTCATGTTCCAATTATTAATGGATGTTTGCATCTGTTTCTACTTGTTTTGAGTAGTGTCACCTCAGCTAGTGGAGGTCTCAAAAGCTTTGGTCTATCCATATTGTTAATGTCATCTCTACTCTGAGGAGTCAGCTCTTCCCCAGTCAAATTTTGAGTGCCTTCCAACCTGATGGGCTCCATGATACCATACTGGACAATATTTCAGAGCTATTAAAAAAGTTTTCCAGTAATACATCAGACAGTGTTTCACTGCTATTCATATATAGCATATATGTATATTCATTTCACTGGCCAATTGTTTGAGAAGTGGATGGCCTCTTCCCTCTTCAGAGTCTTTCTTAGCCCAGAAGCTCCACTGAAACCTGTCCACTATGGATAACTCTGCTGGCATTTTGTAACTCTGGTGGCATAGCCTCCAGTGTCATAGCAACATGTAAGCCACCACAGGATGATAAACCGACAGACAAGTTTGTCAACCTTAGTTTTTTCTCACTCCTCTGCTCCCACCTAGCTTGGATCCTGGCCTTAAGATGGCCTGGAGACATCTCAATGTGAAAAGCAGACCTTAAGCCCCAGGCCTGCCTACCTTTGCCACAGCCTTAATATAGAGCTGCTCCCAAAGGAAAATCAGCCCCTGAGCCCTGGGCACACTTACCTTGGGCCCTGGCCTTAATATAGAAGTGCCCCCAAGTGAAAATAAGCTCCTGAGTCCCAGCCTGTCTCTCTCAGGTCCCAGCCTTAAAAGAGAGTCAGCCCAAAGCAAAAAGCAGCCTCTGAGCCCAAGCCCACCTACTTTTGCCACAGCCTTAATACAGAGCTTCTCTCAAGTGAAAAGCAAGACTTGGGCCCCAGACTTGAAATAGATCAAATTGACATAGCATCCCAATAACAAAGATGAAGAAATTAAATATGTTTACAAAATTCTACCATATGAAATTCATTAAATATGCAATCAACATGGATTTTTATTTACTGGTGATTTGAATGTGAAACTTGGAAGTAAATAAGCAGCATTGGTACATGGAAAATATGGCCTTAGTCATAGAAATGACATCAGAGATATCAAGATAGAATTTTGAAAGACCAGTGGCTTCTTCATTGTAAATACCTTTATTCAATAACAAGGAGTGACCACACATGTTGACTTCACCACAAAGGACACACAGGAATCAAACTGTTATCTGTGGAAAAAGGTGATGACAAAGCTAAAATGTCATCAGTCAGAACAAGGCAGACTGTAAACAAATCATCATATTCAAGTTTAAATTAAAGCTAAACAAAATTAAAGGAGGTCTGGTAGCATAGTGCCTAAGGCACTTGACTGTCAACCAGAAGCGGTTCAAAACCACCAGCTCCTCTTCAGAAGGAAGGTTGGGCAATCTACTTCCGTTAGTGATACCATCTCAGACACCCAAGGAGGGGTTGCTATGAGTCAGGTGTGACTTGATGGCACATAATAATAACAACAAACAAAATTAAAACAAGTCCATAACAGCCATAATAAAATCTTGGGTATATGTCACCTTAATTTAGAGAACATTGTAGAATAGATTTTGTGCACTGAGTGCCAATAACCAGAGACCAGACAAGTGGATGATATCAAAGATATCATACATGAAGAAACAAAAGGTTATTAGAAAGACAGGAAAAGGAGAAAAGACCAAAATGAATGTCAGAAAAGATTTTGAAACATGCTTTTGGTAGCAAAAGGGAATAGCGTAAATGATGAAGTTGAATTGTTGAACAGAAAATTCCAAGGGGCAGGTCGAGAAGACAAAATAAATCATAATAAAAGGTACAAAGACTTGGAGGTAGAAAATCAAAAGGCAAGATCATGCTGAGCAATTTTTAACTGAAGAAAATGCAAGTCTCAAGTTGCAGTTTTGATGGATTCTATGGGCAAAATTATTGTTCAGCATACAAATTAAGTATGGTGAAAGGATACAATCCTGATGCACACCTTTTCTGATTTTAAACCACTCAGTGTTCCCTTGTTCAGCCTCTTAGTCTATGTACGAGTGTCTCAGGAGCACAATTAAGAGTTCTGGAATTCCAATTCTTTGCACATTATCCATAATTTGTTGTGATCCACACAGTCGAATGCCTTTGCAAAGTCAATAAAGAACTGGTAAACACCTTTCTTGTATTCTTCGCTTTCAGCCAAGATTCATCTGATGTCAGCAATGATATCCCTCATTCCATATCCTCTTCTGAATCCAGCTTGCATTTCTGGAAGTTCCCTGTCAATATACTGCTCCAACTGTTTTTGAATTATCTTCAGCAAAATTTTTCTGGCACGTGATATTGTCTGACCATCCCCACATTTTGTTGAATCACCTTTCTTTGGAATGGTGATTCCAAAGTATCTCTTACAGTTCAGTTTGTTAGGTGGCTGTCTTCAAAATTTCTTGCCATTAATGACTAAGCACCACTAGTCCTGCGTCCATGTGCTGAAACATCTCAATGGGTATTCTGCCAATTCCTGGAACCTTTTTTTTTTCAATAAATTATTTCACTGTACCTTGGACTTCTTCCTTCAATGCCATTGGTTCTTGGTCATATGTTACTTACTGAAATGGTTGAATGTTGACCAATTTTTTTGGTAAATGATACTGTGTATTCCTTCCATTTTCTTTTCATGCTTCCTACATTGTTCACTACTTTTCTCATAAATTATTTCAATATTGCAATTTGAGACTTGAATTTTTCTTTCAGTTTTTTTCAGCTTGAGAAATGCCAAGCATGTTCCTCCCATTTGGTTTTCTATCTCCAAGTTTTGCACATTTCATTATAATGCTTTACTTCCTCTTCATTTTTTGAGCTGCCCTTTGAAATCATTTGTTCAGCTATTTTACTTTATCATTTATTCTGTTCACTTTAGCTACTCTGCATTCAAGAGCAAGTTTCAGAGTCTCTTCTGACCTTCATTTTTGTATTTTCTTCCTTTCCTATCTTTTAAATCTCTTTTGGCTTTCTTCACATACAATGTTCTTGATGTCATCCTCCAACTCATCTGGTCTTCGGACACTGGTGTTCAATGCATCAAATCTACTTTTCAGATCGTCTCTAAATTCAGGAGGAATATAATCAAGGTTGTATTTTGGTTCTTGTCGACATATTTTAATTTTCTTCAGCTTCAAGTTAAACTTGCATACCAGTAATTGATGGTCTGTTCTACAGTAAATAGCTGGTCTTCCTTTGACTGAATGTGCAATTATTGAAGAATATAATTACTATCACACACAGGTAAAATTTTGCTGAACATAATTCAAAAATAGTTGCAGTAGCATATTGACAGGGAATTGTCCAATATTCAAGCTGGATCCAGAAGAGAAATGGATCGAGAGAGATCATTGCTGAGGCAAAATGGATCTTGGCTGAAAGCAAAGAATGCCAGATAGATGTTTTCCTATGTTTTATTGACTATGCACATTATTCAATGGTGTGTGAATGATAACAAATTATGAATAATACGGGGAAAACTGAGAACTCCAGCACACTTAATTGTACTCATGAGGAATTAATACATAGACCAAAAAGTAGTCATAGTTATCAGATGGATCTTGGCTCAAGGCAAATACCAGAACGATGTTTACTTCTGTTTTACTGACTATGCAAAGACATTTGAATGTGTGGATCCTGATAAATTATGGATAACATTGAGAAGAATGGACATTCCCAAACACTTGATTATGCTCATGAGGAACCTATACCTTGACCAGGAGGCTGTTGTTCAAATGGAACAATGGGAAACTACGTGGTTTAAAATCAAGAAGGGTGTGAGTCAGGATTGTATCCTTTCCCCACACTTAAATTCAATCTATATTCTGACCAAATAATCCTAGAAGCTGGACTATAGGAAGAAAAACGTGGCATCAGGATTGGAGGAAGAATCATTAACAACTTGAGATATGCTGATGATACAACTTTGCTTGCTGAAAGTGAGGATGAGTTGAGGCACTTATTGATGAAGGTTGAAGAATACAGTCTGCAGTATGGTTTACGTCTCAATATAAAGAAAACAAAAATCCTCACAACTGGACCAATGAGCAGCATCACAATAAATGGAGAGAAGTTTGAGGTTGTCAAAGAATGCAGGTTGCTTGGTTCTACAATCAATGACAATGGAAGCAGCAGTCCGGACATTAGATGATGTGTAGCACTGGGAAGGTCAACTGAGAAGGAACTCTTTCAAGTGCTGAGGAGCAAGGATGTCTCCTTGAGGACTAAGGTATGCCTGACACAAGCCATGATATTTCCAGTCACCTTGTATGCATGTGAAAGCTGGACAATGAATAAGGAAGACTGAAGAAGAGTTGATGCTTTTGAGTTGTGGTGCTGGCGAAGAATGCTCAAACTGCCATGGACTGCTAAAAGAACTAACAGATCTGTCCTGGAGGAAGTGCACCCGAAATGCTCCTTGGAAGTGAGAATGGCCAGACTTCATCTCATCTACTTTGGTCGTGTTGTCAGAAGGGACCATTCCCTGGAGAAGGATGTCATGCTTGGTAAGGTGGAGGGTCAACGAAAGAGGGGAAGGCCTTCAACAAGATAGATTGACATGGTGTCTGCGATGATGGGCTCAAGTATAACAGGGACCATGGAGCTGGCACGGGATTGGGCAGTATTTTGTTCTGACTTGCATGGGGTCACTACGAGTTGGAAATGACTCGATGGCACCTAATAACAACAACAACATGATTGCAGTCACTGTGTCAATCCATCTTGTTGAGGGTCTTCCACTTTTTCTCTGACCCTCCACTTTACCAAGCATGATATCCTTCTCCATTCAAAAGCAAGTTTCAGAATCTTGTCTAACATCCATTTTGTTCTTTTCTTACTTTCTTGTCTTTTTAATGACCTTTTGCTTTCTTCATGTATGATGCTCTTGATGTCATCCCACAACTATGGTCTTCTGTCAAATCTATTCTTCAGATTCCTCCATATATAGTTGGGATATAGTCAAGATCATATTTTGGCTTTAGTGGACTTGTTTCAATAGTCTTCAGCTTCAACTAGAACTTGCACGTGAGCAATTGATGGTCTGTTCAACAGACAGGTCCAGGCATTGCTGTGAATAATGATACATTCTTTAAGGACATGAACAAAATAAAACACTAATTTTATATGGAATGGAAAGAGATCTTGGATGAACAAAGCACTACTGAAGAATGAAAACAAAGTAGGAGGTCTCACATTCCCTGATCGCAAAACCTACAATATAGCCATGATAGTCAAAGCAGACTGGTTACGGTACAACGATGGACACATAGACCAGTGGAAAAGATTAGTGAATCCAGAAATTGATCCATTCGCCTATGGACAGCTTAACTTTGACACAGTTTTGAAACCCATTGAATAGGGGAGTGATAGCATCTTAAACAAATAGTACTGGCAAAACTGAGTATCTATTTGGAGAAAAATGAACCAAGGTCTGTATCCAAAACTATACACAAAAATTAACTCAAGATGAATCAAATATATAAATGTAAATCCAAAAACTATAACATTCATCAAAGATAAAATAGGGGAAAGCTTAGAGGCCTTCATTTGTGACATAAATAGATTGTCTGACATAACCAAAATGCACAAACAGAAGAAGATAAACTAGATGACTAGAACCTTCTAAAAATTAAATTCTTATTCCTATCATAAAATTTCACTAAAAATTAAAAGTGAACCTACAGATTGGGAAAACATATTTGGCAATGGCTTATCCAACAAAGTACTTATCTATAAAATTTATAGAAAATTTCAACACCTCAACCTCAAAAAGACAAGAAATCCAATTCAAACATGGGCCAAGGACATGAACAGCCACTTCACCAAAGAAGATATTCAGGCAACTAGTAAACACATGAAGTAATACTTTCAATAATCAGCCATTAGAGAAATACAAATCAAAACAACAGTGAATTTCATCTCACATCAATACTAATAGCAAAGTTCATCAAGATAGAAAACAACAACTGCTGTTGAGGGTGTGGAGAGGTTGGAGCTATTATACATTGCTGGTGGAACTGTCAAATGGTACAAGCTCTGTAGAAAATGGTATGGAACTTGCTTAAAAATCTGAGAATAGAAACACCATTTGATCGAGCAATTCTAATACTAGGGATATATCCTAAAGAGGTGAAATCTGGGGCATGAATAGATACGAGCACATTCCTGTTTATCACAAAACAAAGAAATGGAAACAACTTTAGTGTCATCAATAGATGAATGGATAACCAAATTATGGTACATACAAACAATGGAATGTCATGCAACATTAAAGATCAATGAAGATTCTGTGAATCTCCTCACAATGTTGATGGAATTTGAAGCCATTATGCTGAGTAAAATAAAAATAAAATAAGTCAATCACAGAAGGACAAATATTGTATGAGTCATTTATTATATAAAAGTTGTGGAAAAGTTTGCACGGGGAAGGAAATTATCTTTATTGGTTACCAGGGATGGGAGAGGACAGAAAGGAAAATTGCTAACTAGTTAAGAGATATGTTGATTTGGGTGAAGGAAAAGGTAGTACACTAAAAGTGACTGATTAGCACAATATCACTAAGGAAAAGGAAGACCAGAGAGATGCTAAGAGGTACAGATAACAAAAGTAAAAATTATTATATATGTAATAATGCTTTACCAGTAATAACAAACCTACTCTGTGAATGTATACATAGGTAGATAGGTAACATTATCAGGTAGGGGTAGGTGAATGGAATGGAAATATACCCATGACCATATATAGCTTTGGCAGACAATATTACTATATACATAGTTGTATGTTCTATAAAAATGTCTATGTACATTACAGAGATAAAAGTGACCAAATCAGGATAACCTCTTAGCTACAACCAATCACCTTGAGGTAATGAGTCAGTGGGCCTGTTAGCTTGGGAACATGTTTTCAGGGGACATCAAGCTCAATTGGCACAACATACTATATAGAAACATTGTTCTACATTATACTTTGGTGAATAGTGACTACAATCCTAAAAGCTTGCAAGTGGCCATCTAAGATGCAGCAATTGGTTTCCCCTCATCCAGAGAAAATAAAAGTGAATAAAATCAAGGATTTATGGAAATAACTGTTTCAAGGGACTAATGGACTATGAGAACCCCAGCTTACATGACCCTGAGACCATAAGAACTAGATCGTGCCCAGCTACAAATGCCAACTGCTCAGAAAGCGATGACAATTAGAGATCCTGGATAGAGTGGGAGGAAACATGGAATACAATTCAAAAACATAGGAAAAGAACAGGATTGTTGGTAGTAAAGCATCTGGAGAAAACCCTAAGATTATGTTGTTGTTGTTAGGTGTAATCGAGTCTTCTCCAACTCACAGTGGCCATATGCACAGCAGAACAAAACACCTCCTGGTCCTGCACCAACTCTGTGATCCTTGCTATACTTGAGCCCATTGCCACAGCCACTGTGTGAATCCATCTCTTTGAGGGCCTTCCCTTCTTTCATCAACCCTCCACCTTAGCAAGCATGACATCCTTCTTTAGGCAATGGTCTCTTCAGAAAACATGACCAAAGTAGGTGAGACAAAATCTGGCAATTCTCACTTCCAAGGAGCATGCTGGGTATGCTTCTTCTAAGACAGATATGTTAGTTATTTTAAAAGTCCCTGGTACTCTCAGCATTCTTTGCCAGCACCACAACTCAAAAGGATCAATTCTTCTCCTGTCTTCCTTATTCATTTTCCAGCTCTCACATGTGTATGGGATGATTGAAAATGTGGCTTGTGTCAGGCACACCTTAGTCCTCAAGGAGACATCTTTGCTCCTTAGCACTTGAAAGAGGTCCTTCTCAGTGGACTTAACCCAGTGCTATACATCCTCTGATGTCTTGACTGGTGCTTCCATTGGTGTTGATTGTAGAACCAAGCAATGTGAAGTCTTTGACAACTTCAAACTTTTCTCCATTTATCGTGATGCTGGTTATAGATCCAGTTGTGAGGATTTTTGTTTTCTTTATATTGAGATGTAATCCAAACTGTAGACTATAGTGTTCAATCTTCAACAGTATGTGCTTCAAGTCATCCTCACTTTCAGCAAGCATAGTTGTGTCATTAACATATCACAGGTTGTTAATGATTCTTCTTCCAATCTTGATGCCACATCATTCTTCACATAGTCCACTTTCTTGGATTATTTGGATTATTTGCCAAGCATATTGAATAAGTATAGTGAAAAGGTACAACCCTGACACACTCCTTTCTTGATTTTAAACCATGCAATGTCCCCCTGTTCTGTTCGAACGACAGCCTCCTGGTCAATGCACAGGTTCCTCATAAGTACAATTAAATGTTCTGGAATTTCTATTCTTCTCAATGTTATCCACAATTTGTTATGATCCACACAATCCAATGTTTTTGAATAGTCAATAAAACACAAGTAAACAACTCTCTGGTATTCTTTGCTTTCAGCCGAGATCCATCTGACATCAGCAATGATATTCCTCATTTGACCTCTTTTTCTGAATCCAGCTTGCACCTCTGGTGGTTCTCTGTCAATAAAGTACTGCAAACATTTTTGAATTATCTTCAGTAAGATTTTATTTGCATGTGATATTAATGATATTGTTAGATAATTTCCATTTTCTTTGGAATTGGTACAGATACGGATCTTTTCCAGTCCATTAGCCAGGTAGCTCTCTTCCAAATCTGTTGGCATAACCGAGTGAGTGCCTCCAGTGGGGCATCCATTTGTTGAAACATCTCAGTTGGTACTCTGTCAATTCCTGGAGGCTTGTTTTTCACCAATTTCTTCAGTGCAGCTTCAAATTCTTCCTTCAATACCATTGTTTCTTGATCATATGCCACCTCCTGAAATGGATGAAGATCTACCAGTTCTTTCTGTGTGTTCCTTCCATCTTCTTTTGATGTTTCCTGCATTATTCATTATTTTGCCCATAGAATCTTTCAATATTGCAACTTGAGGCTTAATTTTTTTTTCCTCGGTTCTTTCAGCTTGAGATATGATGAGTGTGTTCTTCCCTTTTGGTTTTCTAACTTCAAGTCTTTGCACATTTCATTATAGTAATTGGCTTTGTCTGCTCGAGCTGCTCTTTGAAATCTTCTGTGTAACTCTTTTAACCTGCATATTCTTCCATTTCCTTTACCTACTCTCCATTCACAGACAAGTTTTGAAGTCTCTTCTGTCATTCATTTTGGTCTTTTTTTTTTTTTTTTTTTTTTTTTTTTTTTTTTTTTTTTTTAAATTTTTTTTAAACCTCCCCATATTTCATCTGGGCTTTCTGCCATTGGTGTTCAATGCATTAAATCTATACTTTAGGTAGTCTCTAAATTCAGGAGGGATATATTCAAGATCATATTTTTTTGCTCTTGTGGACTTGTTTTAATTGTCTTCAACTTCAAGTTAAACTTGCATATGAGCAGTTGATGGTCTGTTCCACAATCAGCTCCTGGCCTTGTTTTGGCTGAAAATATTGAGCTTTTCCAACACCTCTTGCCACAGATGTAGTCAATCTGATTCCAGTGTATGCCTTCTGGTGATGTCCAAGTGTAAAGCCACTGTTTGTGTTGTTCTAAAAAGCTATTTGTAATGAATAAGTCATTGGTCTTGCAAAATTACATCATACAATCTCCAGGATTATTTCTATCACCAAGGCCAAATTTTCCAGCTACTGGTGATTCTTTTTTGTTTCCAACGTTTGCATTCTAGTCTCTGGTGATAATCAACACATCTTAATTGCATGTTTGGTCAATCTCAGTCTGCAGAAGTTGATAAAAATTTTCAATTTCCTCATCTTTGGCTTTGGTGGTTGGTGCATAAATTTGAATAATAATAGTATTAACTGGTCTTCCTTTTAGGATATTTTCCTATCACTGACAGCATTTTACTTCAGGACAGATCTTGAAACATCCTTTGTGATGAAGAATGCCATGTTATTCCTCTTCAAATTCTCATTCTTTGCATCATAGATCATATGGTTGTCTGATTCAAAATGGCCCAAACTAGTCCATTTCAGCTTACTTGTTGTTGTTTTCATGTGCTGTCGAGTCAGCCCCGACTCATAGTGACCCCTCCTTGTGTTTCTGAGGCAGTATCACTACTGAAGTAGATTGCCCCATCTTCCCTCCAAGGAGTGGCTGGTGAGTTTGAACTGCTAGCCTTCTGTTTAGCAGTCAAGTGTCCTAAGCACTACGCTATCAGAGCCACTAATGCCTAGCATATCAATCTTCAAGCATTCCATTTTATTTTTGACAACTTCCAATATTAAATAAAATTCATTCTTTGTACATTCATGTTCTGATTATTAATGAATGTTTGTAGCTGTTTCTCCTCAATTTGAGTGGTGCCATGTCAGCAAATGGAGGTCTCAAAAGCTTTGCTTTATCCATATCAGTAAGGTTGGTTCTACTCTGATGACACAGCTCTTTCCCAGTGGTCTTTTGAGTGCCTTCCAACCTAAGTGGCTCATCCTCCTGCATTGTATCTGACAATACTTCCAGACTATTCATAGAGTTGTGCAGTAATATAACAGACAATGTTTCTCTCCTATTCTTAAGGGTTTCCCTGGCCAATTTTTTGAGAAGTGGATGGCTTCTTCCTTTTTCCTAGTCTGTCTTAGTGAGCAAGGCACTCAGAAACCTGTACACTGTGTGCAACACCACTGACATTGGAAACACCAGTGGCACAACCTCAAGCCTCACAGCACCACACCACCACAGTACAACAAACTGACAGACAAGTTTGTCTCTGTTAGTTATTCGAAACATTTCCACCCTTCCCTTACCTGGATCCCTGCCACTGCTTGCTCTGTCATGGGTCCCCGGCTTTTTTCTCCCCACTACTTTCCTACCACTTGCTGGTGGGCCCTGGGTCCCTCTCCTTACTTGAATCCCTGCCGCTGCTCAGTCTGTCTTGAACACCCTAGACTTTCTATCCTTTCCTTTCATTTCCCAATGGACTCAGGTCATTCTTCTTGCTTGGATTTGAACTCACTGCTGTGACTTAAATCTCAGCCGAAGAATAGAGAGTCCTACAAGCTGAACAACTACACCACAAAGATGCACTCCTTGGAAGAGTCTACTATGGGAGATCAGATGGACAACACTGGTACAAGAGAAAGCTAAGCAGGCAAGAATGCATAAGTAAAAAGGACATAAGCAAGGGAGAGGGTAACTTCAGAGAGGAGGAGCGGGGAGAGCTGGAACATTATGGGGATTGAAATCAGTTTCATGAAACAAAATGTGTATGAACTCTTCAGTGTAAAATGAATCTGCTTTGTAAAATCACACACTAATCAAAATAAAAAGTAATAAAAATATTCAGTACAGAAATAAATGAAATCAAATATAAAGAAACAATTGAAAGAATAAACAAAACCAAGAGTTAATCCTTTGAACAGATCGATAAAATATTTGAACCATTGGCTAGATTGACGAAAGGAAGAAAGAGAGAGAGAGAGTGAGTGAGTGAGTTTAAGAGGAAGGAAGGGAGAGGAAAAGATAGAGACAGAGAGGGAAGAAGAAAGGGAGCAATGAAGGAAGGAATAACAAATAGAAGGGGTAAATAACAAAATTAAAAAATGAAATTGGTGACATTACAACTGACCCAAATGAGATAAAGAAAATCAAAGCTGAATACTATAAAACTTGTACTCTAACAAGTGTGAAAATTTGGATGAAATGGACAGATTCCTAGAAACAACCTACCTCCCTAAAGTAATACAAAGAATGGTAGAAAATTTAAATAGATCAATTAAAAAGAAGAGATAGAAGATGTCATAAAAAAAGCTGCCAATACCAGGAGCAAAAAAAGCTCAGGACCAGATGGCTACACCGTAGAATTCTACCAAACATTCAAAAAGGAGTTAACACCAATCTGACTCATTCTCTTCAAAAATAGAGGAGAGGAAAGGAAATTACTGAATACTTTCTATGAAACCAGTATAACCCTGATTCCTAAAAAAGGGGAAAAAAATAACAAAAAAAGAAAATTATAGACAAATATCCTTTATGAACATAGATACAAAAATTTTGAACAATATTTTAGCCAAAAAACATCAGGAAAAAAAAAAAAATATATATCCTATCCCATTATCCAGTAGGATTCACACTAGGGTTACAAGCATATTCAACATTAGAAAATCAATCAATGTAATGTACCACATAAATAAGACAAAAAAAATTATGATAAAATCAATTGATGCAGAAAAGGCCTTAGATGAAATTCACCACTGTTTTCTGATAAAAAAAAAAAATAAAAGCTCTCAGTAGTGTAACTGGAATACAAGAAAATTTTCTCAACATAAGGACATCTGTGTTCTGGTGATACTGTGAGTAAGACATTTCACTGCTAACCAGAAGGTCAGCAGTTCAGATGCACTAACTGCTCCATGGAAGGAAGATGAAGCAATCTACTTCCATAATGATTTACAGCTTTGGAAACCCAGTGGGGGTTGCTATGAGTCAGAATCAGGTAGAAGGCAGTGGGTTTGGTTTTTGATTTATTCAAAACCAATGGGCACTATTATACTAACTAGAGAAAGGGTGAGAGCTTTTCCTTTGAGAATGAGAATGAGGTAAGTATGCCCATTATTACTACTCTTATTCAATATTGTACTGGAAGTCTAGCAAGAACAATAACACAAGAAAGGGAAATAATAGGTATTGAAATACAAAAGAAAGAATTGACATTAACTCTATTTACAGGAATGGGCCCTCAATAAGATGGATTGACACAGTGGTGATGGGCTCAGGCATAATGTGAATCATGAGGCTGGCACCGGACCAGGCAGTGTTTTGTTCTGATGTACAGAAGGTTGTTATGAGTCGGAGATGACTCAATGGCACATAACCACAAAAACAACTATTTGCAGATAACGTGATCCTATTGTAAGAAGACCCTAAAATTCCACAAGAAAACTGCTAAAACCAAGAGAGAAATTTAGCCATATTTCAAGGTGCAAGATCAACACATAAACATCAGGTGGATTTCTCTATATTAACAAAGACTACTCTGAAAAAGAAATCAAGAAAACAATGTCATTTATGATTGCCCCAAAATCAATAAAATACTTAGGAATTGATGTAACCAAGGGACATATAATGCTTACACAATGAAAACTATAAAACACTATTACAAGATACTAAATGAAACCCATAAAAATTAAAAGAAAACCTTTACTTGTGGATTGGAAAACTTAATATAGTGAAAAAGTGATCTAGAGATTCAATGCAACTACCATAAAAAATCCTGACAGCATTCTTTACTGAAATGGAAAAATTATTGTCAAACTTCATATGGAAAGGAAAAAAATTCCAAATATCCAAATCAATATTGATGAAAAAGAATAAAACAGGAGTTCTCACAGTCCCTGATATCAAAACATACTATACAGTCGCTGTAAACAAAACATCCTGGTACTAGTTTAATAATAGACACATAGACCAGTAGAATTAAGAACAAAGAATTAAACTCAGTCATTTTTGGACAACTGATTTCCAAAGTATATTCAGTAAAGGCTGAAACAGTCTCTGTAGTAAATGATGCTGGCAAAATTATAAATCCAACTGCAGAAAAATGAAACAGGACCTATACCTCACAACATACACATAACTAACTTGAAATGGACTAAAATTCTAAATTTTAAATCTAAAGCCATACAATTTCCTGGAATACAACATAGGAAGAATACCGTGAGGCTTAATCTCTTGTAAAAGTAAGATAACAAACATTACAACAAATGCACAAATAGAAGAAGACAAAATGAATAAAATGATACTTTTTAGAAACTAAATATCTTTGTTCATCAAAAGATTAAAAGAATAAAAAGACAACCTACAAACTGGGAAAATATCTTTGGAAATGATTTATCTGATGAGGCTATAATCTCTAAAATCTATAAAAAACTGCAACATCTCAAAAACAACCAAACAAACAAAAAAAAACAGTCTATCACCAAACAGGTAAAGAACATTAACAGAACCGTCACCAAACAGGACATCCAAGTAGGCAATAAACATGTGAATAGATGTTCATAATAATTTTCCCTTAGAGACAGAAATCAAAACTACAGTGAAATACCATCTTACTCCAACTAAAATGATAAAAATAAAATAAAATAACAAACATTAATGAGTATATGGGGAGATTGAGACTTACCCATTGTTGTGGAACTGAAAAATGGTACAACTATGGAAAATGGTACGACATTTTCTCAAGAAGCTAGATACAGAACTACTCTATGATCCAGCAATCTCACTGCTACAAATATACTCTAAAGTACTAAAAATGAAGTCATGAATAAACATATGCACAGCTATGATCATTACTGCTTTATTCACAATAATAAATAATAAAAAAGTCGAAGTGCCCATCAACAGATGAATGGATAAGCAAACCGTAGTACATAGATAAAATAAATGACCATAAAGAACAATGAAGAAACCATAAATCATATTATAATATGAATGGACTTGAAGAGCATAATGTTTAGTAAAATAAGTTAAGCATGTAAGGACAAATAGTATATGATTTTTGTTTTAGAGAGATCAATGTTCGTTGGAGGTTATTGGCGGGGCAGGGGTTGTGAAATGACACATTACACAGAAGAGATTAGTTATTTTTCAGTGATGGGAAAAGTGGCACCAATTGTGATGTAATGAGCACAGCAAAACCAAAGTAATAACAAGTGTGTAAGCACTTATAGATGAGTACAGGCAAAATGGTATATGGGTCCCACAGGTGAGAGCAGATAGAAGTATGGGCGCTTTGGTGGCATAGTGCCTAAGGCATTTGACTACTAACCAGAAGATTGGCGGTTCAAACCCACCAGCCACTCCATGGAAGGAAGACTGGGCAACCTACTTCCGTAAAGAATTACTACCTTAGAAATTGAAAGGGTATCGTTGTGAGTAAGAATCAATTTGATGGCAGTGAGTTTTTTTTTTTTTTTTTTTAAATAGGTACATATAAACACAAACACATGGATTCAAGCTCATATATTCAATGAAGACATAAATATACTATTTGGTAGGCATAATCTAATACATTCCAACATTGTATATCAGGGTTTGAAGGCCAAGGACCATAGTCTCACGTGACAACTCAGTCAAGTGGCAAAACATAGTTCACAGAATGGTGATCTACATCCTAGTTGAGTAGCATCTAGGCTCTTAAAACAGCATGAGAGGTCATCTGAAACAAACTATGGGTCTCAACTCTCCAGGAGCAAAATAGTAAGAAGACAACCAAAAGCAAAAAGAAGAAACAAGTCTACAAGAGCTACAACCTCATCTTCTGATACCAGAACTAGATGGTACTGGCTTCCACCATTCACCATTCTGACCACAGCCACAATAATTAGTCCCAGACAGAATGGGAAAAATTTGGAGCAGAACTCAACATCCTTCAGAAAAAAAAAAAAAAAAAAAAAAAAACTGACAAACTGCAACTACTGAGAATATGGGACCTCTGAGACTATCACTCAGAGATACTCTTTAAATGTAGGTTTGAGTCTTTAGGAGAATAGCAGAATCACACACAAAACAAAGGATATTACCAGTAAGATTAGTGCCCAGCTTAAAAACCATCAGTTTGAGACCACAGGATCAACAATTTATCAAAAGCAAGCATCATAATATAAGGTTGCAGTAAAACTAGAATACTAGAAAGCTCCAAAAGCAAATTGGAATTTATCATGCACTGAGGACTACAGTGAATTCATGTGAATGAAGTGATGCTTACTCATAGCCTGCTGTAACTGACCTCTATTTCACAGATCTTCGGTCTCTCTCCCCAACTCATTCTTTTAGCAATGTTAGTCAGGCATATTGTTCTTTGTTACTTGTATTGTGTACACCCTTTGTTTCCATGAAAAAAAAAAAAAAAAAGGCTCCTGAAAAGCAATTAAGTGGTCAAAGCTGAAGAAGGAGCATATATTTTCAAAACATTTTCATTTTATTAGGTATTATAAATAATCTAGGAGCTCTGGTGGCATAGTGCCTAAGGCACTTGAGTGCTAACCAGAAGGCTGGTGGTTCAAACCCACCAGCCAAGCCTTGGAAGGAAGGTTGGGCAATCTACTTCCATAGTGATACTGCCTCAGAAACACAAGGAGGGGTCGTTATGAGTCAGGTCTGACACAATGGTGCATAACAACAACATAAATAAATAATCTAAAAATTATTTAAAGTATATAGGAGGACATTAGTGAGTTATATGCAAATACTACAGCATTTTATATACGGGACTTGAGATTCTGTGGGTTTTGGTATTGGTGGGGATCCTGGAACCAATTTCCTGCACATATCAGAGGACAACAATCCTCTACCAATATTGAGGGACAACTGTATGTCAGTTTTCCATCTTCAATTAGAATGTAAATGAGAAGAGGCAGGCATTTACTGAAGTTTGCTTTTGGATTTTTTTTTTTTTTTTTTATGAATGAGTACTGTATTTAGAAATCCAGCTGACACTGACAAACTAGATGTGCTTCTGGTACAGAAAAGAGTAAAAAATTTCAACATTACACTAGTATATGCCCATTCTAAGTGTCAGCGAATAAGTGCAAAAAGACAATGAAAAATGCATTAAAGTAGAATGCATTAACAGGATTTTTAGAACAGGATTTTTTCCACAACATAGACTTCCTGAAAATGAATCCTGAGCCATTGTATTTTTATAAGAAAATAGAGATATATGAATGAATTGGGAATAATTTTTATTATGAATGTATATATTAAAATATAACTAGTAGCTGAATCAATTGATTTTGTTAAAAATTTATATTCCCTCTGATTTAAGAGATAGAAATTCTGCTACAGAAATTGTTTTAAAAATCTGATGCTATATTTTGGTAGCTCTGAGAATACTCACTATATGAGTAAAATAGCTATATAAATACTTGCTTTACAGCCATGTTAGCAAAAAATACAAATCCCCATTAGTTGAAGTGAATTGGTATAAAGGTTGAGTTAGGTATTAACTCATTATATGTATACTGTCATTGTTAGTTGTCTTCAAGTAGATTGTGACTAATGGTCCAAATGTGTGGAGTAGAGCTAACTCCTTCCTTGAGTTTTCAAAGGTGTAACCTTTCAGACACAGATCACTAGGCCTGTCTTCCAAACAAGCTTTGGATGGGTTTCAATCTCCAACCTTTCAGCTAGCAGTGGGACATTCATTCTTTTCATCCACTTTTAGCTATCTTTTGATATAGATGTAGATAAGCACTTATCTGTTTATGTGTGTGTGTATATATATATATATGTATATATATATATAAAATTCATATTTTGTAAAATGATAATATATAATATTTTCTCTGTGCAAAAATTCTTAAAAGTTTTTCAATTGAAAAATAACATACATATAGAAAAATGCATAAAATTAGCTAAAAAATGTGTTATCAAGATACGTATATCTGCAATAAGGTCAAGAAATAGCACACTAACAGATACTTCCAAAGCTGCCTTCTAGGCACCATTCCCACTTTCTTCTGCAGTGTTATCATTTGATTTCTAATGTCATAGTTTAGTTTCAGGAGTTCCCTGGGTGGAACAAACATTTAAGAACTCAACTACTAGCTGACGGGTTTGTAGTTTGAACCTACATAGAGGCCCTTCAGAAGACAGGCCTTGGCATCTGTTTCTGAAAGGTGACAACCTCAAATATGGGGTAGTGCTACTCTGCACACATAGAGTAGTCATGCAGTGCCTAAGGCACTTGACTGCTAACTAGAAACCTGGCGGTTCAAACCCACCAGCCACTCCTCAGAAGGAAGGTTGGGCAATCCTCTTCCGTAGTGATACTGCCTCGGAAACCCAAGGAGAGGTCGCTGTGAGTCGGGTCCGACTCGAAGGCACATAACAATAACACAACACTACCAACAACAGATTAGTCACCTGTTTTTTAATTTGCTATGTACGGAATTAAGCAACATACACATTGCGTCTAATTGCTTTCACTAAATATTTTACTCTGAGATTTATCCATAATGTTTTTTATGTACCAGAATTTGTTCTTTTTATTACTGTACAATTTTATATTGTGAGGCTATACTGGAATTTATTCTTTCTTGTGTTGGTGATCATTTCAATTGCTTTCAGTTTCAGGTCATTATAAAGAATGCTGCTGTGAACTTTCTTACAAATAGCTTTTTAGTTCACACATATATACATTTATGTTGTTCATGTATACAGAAGTTGAAATTCTAGAGGATAGGATATGCATAAACTCAAATTAGTTTTCTTGCCAAACACACATTTAAAAAATAGTTTTGCCTATTTATTTTTTTATCAGCAATATAAAACTTCTATCTGTTAAAAATCCTAGGTAAACCATGACATTTTTTGTTTCTAAAAATTTAACTATTCTGCTAAGCTGAGTCTTTTTTGCTTGCAGTTTTTCTAGTGACTAACTACAGTGAGCTAATTTCTACATACATGTTGGCCAATTAGACAGACTCTGAAGATATGTTTCTTCAGGTCAATGATTAATGTTTTTGTTTCAGCTTAAATAATCCTTTTCAACCACAAATCATGAATATATTCTCCTAATTTCATTGTTGCTGTTCATGTTTAGATGTGCATTAAACTTGGAATTAACTTTTATATATGATATAAGTATGAGGTAAAGATTCTTTTTGTTCTATGTAGATATTTAACTGACTAAGATCATTTTGTGTAAATCATATGTACACTTGTGCATGGTGATTTTCCTTTTTTATTTTTATATGATCAGTTTTGCTTTTTCCTTCTCTCCCATCTTTACACAAACTTTCTGTTTCTCCTTATTCACTATATAATCCTTTCTAAGGATCTCTGGTAACATAGTGGCTAAAGCACTTGACTGCTAACCAGAAGGCTGGTGGTTCAAACCCACCAGCCATTCCTCGGAAGGAAGGTTGGGCAATCCTACTTCTGTAGTGATACTGCCTCGGAAACCCAAGGAGGGGTTGCTATGAGTTGCAGCCGACTTGACGACACATAACAACAACAACAACAACAACTCAGCTCAAGCATTATTTTCTGAAGAACTCCACTCCCAAGTTCTGTGTTCTTTTAAATCCTTTCACAATTTTCTTGCATTATATCAAATATCACCATACATAGGCCATATGTAGAATGGCCGTGTTATATTTTTGATACACTTTCTCCAAGAAGGACATATTAACATAAATGTGGGAAAGATGTAATTTTTTCAGTATATCATTAAATAACATGGTTCTTTGAACATAGTAGATGCTGAAGAAAAACCTTTGAGGCAATATTTTTAAACTATATTAAGACATTTTTAATATTTGCACATAAAAAGAAAAGTGTATTCTCAACTTGAAACTATATAAGAATTTATCTCTATTTCTATATTTTTATGCTTTAATCATTATTTTTATGCTTTTAATATTTTTAATCTAAAAATAAGATTTGAGGATATAGCCATGAACAAAAGAGTCGTCCTCCTTCACCTACATACAATGCTAACATTATTTCTCATAGCACTTCTGTCAGGAAAGTCAAATATTGTGTCCTATTATAAGAAAGTGTAATGAGTGTTGTCTTACTGGAAGCAGTCTGTGTGAAGGCAGCAGAAAATTTGTTATTGGGTCTTAAAAACATGGAACACGTCTCAATGAAAATCTCATTTAAAATGGTATTAAAAGAAGAAAGAGAGAGAGAGAGACAGAAACAAAGATAGAGAGAGAATAGAGATGAGTGTTCCAGATATAAGTAGTAGGTTGTTTTAAAAGTTACTAGTGAAGAAAGAAGGAAACACAATCAGGAGATTGAAGAAGGGAAGGAAAATCCACATGATCATTTTGATTGATGCAGAAAGAATATTTGATAAAATACAAAAACCTTTTGTGATAAAGACACTTAGAAAGATAAGAATAGAAGGAACCTTCTGGAGACAATAAAGGGCATTTATAAAAAAAAAAAAAAATGTATAGTAAACATAGCACTTGATAGTGAGAGACTGAATGCATTCTCCCTGAGATGAGCAACATGACAAGGATCTCAATTTCACTATTCCTATCCTTTATACTGGAAGTTCCAGCCAAAGCAATTAGGCAAGAATAAAAACAAACAAATAAACAAAAAATGTACTCAAATGGGACTAGAAGGACTAGAAGAGGTAAACCTCTCTCTATTCACACATGACATGATTCTATATATAGAAAATAACTGGGAATGTATGAAAAAAGAAATAGCTACTATAACAGTCATGGATTGAATTGTATTTCCCCAAAATATGTGTCAACTTGGGAGGACCATGGTATTCAGTAGATTGGAAGTTATGTTATGATGTAATTTGACAGTTATGAAGTGATTTAATCCTACCCCATGATTTGATCAGCCAAACAGTTGTAATGGGACTTGGGTTAGATGAAACACCTTTACTCGGGTCACAGCTCTGATCCAATGTAAGTTTCTCTGGGTTGTGGCCTGCATCATCTTTTGTCTTATACAACATAAAAGAAAAGAGAAGCAAGCAGAAAAGGAGACCTACAACCATAAAAAAAAAGAAGACCCAGACGGGGTGGGTAGAGGGAGTAAATGAAAGCTTTAATTTAAAAAGAAGAAAAGTTTGAGTAAAGGAAATTATTTTGATTAATTATATTTTATTTGCTCTCAGTATTTTTGGACTACATTATTAACTGTTAGCTGTCTTTGAGTCATTCCAGTGGGAGTTTTGATAAGCCACAGGTGGACTGCTTGGGAACCACTTGCCCACTGTATTTTATGGAGCTTATTTGAGGATTTCAATACTGAACTGTACATGGGAGCGATGGGACCTTCTCCTTATTTGTATGCTTACCATAGACTTTGATATCTGAAATTTTATGCACTGGAAAGGCTACTTATATTTCTAGAACAGATTAGATTGTATGCAAACTTTTCCTTGAATTAACAGCAATAATAATAATAATAATAATAATAAAATGCCAGAGTCATTGTGATGAGAACCTCTTAAACCCAGAGAAAGAAGGATACCAAGACACATGTAGATCTCCAAGAGATGTTGGGATCACAGATGTGGAAAGGAGACAATGACCTTCACCCAGAGCTGATAGAATGAGAAAGACTTTCTCCTAGAGCTGGCAGATGGGTTGTGGAAGGACATCAAGAACATCATCCATGAAGAAAGCAAATGGTCATTAAAAATATGGGAGAAGAAGAAAACGCCAAACTGGATGTCCAAAGAAACACTCAAACTTGCTTGTGAATGGAAAATAGTTAAAACAAATGGAAGGATTGTTGAAATAAAACTACTGAGCAGAAGATTCAAAAAGCAACTTGAGAAGACAAAGTCAATTATTACAAAGAAACATGCAAAGACCTGGAGTTAGAAAACCAAATGGAAGAACACTGTCAGCATTTATCAAACTGAAAGAACTAAGGAAAATATTCAAGCCTAGAGTTGCAATATTGAAAAATTCTTGGGCAAAATATTGAATGATGCAGGAAGCATCAAAATATGATGGATGGAATACTGAATGTCACTGTATCAAAAGTATTGGTTAATGTCTGACTCTTTCAGGCTGTAGCATATGATCAAAACCTGTGGTATTAAAGGAAGAAGTCCTAACTGCACAGAAGGAGTTGGTGAAAAATAAGGTTCCAGGAATGACAACATACCAGTTTACAGGTTTCAGTAAGCAGATGTAGTGCTGTAGGCTCTTATTCTTTTGTGCCAAGAAATCTGGAAGATAGTTATCTGGCCAAATGATTGGAAGAGATCAATACATGTGTCCATTCCAAAGAAAGGTGATGCAACAGAATGTAGAAATTACCAAACAATATCACACACAAGTAAAATCTTGCTTAAGATAATTAAAAAATGGTTGTAGCAGTATACTGAAAGGGAACTTCCAGAAATGCAAGCTGATTCAGAGGAGGACATGGAATGTGGGATATCCTTGCTGATGTCAAATAGATCTTGGCTGAAAGCAAGAAATACCTGAAAGATGTCTACCTATGTTTTATTGACTATGCAAAGGCATTCAACTGTGTGGATCATAGAAAATTATGGATGGTATTACAAAGAATGGAAATACCAGAATACTTAATTGTGCTAATGGAAACCAGTACCTAGATCTAAAGACTCATTTGAACAGAACAATGAGATACAGAATGGTTTAATAACAGGAAGGGTGTGTGCTAGGGTTGTATCTTCTCATCATACTTATTCAACCTGTATGCTGAGCAAATAATCTGAGATGTTGCATTTTATGAAGAAGAAGGTGGCATCAGGATTGGATGAAGAACTATTAACAACCTGCTATTTGCAGTTGACACAAGTTTGTTTGCTGAAAATGAAGATAACTTGAAACACTTACTGTTAAAGACTAAAGACTACAGTGCTCAGATTGAATTACATCTCAACATAAAGAAAATTAAAATCCTTGAAACTAGACAAATAAGCAATATCATGATAAATGGAGAAAAGATTGAAGTTGTTGGGGATTTTCTTTTATTTAGATCCACAGTAGACATCCATTGAAGCAGCAGTTAGGAAAGCAAACATCGTATTGCACTGGGAAAATCTGCTGAAAAAGTTCTATTTAAAGTGTTAAGGAGCAAAGACGTCACATTGAAGACTAAGGTTCGCCTGATCCTAGCCATGGTATTTTCAATCGCCTCATATACATGTGAAACCTGGGCATTGAATAGGAAAATAAGGATCTAGTATTTAAAATATAGAAAAAAAATTCTTAGAAATCTTCAACACAAAGAAAACAATATGATTACAAAATGTGCAAAGGACATGAATAAAAAATTCTCCATAGAACATCTAGAAATGACCAACTAACACATGAAAATATACTTAGCATCATTAATCCAGTCAGAGCTAAGGAAAAAAGAACACAGATTTTTCATAAATGCAAATGCAACATTTTCAAGACAGGCCATATGCTGAGACTTAAGTAAGCCTTAAATATTTTAAAATAGTAAAATTATACAAAATATGTTCTCTGTCCACAGTTTAATGACATTAGAAATCACTAACTGAAATAAAATTGAGTCACAAATATGTGGAAGTCAAACAACACACCTCTAAATAACCAGTGGGTCATAGACTGACGATTTTAATACTTTGAAAATAAAGATACAGCATGTCAAAATATATGGGATGTAGCTGAAGCATTCTTTGGTTTCAAATTCATAGCTGAATATCTGTACTAGATAACAAGAAAAATCATAATAATAAAATATTCTACCTTAGGAATCTGAAAAAAATAGAAAAAAAAAACTTAATATAAAATCAGTATAAGGAATGAATCAATAAAGATTAAACCTTCTGTCATCAAGACAATTCTGACTCAGCAACTCATAGCAATGCTATCGGGCAGAGTAGAACTGCCTCATAGGGTTTCCAAAAGTGTAAACCTTTATGAAAGCAGACTGCCTCATTTTTCTCCAAGAGAGCTGCTGGTGGGTTTGAATCACTGACATTTATGTTAGCAGGTGAGTGCTTAAGCACTATACCACCAGGGCAACTCTAAAAAAGATTAGAGCATTAATAATGATCAGGGCTCTTCTGAAAAAGATTAGAGCATTAATTAATGAGATAGACAATAGAAAAACAACAGATAAAATTCCCAAAGCCAAAAGTTTGTTCTTTGAATACATTGGCAAAATTTAGCTAGATTAGCCAAGATGAAAATTGAGAAAACCCATATTAATAAAATTCATAATGAAAGAGTAGATATTATTATTAGACATATATAAACAAACAAACAAACAAAAAAATTGTAAGGGGTTTCTATTTACAATTATAAGCCAATATATTAGATAGCACAGATAAAATGAAAGGCTCCCTGGGTGGCACAAATATTAAGTGCTTGGCTGCCAGCTGAAAGATTGATTGTTTAAACCCTTCCAGAGGCTCCTTGGAAGACAAGCCTGGAAATCTACACCTGAAAAATCACAGCCTTGAAAATCTACTCTGCACTCATGGGGTTGCTGTGAGTTGGATTTCATTTGATGGCAACTAACAACAAGATTAAATAAAAAAAATACTACAAAGGCACAAACTACCAACTGACTCAAGAAGAAATAGATAATATGAAAAGACCCAAAACCCAAGGAGGGGTCACTATGAGTCAGATCCAACGTGACGGTAGTGAGTGAGTTATAACAAGTGAAGTGATTACATTAACAATAATAATAAATCTATAAACAAAGAAAAACTCCAACCCAGATATTTTCACTGTGGAATTTGCAAATATTTAAAAGATAATTAATATCAGTTTTTCACAAATTCTTCTGAAAATAAAAGAAGAGGAAACTCATATTATGAGACCATTATTATTCTAATATCAAAACGAAATGACATCAAAAGAAAAGGAAACTAAAGACAAAGTCTCCCATGAATATAGATGAACAAATCTTAAAGAAAGTATGAGTATTTGAGAGAGATCCAGCAAGATGATGGACTAGGCAGAAAGACTGCACAGACCCTCTTCAACAAAGAAAAGGGAAACCAATTAACACAGACACAGAAGATAATCC